>NC_047051.1:14993628-15306812 GCF_011762595.2 Tursiops truncatus
AGTGGAGAAAAATGGAATACTCTAGGGGACTTCCCTGGCCATCCAGTGGTTAAGACTCTGCGCCTCCACTGCAGGGGGCGCGGGTTCAATCCCTGGTCGGGGAACTAAGATCCTGCATGTCACATGGCGTAGCCAAAAAAAAACAAGAAAAATGGCATACTCTGAAAAAATACAACAAAGTGAATATAACAAAAAGGAAGCTGACTCACAGATAAAGAGAACAAACTAGTGATTACCGGTGGGGGTGGGAGGGGCACACAGGGGAGGGGGTGGGGGAGGTATAAGCTATTGGGTGTAAGCTAGGCTCAAGAATGTATTGCACAACACGGGGGATATAGCCAATATTTTGTAATAACTGTAAAGGCAAAGTAATCTTTAAAAATTGTATAAAAATTAAAATAATTTTTTTTTAAAAAGAAAAAGAAAGAAAAATGGAATACGTTAACATCTCACACTAGAGAACTCCATGAATGCAATCTGTCCGAGCCTGAGGAATGACAAGATCTATAAGAAAAGAGAAAAAAAATTTACTGTGCGAAACAGAGAGTTCAGAAATTAAAGAGGTCTGTGAGCCATACCTAAAAATATGAACCAATAGGTATTATAGGAAAAAGGGGTTTCTGCTAGAAAGTACCAGCAGCCAATTACAAATTCAGTGATTCGCTTGAAAGAGATTAACCTTCGGTATTGAGTTGACTGAAGTCTCAGATGGCGCTGGCCACTGGCCATTCCTGCCATCTAGTACTCAGAGGGTGCCGGCGCTCACAGGCTCCAGGGGTCAGACTGGGGCAGGACAGAGGTGGAACCCTGCCAAGGCTTACCAAAGGGTAGGCAAGCAATTCAGTGTGGGAATTGGAGCTTCCCCTTTTGAGTTTCCTGACCCCAGACCTAGATTAAGTATCCTTCACCGACAAAGAGTCCTAACCGTTAAATCCACTCCGCCATGTTTTCTCCATTGCAGCTAATGGCTTTAACCCAAACGAAATGCTTTTTCAAAATCAGCATGTTATCCTGACTTCTTTACTTACTAAGGGGTTTACACCAGGAAAAAAAAAATGGTCATCACTGCTCACATGCAGATGCCTTTTGAAACGACTGACCATTCCGTCAGTTCGATATAGGAGTTTCCAGATTCAAACTGAATAAAAGGAATAGAGGGCTTCCCTGGTGGCGCAGTGGTTGAGAGTCCACCTGCTGATGCAGGGGACACGGGTTCGTTCCCCGGTCCAGGAGGATCCCACATGCCGCGGAGCGGCTGGGCCCGTGAGCCATGGCCGCTGAGCCTGCGCGTCCGGAGCCTGTGCTCCGCAATGAGAGAGGCCACAGCAGTGAGAGGCCCGCGTACCACAAAACAAACAAACAAAAAAGGCAGTAGAGGCTGGCTATGGAGAATCACATCAACGTGATCTTTTAGACAGATGTGACCCTGCCGTGTATATGCAAACATGGGCACAAAGTCTTCTAAATCTTGCCTTTATTTGATGCCTTCCGATAAAGAAAAAAAATTATCCAACATGATTAATGCTTGCTTGCAAAAAATAAACTTCCCATCACTTCTGTGAAATAGATGCTAAAGCAAATTTTCAAATAAACGTATTAGCAAGACCCTAAGTTGATCTCAAAGAAGACTCTACTTAAGGACAGGTGCAGATGCATCGCAAGTACAACTGAGGGATTCCTGACTCCCCGCCATGTGTTCAGGATCTTCTGGGGGTTGATGAGATTTCTAATACACTCTCACTTCTGGCAGTAAGTCTGGAATTGACTTCAGCTGATTTAAAGAATCTGTGAACAAGAATTGTATCTGAACTGTCATCACCCTGGAGCAACTGGCCAGGCTGAAAAGGTGTCCTGAACTGGGTGGCTGGGCAAGACAGGTCACTGAGACCTGCCAGGTGCCCCATCACTCAGCACAGCCACTTCCTGAGCGTAACAGGAGCAGGCCTGGCCACTTGCTGATGGGCGGCAATGCAGGATCACGCCAACTCTGATAAGGACAGACGAGTGAAATAAGGATGTGTTATAAATGAGTTAAAGAAGGATGTGTGCCAGGTGCTGGTGCTGTCATGAACCCCAGGAGTGAGAATCTGTTGGTGTAACTCACATCATGGTAAGAATGAAATCCTCAAACAGCAAAGCCCCCGTTGAGAGGCGTTTGGTTACAAAAGGGGCAGTTTATGACTCCAGCTGCTGCAGCCAGAAGACCAGTTAACAGTGGGAAAGAGAAAAGGACCACAGAAAAGAGAGCAGGATAAAGACGAGAAGCTCATAGCAGAAAGGGTTTATGAGTAACTGTCAAACACTTGCCCGTCATCTTCAGGGCAGGGCATGGCTCTCCCTGCAGCCTGAAACAAGGAGGTCTGGAGATTCCCTCTCATTACGGCCGTCAGGGGCATCGCGCGGATACTTCACAGAGTGCAGATACACTAAACTGGATCTTCTGACTTCTGGTTTAGTTTTGTACCAACTAGTGTGGTTGTAAATGGGAACAGAAATGGCTAGAGCTACAGAAAATGATGAAGGTGAGCCATCATTTGATGAAACAATGATGAAGATTCTGAATAACCCCAGGCAGAGGTGAGAAGCAAGTAACACGTCAGCTCTAATATACAGAGATTAACTGTAATTAGGCATAAGTGACCCTGGGTCAGTGGAGGACAGAGCGGGGTGAAGGTACACCTGAAAAGCCAAAAGGAGGACACGTTCTCCAGCACCTCAACTAACGTGTGTGCCTGAGAGTAGTGTTTGTGTGTGTGTGTGTGTGTGTGTGTGTGTGTGTACCTGCTCATTTCCCATCATGTCCAAAAAAGAGTTTCAGGATCCCCAGTGCCCCGGTGAGGAGTCCTGGGCTTGGCACCTGGCTTGCACTCTAGATATACCAGTATTTACTTTATGTTTTAGTTTGATGTATGCACACACATTTTGGTAAACTATTTAAAAGTCATTGCGTGGTGTATATTTATACATTCTCAACCAATTGCTTTCTTACATTTCTAGAACCCCAGGCTTTAAAATCTTAGAAGCCCTGTAGATCTTAGAGCACTCTATAGATCTTAGAATGCGCTACAGATCTTGTCATTAAGAGACACTTGAACTGGGTGGCCACTTTCCTGATTCTCAGAGGATGAACCAAGTTCACAGCACCCATCACAGAACTAGTTCACTTGAACAAAGCCCAGTGCTGTTGCCACTTCTACCGAGAACCATGAAGTTCAATCCCAGTGAGTGCATGGTCCACAATTTAAGATCAATTTCATGAAGGAAAGAAAAAAAAAAACATAAGCCGAAAAGGAGACTCGCCTCTTCCTGACTGAAAGGTTAGGCAAAGCAAGGGGCCTTGCACTGTGCGTCTAGGTGAGAAGTTGGTCCTAAGATGCACCTCTGATCATGAGACACCGTAACTTCCAGTGAGCTTCCCGCAGGTGCCTGGTGAGCAAGGGGATGTTTTATGGAAGGCAGTACGGCCCTCGTTGACTAATGAAGACTTTGGAGCCCACAGGTGTAGACAACAATGGACCACACTTTGAGCCGTGTGAATGGCGTCATTTAGAAAGGAGGGACTTCAAACTGAGTCTCTGGTGTAGCACAGTGCTCACGTTCTAAAATGCCTTTAGAAACTCCTGAAAGGTTTGCCTTCAGCATCCTCAAAGAGAGCACTAGAAAACAACCCCTTTTTAGTTGAGGTCTGGAACCACTGTGAGAAATGCAGATAAAAAAATCTAGTGATGAAACCTAGACACTGGCTCCAAACTTCCCAGGCCTGACTCTACATGTGTTTTATGACACTGTTTTGAGATGCGAAGGTACCATCTGAAAAAATGTCTTTTGCTTATAAACTTTAACTTGCTAGCCAGTGATAATGTTAACAATTCAAAAATCAGAGCAGTTCTCTAAAGACTGAAGCTGACAGTAAAAAGGATCTCTTTTCTCTCCTCTCTCCCCTGCCCCATAGTTTTGTGCGACATTCTCATGCTGTCCTCAACGTGAATAGCTCTTCTCGATTAGATAGGTGTCCCCAAACATCACTCTGGGAGCCTGGGGGAAAGGTCACAAGTACCCTTCATTCCTTGGCACTTGTTTTTCTATTCTCTCATATTCAAGGAAAAATCCCCACGTGGGATTGCACAGCCTCCAGATAAAAAAAATGAATATTCATTACATGTTTCTAAATTTGGTTGGTAATAATTGAGTAATTTTTATGTTGTTTTATTTTGAAGCTTTTTCTTGTTTGGGTCTAAATCCTAGGAGGTAGTTTGATATTCCAAAGCCCTCAATTTCTAAAATCTCTAATGTCTTATTCCAAATCAAGTGTTCAAGTTAATGATATCCCCTAGCTCCCATTAAACAGGAAAGATGCTTCAAAGAGAGCGCTATTTGTATAAAACTTCTTGGAATTGTTGCACTGAAAGTACTGTCCTGGCCCCCTGAGATGAGGCCCACGTGTTAGGAAATGCGGCTGCCCAGAGTTTATGTAATTATTCAGTAATGTGTATATCATGTTACCAAAATGGCAATATCTGTCTCAAAGGTCAACATGTGGAAGCTTGATCAGTACAGAAAATAGACTTGAAAAACACCCACATCAGTTCTGACCACGGTGAAGGGGCCTGCTGAAACTGTGGACTTTACATGAGTACTTCAACTTTATTACATCAAAATTGAAGCCTCGGACAAGGCCCCATTTCAAAAAGAAAATCCTAGATGTATTTGCTGTTCAAAGTAAGGGCAAATCTGTTCATTCAGACCAAGTAGGATTCTAAACTCAACAAAACTCAAGTGTCTCTTGCTTTTAGTCCAGCAGCATACGAAAATAAAGACTTGACGCTGTAGAAGGTCAAGTGGCAGAGACCTTGAGAACTTGAAGTCCAGAAGCCACGTCTCAGCATATTGTCCCATCATGGTGAGCCCGGGCATGACCTTGACTCTTCTGCTTAAACCACGCCAGGGAAGATGACCAGTCTCCCCACTTGGGCCCAGCTGGGCCCAGCTCAGGTACCAACTCTGACCAGGGGGAGTCTCTATGGTGTAAACAGGGCTGAGGGCCTCATCATAGAAGGTGTGGGGAAGTCATGGAGAGCCATTGTCAAAACTGTACACGCTGCATTGATAAATCAGCCCAAAAACTGGTCTGGGAGGTGCAAGGTATAGGGGCTGACGTGAGCTGCTTACTAGCAGGGTAACTTTAGGGAAGCCATTTAATCTAACCCTCAATCTCCTCATCTATAAAATGGGCCTGTTGGTAATACCTGTGTTTCTTATTTCACCACGCCAGGACCAGCTACCTAATTTGGGAGGCCCAATGCAACGTTCAAAATTATTAAGAATTTCAATGTGACAACAGAGCATTAAACCAAGTGCAGGGCCCTGCCTGGGGCATTCTACTTAATACAAAGTTTTCCCTGATATTCAGCTAATATGGAGTCATAGGGAAACTTGAGCCCTTAATCTGTACCCACTGAAGTGGCTCCTCAATTCTGACACAACCCAAAGCATTTCTATGTCCTCATCTGCAAGCCCCTCATCGATTCTCCTTACATTATCCCCCCACTCACAACCCCCATCCGTCCAGAATAAAACATGTGAAGATCATGCTCAGATTGCTAGCTCAGACATTGCACAGCTGTCTCTACCCCCTTTAGCTGAATGACTTATGGGCCTGCCAGGGAGGAAGAGAGTATTGCAGGAAACTGGGAACCCAATTCCAGACCTGGCTCTGCTACGGGGTCATCATAGCCAGTTCCCACCTGGCCTCAGTCCCCCTTCCTCTGACTTCATAGGACATGGATCTTGTTCAGCTCCTGTGCCCTCACCCACTAGTTCCTGCAGGTAATGCTGTCCCCTTGCCTCAGAATCGTAGGTAACTAAGTTAGAAATAGTAAGGAATGTGGAGAGGTTTGCGGGCGGGCCTGGGAAAGAAGCGTCCCCCTCTGGTGCAGCTGGTGGTCACAGGGATGCTATGAACTGCTGTAGACATGGTACCTCTGACCCCCAGGAGGGTGCCAGCCACAGACAGGGAGCAAAGCCAAGAGAATCCCAGACAAAGGGAGCAGACCTAGAGGGTTTAGTCAACCCTAAAGCCAACCTACCTTCCCAGAGCCTTGTAAGAAAACTGCTCCTGGGTAACGTGACGTACACTCCCAAGTGAGCCACATAATCGCTGGTTCAAAGCCCTCTCTCAGCCATTTGAATACACTGCAGCAACTGCTCGCGTGGGGCAGTTTCTGGGCCTGCTCGGAGGAAACAAAAGTTGAGACCCTTGGGGCTTCCCTGGTGGCTCAGTGGTTGAGAGTCCGCCTGCCGATGCAGGGGACACGGGTTCGCGCCCCGGTCCGGGAAGATCCCACATGCCGTGGGGCGGCTGGGCCCGTGAGCCATGGCCGCTGAGCCTGCGCGTCCGGAGCCTATGCTCCGCAACGGGAGAGGCCACAACAGTGAGAGGCCGGCGTACCGCAAAAAAAAAAAAGGTTGAGACCCTGCTTAGGACAAATCTACCTTCATCCTTCTGAGTCCTCTGCTCCCCTTCCTCAGCCTCTATCTGTTTTCTGATGCAATGTTTTCCTTTTATCTCACTAACTTTGATGAAACACACACATCTGGAAATCGCAAAAGTAGCATTGGTAATGGTGTACAGATCCCCTTATACTCCGAGCATTACCTTCCTCTACGCTGTTGATTTGAATTCCTAACCACTGGGGGAAAGCGGGGAAACCCTGTGACTCCCCGTGCCTGGCCGACTTGCCCAGGGTCACGGAGCCACACTGAGAGTGGCCTTGGGACCTGAACGCAGGTCACCTGCACCCCGTCAGGTGTGCTTTTTACAGAGGGGACGTTATTTAGAAGACCCGCAGGCTCTTCACTATGGCTGGTGAATCCGCCATCATTGCGTGCGTGGTTCCGCCATCGTTGCGTGCGTGGTTCCATTCAGACCCAGAGGCGAGAGGCACGCTTCACAAAGCACAACGGTGAGAGCAGCCAGGGGAAAAGGCCCTGACAAATCTCGCTTCCTTTCATTAACAGTTGTCGGCCCTACATTGTTCTCTGCATTGTCTGCACTTCCCCATGAGTCAAGAGCTGGCCGGGGCCAGCTGCAGACACGCACCGCTGGCTCCCCTGTGTGCGGTCACCTCCTCCAGGGGCCCGACCGCAGGCTGCTTTCCTCCCAGGCCCGAAGGAGGCCAGGCTCGGCGGGCAACAAGCCACAGGGGACCTCCCAACCACCTGTTATTGTGACCATGTGCTGGGCCTAATCCGTTTGTTTTGATCAGGGTGTCCAAAGAGGAAACGAAGCCTAGATTTATTATTAAAGAAAAAAAAAAAAAAAAGGCAAGTCCATTTGCCCAGCCCCCTCTCAAATACTTGGACTTCACTGCGTCTCTTCCTAAAACCCACTGGAAACTGGCGTGAAGAACACTTTCCCGCAGTGGAGGTGATCTCCTTAAGCACTGAGTCTGTTGTTAGCTTTCCCCAAGCTCCTCTATCAGCCGGGAGCTAACTCTATACGAGGGGCTGGAAGGGTACAAAAGGAACAGTGAGTCACGTGCACCCCGTACACGGCGTGCTACGTAATCCAGGAGAGGAGAAAACCCAGACAAACTTCTGTGAGCACCTGCGACAGAGACATTTCATCACATTCGTGAGTTGTGATGTCATGGATTGAATTGTGTCTCCAAAAAACAGGATATGTTGGGTCCTAAGTCCCAGGACCCCAGAACGGGCCCCTATTTAGAGACAGGATTTTGACAGAGGTGATCAAGGTAATATGAAGTCATTAGGGTGGGCCCTAATTCAATATGACTGATGTTCTTATAAAAAGGGGAAATTTGGAGACAGACACACAGGAGGAACATCATATAAAGATGAAGGTAGAGGACTGCAAGCCAAGGAACACCAAAGACTGCCAGGAAGCACCAGAAGCTGGGAGAAAAGCCTGGAACAGATTGTCCCTCCCAGCCCTCAGGAGGAACCAACCCTGCTGACAGCCTGATCTCAGATTTCTGGCCTCCAGAACTGAGACGATAAATTTCTGTTGTTTAAGCCCCTCGGTTTGGGGTACTTTGTTACAGCAGCCCTGGCAAATGAATATGAGTGATACCAGTACATTCAGTGCACACAGCTTCACCTCAGTGAGGGCCTTCACAGCTGAGGTTTCCCCAGATCCACGCACGGCTGACTCCTTCTTCCCATGCAGACCTTAGCTCACACCATACCTCTTCAGATCCTTCCTGACCACTCCCGCTAAAGTACGTCATCCCCACCCCATCACTCCAGCTCAGTATCTGAGTGATTTCCTTGATAGCACTTGTCACTCGCTTTGCCAGTTTTTATTTTATAGGTTTATCCTCTTTCTCTGCACCTCCACAATGTAAGCTTGGGAAAGGAAGACTTTTGTCTGTCTTGATCACAGCCATGCATCTTAATGGGAGCTGAATATATATTTGTTGAGTAGGAGCACAAAATGAAAGGAATTAAGAAATCAGGAAGGGAACATCTCATGTGTTCATTCCTTCGTTCAGTTTCTTCAGTGAACATTTATTAAGAGTATATGAATGTCTAGAATTCTACAAGACTCTGAAGAAATTCAAGTGAACCTGAAGTCTTAGCCATTGATAAATGCAGAAAACTTCCCAAAAGAGTCCCATGCGATACCTGGTAACTAGGAAAGTTAGGTTACATCCCATAGCATCTGAAATCGATTTCAGCATTATCACCACTTCACTCTTACCTTCTTCCTTCCTTCACTTTTCTGTGTGCACAGCAAGAGTCCCGTGAAAGGGGACAATGAAGCCAAAAGGTGCCTAGATTCTCCCTGAAGGATAAACTCCCTAACTGCCCCTTCCTCCCCCAAACTTACAACCCTGAGCCTCTGGGAAGTCTCAGCAGCTTCAGCTCCCCATGGTCCCCACCTGTGTCTTTCTCCTCCCACGTCCCAGTGAAACATGGCTACCAGGGACAGACTGATCTGAGAGCAGAATGAACATCTGTGATGCTGCCTCATGCTGTTCCTCCACTTAAATCAGCCTCTGAAAAGTGGCTAATGTTTGATGCCCCTTGAAGTTGACAGCCTGCTAAATGGCACTGCTGCCCACACCTATCCCTCCTTCCACAGGACCTGCCCAGGCACAGGTACCCTACAGGGCTGCCTCCGGTTGGAGCTGAATGAAGAGGTGTTGCCTGTGTCTCCCCCACCCTAACCTTTGATCCTGTGCTAAGAAAATGCTTTGGCTTGTGAATCCTGACCACTGCTCATCACTCACCAGCTGTGTGAACCCACACAAGTTCTCTAAAGAGTCTGAGTCTATTTCCACATTGGGCAATGATGATCCCTACCTCACACCAATGCCATAAGGAGAAATATATGTGAAAGCACCAGTAAAATGCCTTTTTTATAGTAAATACTTAATAAATATCAATTGAATCTGAACTTTTTCAGTTGTATGTAAGGAGTGTGCATTCTTCATAGTTATGATCAAGAATCATCTTATATATAGCATATGTCAATGAAGAGGTTTTGCACCATTAATTTTAATGGGCCACAGATTATCTAGGAGGAAGTTGGACAGAAGATAAAAGGCAAATAACCCAGGCCTAGACGGGGAGGGGTGATGAGGAGCCCAAGAAAAGACCGAGAAACCACCCCATAAGGAAGCGTAGTTCTGGGATAACACTGGGCCACAGTCTGCAGAACAGCAGTGCAGCCCAGGGGCTTGGTGTTGTTGACAAGATAGTGTGGCCTCGATTCAATTGCTGTACCCGAAAACGAAAGGAACACTGTTCCTCAAAGACCATAAAGAGTTAGATAGAGCTTTGATTCAACTATGGCAGAAACAAGATGAAACTATGAAGAGAAACATAATTTTTAAAGAAGCTGGCCTAGGACCCCATGAATCTAACAAGGATCCCAAGGAAACTATAGGAACCAGGAAGACAATACAAAAGGGTGAAGCAGAGGTTAGAGTAGGGATGCAGGTGTAAAGTTCTTGCACGTTACCTGCCTGCGACATTGCCTTTGAAACACTGCCGCGTGGCCCACGGGTCACAAGAGCATGATCTCTGCCAGCACACCCACAAATTTCCCATATATATGGAGTTTGTGAGCCCAGATTCCTCACATTGCACTACAATAGTTTCTTAGTGGAAACTATTGGCTTGTTGGGTGGGATGTTGTCGACAGTGGGAAATGGACACAGTCAAAGGAGAGAGGAGACAATCGATCTAGCCTTTCGGAGATGGTAGAAGGTTCCTATTTGGGAGCCTGGAGATTCCATCACTGATGTGGAAGAGGACCCACCAGGCTCTGACATTTCAGTTCAGTCAGCTAGATGATTATTCACCACTAAGGTATAAATTAAAAAAAAAATATATATATATATACACACACACACACACACACACACACACATATATATCCATATCCATGAAAATGAGATCATAAAGTATTTATGAGGATTTTCTTATATGAAAAAGTCATATAACCTACTTCCAAAGATGTCACAATTGTCCTTCTGTGGTGCCGCCTTTACCTGTTGCAGTGACGAGGCGCCGTCACTGGGTGGAGAAGCACAGTTGGAAGCTGCTGGTATGAACTACACAATCCTGATTAACAAAACTGCAAGGCAGAGATTGCCTGTTCTGACATAATCATCGCCACGTCTCTGGCTCAACTTGCCCACTTGCAACTGGCACCCACGCAGATCAGGTAAGAACAATGTCACCAACCACTTTTTAGTAAGCATGTGAAGCGAATGACATATGTTTATGGGCTCCAAAATTGGAATATCCAGGAAAGATCAAGTGACTCTTCTGACTGTCTTGGTGGTCCTCGTGATCTTGCCCAGGATAACAAGTAAGTACCTGAGGCATGAGAAATCAGACCCATCTTTGGTTGGACCTTTCATTTGCTAAATGGCCATTGCCAGGTCTCTTCACACCTATATCTGTTTCTAATTTTCAAATAGGATAATGATCTCTTCCAACCTCATTCTAGAACAACTAGAGAAGGTGATAACAACATTCTAATTCTCTCCAGACTATGGAATACTACAGCACTTTGTGATTGTCACTGCCACCACACATTCATGAAATTGACAAATAAGTAACAACAGAATAATTAAATTCTTCCCATTGTCTTTTTCTGAAAATAGTTGAAATATGGAAATAAAATTAACCTTACAGGGCTTCCCTGGTGGCACAGTGGTTGAGAATCCGCCTGCCAATGCAAGGGACACAGGTTCGAGCCCTGGTCTGGGAAGATCTCTCATGCCGTGGAGCAACTAAGCCCGTGCGCCACAACTACTGAGCCTCCGCTCTAGAGCCCGCGAGCCACAACTACTGAAGCCCGCGTGCCTAGAGCCCGTGCTCTGCAACAAGAGAAGCCACCGCAATGAGAAGCCTGCGCACCGCAACGAAGAGTAGCTCCAGCTCGCCGCAACTAGAGAAAGCACACGCGCAGCAACAAAGACCCAACGCAGCCAAAAATAAATAAATAAAATAAACAAATTTATTTAAAAAAAAATTAACCTTACAAATAAGCACCAACATTCCAAGTTGAAAGAGACTTTTATTTGGGGGTGAATTTTCTCCCTAGGTTTATACCATGTGGTTCCTCACAAGCAAGAAAATTGGGCATAAAAGCATTTTGGTACCCACACAGCTGGAATAAACTACATTATCACCACTGAAGGCAGATTACAGATAAAACTGAACAGTTGAAAACATCATCTCTATTGCCTTGGGTTTGTTTACTATTCCTTCCTGAGTCTATGACAGGAATTAAAATAATAGAAACTTAGACAATAAACCCATTAAATCAAGGATACAAGAACAATCTCTAAATAATGAAATGGAAGAAACAACAATACCAAAAAACCTTGAACAAAGATAGTTATTTTAACGAAGTACTAGGTATAGTTCGACTTGCTGTTCTTTTCTTTCATAAACGTTTAAAGTCGCTGTTTCTCAGAGTGCTAAGAAAGATACTCAATTCTGAAACTGCAGCTTTAACCTGCTAAATAAAGTTGGATGTTCCAGAAAAGTAGGATATGGGTAGATGTGACCATAGATTCTGAATTTAGGGTAAACGTCTGCCTTTCTCCCTCTAACCCCAACTAAAAAAAAAAATTTTTTTAAGAAAATGTAAAGGAGCTTATCTTACAACAATGACGGTATTGTCTCAAATGCTTGCATTTCCTTAGCCTTAAATTCTTCTACTGTGATCTTCCAGGGAAAAGACCTTGGTGGTTTGGTTGTCCTCATCTGACACATTAGCCACAAGCCTTTCACATACAGAAAACCGGAGTCATGTATAAATAAGCGCTCAGGGAATCACTTTCAAAATACCCGACACTGCATTTTCAGAAAGTAGTCTCTATCGTAGGCCCATCAATTACTGTAATCACATCTCCCACTGGCTAGACACCAGTCAGAACATATTTTAAGAATTCAAAGGCCATTCTGTCAAAGACAAACCAGCTTGACTTTGGTTCCAGTATTCAGATGGGAAGGCGGCAGTTCCTGGTGGCCCAGGACTTCACTGAGCTGTCCCAGGGGACAGCTGCTGGGGACTGACCTCACTGCGGCTCCTCAGCCACAGGAAGAATCAGGCAACTGCCTGATTTTGCACAAATTTTCATTTCCTCCCCGTGTAGATCCTGAGGCTTGACGGCCCTGTGGTTCAGGACGCAATGTGAAGGAGGAAGGTGAGCCCTGTTCCCTGTGATATGACCCCTCCAACTGAAGAGAGGGCAGCAGAAATTCTGCCCTTGGCCTTGGGTTCCCTGATGAACCAGCTTGATCCCCAGCTTTCTCTGGCAGAGGCCGACAAGTCTTCCTGGACACAGGCTGGGGACAATGGTCTTCTCCAGTCTGGCCAGGCTTAACCCTGGCAAAGAACATGAGCTTCTATCCGTGAAGAGCCTGTATAGCTAGAGGCAAAGCCATTTCTTCCAGTCCCGTGGGAGGTGGCATGGGGAGGCAACTCAAAGAAAACGGCCACTTTGAAAGCACGTGTGTTTCTGTGATTTGGTCATTGGAGGGACAGCTCCCAGGTCCCTGTCAGGCATGCTCCACAGCCATGCTAGAGGTGGTTCAGCATTGCTAGTTGATCCCTTGCATAGGTGCCTAGAGGCATGACCATGGGATCCCCCGGAGGTGCCCCAACGAAGCCCGTATTTGGAAGGCGAGACGTCCCACTAGGTCACATTAGGTCTCATTTATGACACACCTTACCTCACAGCTGAGGTACCTCCACCCGTGTACTCAGGAGAATCATTCAGGTGTGTGTTCTGTAAAGTTGATCATCCTGCTTAATCTGGGCCTTCTCCATAACTGCTCCATCAACCTATGTTATTCTGGGTTTCCTTTTCCAATCACATACTTCAGATCAAATTTTCAAATACCTGTGAAACTGTGCTACGAAAAACCTTAGATAGTGAAGAAATTTTATAAGAAATTTTATAAGCATTTTCACTTAACTCACACGTTTGCAGAGGTTCTCAAAGGATGCCAGGGAGCACCCGCATCTCCTGGGAACTTGTTAGAAATACAGATCCTCAGGCCCCACCCCAGACCTACTAAATCAGAAACTCTGAGCGTGGAACTCAACAGTCTGTGTTTTCACAAGGTCTTCTTTGATTCAGAAGCAGGCTCAAGTTTGAGAACCACTGGCCAAAAAAAGAGAGCTTTCTCTTCATCGTGGGCGGTGAGGGCAAAGACATATACATATGAAATGTTTAGATATCATCTGAATGCAGAATTTTTCTCATTAAAGTAGGAGGAGAGGCATGGGGTAGAATTTCACTTCATGGATCATCTTCAAATTTGTTTCTCTTGGAGCGGAGTTCTTAACCAGGCATATAAAACAGAGCGGAGAACGTCCTGGAAGATGTTTTAAACACCCAATTATTCTGGCAAAGGATGACATATTCTTTACCCCTCTGTCACCCCCTCACAACAGTGTGTAACATGTCAGAGAACTCACTCAACCAGACTGATGTAGAAAGTGAACCTGTGTGTGGTTTAACTCTTCCAATGCCAGTCTCAGCAATACCATTTTCAAGATCCAGAGAGAAAGTTGTGAAAACTGACAACTACCTAATCTTTGTCACAAAGATAGAAATAACGCTCAGTTTTCTCTGGTCACTTTTCACAGAAAACAGGGATCTAGATACACAGTTTTTCCTTGATGACATTATAGAATACCATGCCTGGCATCTCCCCCTGAGAAAAATGGTAGGTGAAATAGAGAATTAACATTTCTAATATTTGATTTTCTTCTTTTTCTCATAAAAGAAGCAAACTGAAGATCAGGAATTCCCTTAGAAATTTGCCAGCGGTTCTATGGTTTTCATTAAGTAACCAATGCCTTGGTTGAAAGCTTAGCAACTTGAGAGGGTTTAACTCTCTCAAAGGATATAATGTAAAGACCCATTTTATCAGAAACCCCAGACTTGTTCAACAAGCATGTTCAGTTTTAAAAGATATGAATAACACTTGAGTCCTGCTCTCATGTCTGATTTCTTCATCATTCAAATTAGTTACCATTTACGTATCCTAAAACTAATCAATGAGAGGAAAAGGAGAAAGTCTTGCCTTGCTAAGTGTCTCCCACCATCATTTAAATATTTTTCAAAAATTGTTTTCCAGTGAAGTTCAAAAACTTGGGGTAAGTTGCCAATTCTCATTTTTATAGAAAAATCCATTTTTCTGTGGAATAACGTGAATGCAAAAATGGAACAAATTTAGCAAACTGAGGCAAGCTACCTTCCTGTTTTGAAGCAAAGATTAGCTATGACTATCGAAAACCTGGTCTGGAGACAAAGTTCAAGCCTAAAGATGGAGTGAAGGATACAGGGGAAGAACCAAGGTCAGATTCCAGACTTAAGGAGACTTGAAAAGTGTTAGAGTGAGGAGTGAAGAAAGGGGAAGTAAAAGACACACCACCTACGTGAACTCAACTACCCTGTTCAGCCTAAAACCCGTATCAGTGTCCACTACTTTGTACTTTACCTGGATGTGCACTCTCTTCTCACTATTCCTTCTATAGCTCTACCTGCTGCTGATAACTCCTACTGCCTCGCCAAGGAGAACTATTTATGTTCTCCTTATTCCGATTCTAACTACTGACTGAAAATTGCCTCCTGCTAGAGAAATTGATATGAATTAATTGACATTAAGTTCCAGGGGCAATTAATTGATATTAATTCAATTCCACAAGTTTTGTCATAGGGCAATGTAACTAACGTGTCATATACATAGTAAAATTTTAAAAACCGGCCACATGGTATCTAAAACAATAAAGTGCATAGATTTCTCAGAAGTCTAACTGAAAACAAAAAGTTAGTACAGATATGCAAAATTAGGAATGGCTGGCAAGAGAGCTTTGAAGAAGTTATTTTATTACATGAAAACTATGGTAACTCTGCTAATAACTCTGAAATGGATGGTTTACTGAGATGATACATTGAATTAAGAAGTGGGACATTTTAAGAGACAGATAAGCATGAAAGAAATGGACACTGTCATCAGAGAACTGCCTTCCCCAAAAGCTGTGATTGATCAGTTAGTGTTACAGGCAAATTATATACTTTTTTTTTTTCAAATAAATACTACTTGTGCTATATTCAGTCCCACAGAAAATTCTGATAAACTTCTCCATTCATTTTATGACTCTATCATAACCCAGATTCTATAGCCTAACAAAGAAAACACAAAATAGAAATCTGCAGATCAAACCCACTTATAATATGGATATAAAAAATCTAAACAAAATAATAAATCTAGTGCAGCTACACAGCAACCACAGCAGAATGACCCAATATGGCTTATTTGTGCATGTGCAGGTGGTTAAATATTCGTAAATCAATTTATATAACACATCACTTCAAGGACATGGGAGAAAAATAAGATAATTTTTTCAATAGATACCAAACATTTAAGAACCATTCCTGAAAAAGAAGTACTTAGCAAACTAAGAATAAGATACTACCTTAAGTGGAGAAAAAGGAACCCTCTTGCACTGTTGGTGGGAATGTGAATTGGTACAGCCACTAGGGAGAACAGTATGGAGGTTCCTTAAAAAACTAAAAATAGAACTACCATACGACCCAGCAATCCCACTATTGGGCATATACCCTGAGAAAACCATAATTCAAAAAGAGTCATGTACCACAATGCTCATTGCAGCTCTATATACAATAGCCAGGACATGGAAGCAACCTAAGTGTCCATTGACAGATGAATGGATAAAGAAGATGTGGCACATATATACAATGGAATATTAGCCTTAAAAAGAAACAAGATTGAGTTATTTGTAGTGAGGTGGATGGACCTAGAGTCTGTCATACAGAGTGAAGTAATCAGAAGGAGAAAAACAAATACCATATGCTAACACATATATATGGAATCTAAAAAAAAAATGGTCTGAAGAACCTAGGGGCAGGACAGGAATAAAGATGCAGACGTAGAGAATGGACTTGAGGACACAGGGAGGGGGAAGGGTAAGCTGGGACGAAGTGAGAGAGTGGCATGGACTTATAAATACTACCAAATGTAAAATAGATAGCTAGTGGGAAGCAGCCGCATAGCACAGGGAGATCAGCTCACTGCTTTGTGACCACCTAGAGGGGTGGGATAGGGAGGGCGGGAGGGAGACACAAGAGGGAGGGGATATGGGGATATATGTATATGTATAGCTGACTCACTTTGTTATAAAGCAGAAACTAACACACCATTGTAAAGCAATTATACCCCAATAAAGATGTTAAAAAAAAGAAGATACTACCTTAACATTCCAAATAATAAAATTTCTTAGATCAATAGTGAATATTTTAACTAAAAATGAAATGCTCTGGGCACTCTTATAAAAATCAACAGACAAATAAATAACGGATACACAAAGACAATTCTTTTCTCCACATTTAAAATCCATATATGTGTGTGTATACATGTATGTGCGTGTATATATTTATATTTTCTAGCCAGTACTAGAAGACGTGAGACAAAGCAGATGCATCGTTAAGTAGAAAGAAATAAAATTTCTTTCCAATGTATAACTATCTATATAAAAATAAAACAAAGCGCACATGCACATACACACGAAAACAGAAAAGCAAAATAAAAGTTCAACAGCTTTTATGTTTTTTATATATTATCATAAACAGATATATATACATACAAACAGAATTGGAAAACGTAATGAAAAAATTATCTAATTCACAATAACAGCAATGCACAAAATATGTAAGTATAGCCCTATAAAAAATAGAATGATTTATAGAAGGACATAAAGAGAAAACAAATAACCACATAAATGTTGTAAAGATGTCAGTTCTTCCCAAAGAGATCCACAGGTTCAAAGCATTTCCAACAAAAATTCTAGCATCCAGTAAGTAATTTTACATTCTCAGATAAGCTGCTTTGGATAATTTAAGATACCAAGGAAGGTAATCCACTGTGAACGAGTCAGGCAAGTGCCCCGAAGAACTTCAGTCTCATCAGGCAACATCTACTGAGCTCCTAACTTTGGACAAACAGCAATTACCGACACTGGCAATGAGAACAGTGTGCAGAGGCTCCTGGAGCGCCTGGCTGGGACCCGGAGGTGTGGGCAGGTGCTCAGGGGTGCCACCAGTAATGAGAAGAGCTGATGTCAGTGGGGAACAATTGTGGGGAGCGGTGTTGTCCTCCGCTGGTCCTCAACATCACAGCCCAGCCAGAACCGTCCCCACTGGAGAGCAAACTGCGAGCCAAAGAGCCACAGCCTGAGGCTCCTGGGGGAGGTGCCCCCTGCGGACACGAGCAGTGGTGGGGAGAAGAGAGCCCTGAGCTGGAGGAGGATGCTGACAAAGGTCTAAGAGAGAGAAGCTGCGATGCAAAATGCCAAGTGTGGCACAGGATAGGGAGAACGGGAGTCCAGCCTTGCTTCTCAAATTTGACTAAGTGGGGCTTCCCTGGTGGCGCAGTGGTTGAGAGTCCGCCTGCTGATGCAGGGGACACAGGATCGTGCCCTGGTCTGGGAAGATCCCACATGCCGCGGAGCGGCTGGGCCCGTGAGCCATGGCCGCTGAGCCTGCGCGTCCGGAGCCTGTGCTCCGCAGCGGGAGAGGCCACAACAGTGAGAGGCCCGCGTACCGCAAAAAAAAAAAAAAAAATTTGACTAAGTGGCCACCATGATGGTGAGCTTCCGTGCCTTCAGAGAAGGAAGAGGGATGGAGGGAATGACTCTCCACGTGTTCCCAGCCCTGCCGTGACATAACACAACAACCATGGGCTGACGAGTCCCAGGAGAGAATACCGAGCCACGGGGCCCCCGGATCTGCCGATCTGCCGTCACCCACAAGGCCAACACAAGTGCCAAGGCGCGGAGGAGAGCAGAGCGTGGCTGAGTCGTCAGTGGGGCAGGATGGGGGCCGGCCGCACAGGAGACCGTGGCTGGGCTGCAGCCCTCCTAGCGGTGTTCAGGCACCTCTGGCACATCAGCAAAGACCACACTCTCCCCCCCACCCCAGCCATAGAAGGGTATCCAAAAATGGAGCGGGGTGTATGGGATCTCTGGCTCATTGCTTGAATCCTAGTATTCCTGGGACCTCCGGGGTCAATTCTGGCTATAAAACCATCCCTCTTTGCCTTCTTCTCTACAAATTCTACATGCCTCAAGGGTCAGCTCAAATGCCTGCTTCTTTTCTGCGAAGTGTTCCCCAACTCCATCCCGACCCCCCAAAGGCGACTCTATCAGAACCTATCACTCTGAACCCCGCATTCCCTGGCACTTTGCTTACACCTCCCACGGAGCATTTGTTTCACGTTGCCTTTGATTCTAGTAAGTTGCATTCACATCTGTAGACTGTAGACTGTATGAAGGAGGTGGGACCGTCTCCTGAAATGCCTAGAACAATAGTTTGTCCAACATCTATTATAGGGACGCTCGATAAATATTTTTGAAATGAACTTAATTCCTACTCTGCCCGCGATTGAGTCGTGGAGGGGAAGAAAATTCCAGTTCTTCTTTTGGCAGCTCCTTGGGACGCCTGGGACACAAAGCAGTCAAGTTTCTGGGCATTAATTAACTGAAGAACCCAGCCCTCAGCTTTCCTGGTTCTCGCCCGATTGCACTCTGTCTGCCTTCTTGCAGAAATGTCAGAGCAGTCTCCATCAGCTTGCTCCGATTCTGTGTTCCTTCCCAACACTTGCCAGAGACCAGCTTAATTTAATTTTGCTCTGACAATATGATGTTCACACAAGAATTCTTGAATGTTTCACACTTGCCAATGTTTGAACATGGATTTCTTTCACACTCTCTGTTATATTTTCCTCTGGAGGCTTAGTTAGGCAAATTCTGCCGTCTCCTTTAGGAGAAGTGCTATCTTTGCCAATAAAAAAGTGTTTTCAAGCCAAGATTCCTTCCTTCCATACACACATACATATATAGTGTACATGCCTCAAGCATAACCCAGCACAGGGTCTCTCTGCCCCCATGCGGGGTACGGAGGGAGAAGAATATTCATGGACCTCCCTCTTCACTGGGACTTCAGCCTAGAGGACACAGGACATACACAGCCAGTCCCCTCGTGCCTACCAGTGTCTACCAGCCCGGGCAGGTCAAGGATGGGGGTAACCACTGTGGAGCTGTGCAGCCTTTGACTTTGGGGATCTTGTCAATCCACTTCTCACTTTTAGCTTTCCAGCCTACACACACACACACACACACACACACACACACACACACACACACACACACACACTACTCTTCCGTGTGCCCAGTAGAGAGCAAGAAAGCTATTCCCAACTGCAGGGCAGCCGAGAGCAGAGTTACGGCTGCAGCCAGGATGGTCCTGAGGAGAGGCAGCTGAAAGCGCCTCTTCCCTCAACCAGGAAAGGCATGTCCTTCCCACCCTGCCCTGCCTCAAAGCGGGTGAATGGGTGAAGGGGGTCAAAAGGTATGAAATTCCAGTTATAAAATAAATCATTCATAGTGATTATAGTTAATAATACCACATTGCACATTTGACAGTTGCTAAGAGAGTAGATCTTAAAGGTTCTCATCACAAGAAAAAAGAATTCTGTAACTATGTGAGGCGACGGATGTCAGCTAAACTTATTGTAGTGATCATTTCACAATGTATACAAATATCAAATCATTATGTTGTACACCTGAATCTAATATAATGTTATATGTCAAGTGTATACCAAAAAAAGAGGAAGGAAGGAAGGAAGGAAGGAAGGAAGGAAGGAAGAAAAAGAAATTGAGGTAGCAATTTTTAAATCTCTGCCCCATGTGGACTTGAGCTCGCTGGTAGAAGAATCATTCTCTCGTCCAGGAATAAAGTTAGCTGTATAGGCAGTGACAGGCAGAGAAGTCTCTGAGGTCCAGGCTGACAGCAGCCCTCACTAGAGAAAGACAACTTCTCCCTGTCAGCACAGCAGAGGACCCCAGGCTCTCCATCACACCCTCAGCTCCTAACACCCTCCCCGTGGATGTGCCTGTGAGATAATCACAAGGTTTGGAGACCGAGGTACTGAGTCCCTGTTCTTGTCTTCCTAATTACACAATCAGGAGCAATTTCTTTAACCCCTTTGAATCCAGTGTCATGTAGGGAAACAGGGAGTAAGGCTGGAAAAGTCAATTGGAGCAAATATGAATGGACCAGTTTGCCAGGCACAGAACACACTGGCTGCCCTTCTCTGATTATTATCCCTCGCTTTACCTTGATTCATCAGCATAAAAATACAGCAGGCGCTCTGCAGAGCACGCCCCCAGCTGTGCCCCTCTGGGGTGCCCTGGTGACGCCAACTAAGCCAGGCTTGAAGAGTCATTTGCCAGAAGCGGAAGCACGTTTCCCTGGAGGAGCCCTGACCTTCGGGACCAATCCTTGCTCAGCTCAGCAATGACTATAGGAGGAGAGCAAAGAGCCCTGGCAAGCTGATGGAACGCAGAAGACTACTGTGGGGGTTTTTTTAATCAAAGTAATTTATTAGGCTTAGTTTTGGCTTTGTTTTTTTAACAGCTTTATTGATATATAATTGATATACAATAAACTGCACATATTAAAGTATACAACTGAAAGTTTGGACAAAGGTATATGCCCACATCCTAATCCCCAGAACCTGTGAATATGTTACCCGGCACGGTAGAAGGGAGTTTGCAGGTGCAGTTAACTTAAGGATCTTGGGATGGAGAGAGAATCCTGGATTATCCACATGGGACGAATGTAGTCACAAGGGCCTCCACATGAGGAAGGCAGGAAGACCTAAGTTAGGAGAAGATGAGGTGATGCAGCCACAAGCCAAGGAACGAGGGCAGCCTCCAGATGCTGGAGGAGGTTCTCTTTTAGAGCCTCCACAAGAAACGGTCCTGCCAACACCTTGATTTTAGTCCCATAAGGCTCATTTCACACTCCTGACCTCCACAACTATAAGAGAATACACTTAAGCCACTAGGTTTGTGGTAATTTGTTACAGCAGCAATAGGAAACTCATACGGTATATATCCAGGAAACCATTGATGCTGTCCCCAGGCAACCATTTATCTGCTCCCAGTCACTATAGATTAGTTTACATTCTGTAGAATTTCATTTACATGGAATCATATCGTATGTCCTCTTTTTTGATTGACCTCTTTTCATTCAGTACAATTTTGTTAATATTCGTCCATGTTTTTGCCTATATTAATAGCTTACTCCTTTTCTTGCCGAGTCGCAGTCTAATGTATAAATACACCACCACTTGTTTATCCATTAACCTAATTTAATCCATCAAATTGGTGGCCATTTGCATTATTTCCATTTTCGAGTATTATAAATAAAATTGCTACTAATAGTTTTGTTCAAATCTTTGGATGGTGTGATGGGTTGAATCATGTGCCCCAATAAAGGATATGCTGAAGTCTTAACCCCCAGAACTTCAGAATGACCTTATTTAGAAGGGTCATTGCAGATGTAATTAAAGATGAGGTCTATGTATAAAATAGATAACTAATGAGAACCTACTGTATAGCACAGGGAACTCTACTCAATGATCTGTGGTGACCTAAATGGGAAGGAAATCTAAAAAAGAGGGGATATATGTATACGTATCACTGATTCACTTTGCTGTACAGCGGAAACTAACACAACATCGTAAAGCGACTATACTCCAATTAAATAAATAAATAAAGATGAGGTCACCTGGGAGTAGGCGGGTCCCTGATCCAATGTGACTGGTGCCCTTACATGAAGATGGCCATGAGAAGACAGAGACACGGGGAGGACACCATGTGACAACGAAAGCACAGACTGGTGTTATGCAGCTGCAACCCTAGGAATGCCTGAGTCCCAGAAAATCACTGGACGCTAAGAAGAGGCAAGGAAGGCTTCCCCTCCAGCTTTCAGAGGGAGGCTGGTCCTTCCAACACCTTGATCTCAGATTCTAGCCTCCAGAAATACATGATAATATGTTTCTGATGTTTTTAAGCCACCCAGTTTGTAGTTCTTTGTCATGGCCGCCCTAGGAAACTAATACAGATGGACACATGCTTTCATTTCTCTTGAGTAAATTCCCAGGAGTGGAAAAGCTGGATCAGATGGTAAATGTCTCCTTAACTGTTTAAGAAACTGATAAACTGTTTTCCCAAGTGGTTGCGTCTTTCTGCATTCCCACCAGCAGGGTAGGAGAGTTCCAATGTGTCCACATCTTTGTCAGCCCTTGGAATGAACAGTCATTATAATTGTAGCCCCTCTAACAGGAGTAGAGTCGTACCCCGGTGTGGTTTTATTTGCATTGCCCGCATGACTAATGATGGTGAGCGACCTCTTTAGTGAAGTGTCTGTTAAAATTGTTTGCCCATTTTTTAATGGGGTTGTTCATTTTTTAAATGTTGGGTTTGAGAGTTCTTTATATATTCTAGATACAAGTCCTTTATTAAATATATGCTTTACAAATACTCTCTCCCACTCTGCGGTCTGGCTTTTCCTTCTCTCAACAGTCTTTCATAGAGGAAAAGCTATTAATTTTGGTGAAGTCCAAGGCAAGACCTTCCCAAGAACTCTCCCCAGTGCTCCAAGTACCATGAGACTTTCCAGTCTGTCTGGTGGGAGCAGGCATCACCACCTGCCCTGTGTGGGTGTCGGCACTGTTCGCTCCAGTCCTCTCAGGAGACTCCTGCCGTGGCCTTGTGTAGATCCCTACTCTGCTAAGTACACGCAGGGAGCCTCTGCGGGTCCCTAAAGTGCTCTCTCTTTGCAGCTCTCTCCTCTCCTTCTCTGGGCTGTGACCTCCAGCCCTGCGGACTTGTGCTCCCTGGACACTCAGTTGCACGTCTTCAACTCCGGGAGTCCAGCCTGGGTTGCCCTTTCCTGCCCTGTGGTCCGGAACTCTCTCGAGACAGCAAGCTGGGCAATCACAGGGCTCACCTCAATTGTTTCTCATCTCACAGGGATTGCAGGTTTTCACTGCCTGCCTGTCGTCCAGTGTCTGGTCCATATATTTTATCCAACGTCGTAGCAGCTCTAGATGAGGGAGTAAATCCAGTCTCTGTATCTCCATCTCGGCAGGAAGCAGAAACCTGTCCTGGTGTGTTCTGATGTGGTGCTACCCATGCCAAGCCATGCTTCTAGGAGAAACCTGCAGAGGCGGACCCTGCTTTGTGGCCTGGATGGGAAGGCCGGTGAGCGCACACTAGCCTCCAAAACATTCCCAAGGAATTTCCATCACCAGGAGCCAGAAATGGTGGCAGTGACTCAGCGATCTAGCTTGCCTTTTTGTGTCCGAATTGAAAACCCAGCGAAACAAACACTTCTGTCCTCCCATAACCATGCAGGAATAAAAGCCTTCAGTGGACTCCCATATTTCACCTCAGGATAGCCAATGTCAGGGGAACAGGGGCAAGGAAGCTTAACAGTTAAACTGTTCGATCTTTGGGGCCCACGTAGGATATTCTACTGCAAGTTGAGATTATTGCCAACAGTCTTATCTCCAAGGAGAGGGACTCACCCAGGAGGGAAATTGGAGCTGGGGAGGCAGTCCTCTACCCTTTTAGTTCTTAACTGGAACCCCTGTAACAAAAGACAGATTACAAGAGAAAAGCATACAAGTGTATTCAGTACAAGTTCTATGTGACACGGGAGCTTTCATACGGAAATGAAGACCCAAGGAAATGGTTCAACCTGGGTGTTTTTGTGCCTGCTTGCTGAAGAGTGGCGAGTCCTGGAAAGATAAGAGCAAAACGGATAAACTGCGCAAGGAGGAAACCGCGCAAGACGTGTTCGTTCAAATTCCTCTGTGTCCCCGCGTGGTCTTCTTTGAAGATAAGGATGTGCCTTTCCTCCAGGTACTGGGACGGCACCTGTCACATGAGGGTTTGACGACCTGCTTCGGGGGAAGGTCTTCGTGCACATGCCATTTCTCATGTTCCTTCAGCTGGTAGCGTTCCATGTGCCAAGGTGCCATACTCGGGGGGAGTGTGTCCTGAACCCTGTCAGAAGCAAAAGCTGAGCTGTCCAGCCAAGGTTGAAGATCCTTCTCTGAAGCGGTCCCAGGACACCCTTTCTCAGCTGGCTCCTATCAAAGAGCCGGGCACTATGCTAACTCCTGCGCGCACCTGGAGGGCAGACATCCCAGACTGCTGAGGTCGGTGTCCTTGCCAAGGGTCCATGTGCACACGGGCGCAAAAGCTTTGGGAGCCCATTTCTTGGCTCTCCTGACGTGGGAAGAAAAGGACCCTGGAGCTTCATCTTGCCCCTCCAAGAAAAGACTTGATAAGCTTTCTCATTTTGCAGCCCACACCGCTTCACCTCGGCGCAGTCCTGCCCTAGGAAAGGTGTGTGTGGGAAGCGCTGACATCACTGACCAGGTAGACGCACCTTGTCCTCCATTCACACACCCTCACTGCAAACACACACAAACTCACGCACACACAGCCACTCACACCGACAGGCACGCACGTGCACACAGGCATGCATGTGCGCACACACACGCGCACACACCCTGCGCCCAAGGTTCTCTTCCCCAGCTGCCTGTGCCTTAAGGTAAAGAAGTAAGGAGGAGGGAGGCTCCGGGGTTTCATATTTCTGATAGATGGAGCCCGATTTGGGAGTTGGAGCAAAAGCTGGAGATGTCAGTGTTCTGGCCGGCCTCCCTCTGAGAACACCCACAGCTCTGAAAGCTCAGTCAATAGCCCATTGTTTGCTGTGAAATTAAGAAGATAAGAGAGTGAAGGAACTTGCTCTAAAATGCTAAGAGGCGGGCAGCTACTATCTTGGATCTTCAGCAGACAGACTCCTGCCAAAGTGTTTGCCATTCAAAGGCAGACTGTGCCTGCAGATGGGAAATTCACGTTCCTGAGCCCCTCTCCCCGGCTCTCTCCCACCTCTACCTCCACGCCCTTCCTGCTAGCATCCCTCTCCCCTCTCTCCCTGCTCTGGTCCTCTCCCGTCCTCTTTCTCCCTCTCTCCCGGGTAGTGCTTCTGGCTGCCCTGCCCTGGGGGATCCGGCCCTGATGCAGGGCCCATGGCTCCTGGACAGGCTGGACCCTCATCCTTCCGGAGAGCTGAGTTCTAACAGTAGGTGAAGACGCTACTTGGCCGAAGCCCAAGGAAAGCTGATGACCTTGGGCAGGTCGACCCACCTCACTGGGCCTCATACCTGTCAAGCAGGAAGCCCCTTTTTTTTACATACTTATAGAAGAAATTATAGGCACTAGGCTAGGTGTCATCAAGGGCCCCTTCCAGGGTTCAGGAGCTTTTCCATATCTTTCTGAAACCCAGAAAAGAGACTGTGAGAAGTCTACTCTGAGTCAGAGGCCAGCCTCGCATTCATAATGAGGATTTTGAATCGGTTTTCCAAATGGAACTAAATCAGTAGCCTGCTCACCTCGGAGGGAGGGAGGGTTGATCACAAGGCCACGTGCAGCTCATAAAGACCCCACCAGCCCAGTAATCCCAGCACCAACAGCGCAAAGCCTAAAGGCAGCTTCCCTGAAGAGAACACTTACGCTTCACCAAAAATATTACACTTGGACGTCTTTGTGAGACAGACTGATTCTCCCAAGCCAATTCAGAACCAGACAAAAAATCGTGGGTCTGAAGAGGCAGATGAAATTGGGAGGGTGAAGGAGCAGATCGAATGCGTCTGAGCCTTCCCTTCGGCTTTTCTCCCGAGACCCAAGATACTGGGAGACGAGACAGGAGGCAGGGGTGGTCTGCAGCCCCCTCAAAGGGCTCGGGGTGGGCTCTGCCCAATGCTTCCATCTCTGTGCTGAAAAACCAGAAGCCGACCTGGCGGCCAGGCGCGGCAGAGAGAGGTACAGCAAGGGCAGATCTCCAGAGCCAGGGAGAGCGTGGTCCTCGAGGAGCTGAAAGACCAGAGGGGCCCGAGCACAGGGAACGGGAAGAGGACGAAAGGGGGCTCAGACAGGGAGGCCAGCATGGCCCAGGTCGCCGGGGCTCTGAGGCTCAGGCGAGAGGTCTGGGGCAGAGAGACAGAGAGACAGAGTGCGTGTGTGTTTTAAGTGAACAGGGCTAACATGATCTGACACATTTAAAAGCCCGTTCTTGGGACTCCCCTGGCGGTCCAGTGGTTAAGACTTCCCGCTTCCACTGCAGGGGGTGTGGGTTCCATCCCTGGTTGGCGAACTAGGATCCCACACGCCGCGCAGCACATGGCCACAGAATAAAATAAATAAAATAAAATAAAAGCTCCTTCTGGGGAACAAGGGTGACCAAGTAAGAGACCATCAAACAAACCAGGCAGGAGGTAAAGATAACTTGGGTTAGGGTAGTGTTAAGAGACAAACTGAGGCAAATTAAAAATCTTAAGAGTTGGGCTTCCCTGGTGGCGCAGTGGTTGAGAGTCCGCCTGCCGATGCAGGGGACACGGGTTCGTGCCCCGGTCCGGGAAGATCCCACATGCCGCGGAGCGGCTGGGCCCGTGAGCCATGGCTGCTGAGCCTGCGCGTCCGGAGCCTCTGCTCCGCAACGGGAGAGGCCACAACAGTGAAAGGCCCGCGTACCGCAAAAAAAAAAAAAAAAAATCTTAAGAGTTTATTTGGGCAAATCTACTTGAAGTGGGCAGGGCCAGACCGGAAGTGGTTGGGAGCTGGGGAGAGACTTTTACAGAGAAAAAGTGGAAGCAAAGCAAGGGAATTATCTGATTGGCTACAGCATAAAGCCTGATTGGCTGTTTGTGATGGGCGGTCCTTAGTGTTTTGATTTTGTAACCTCGAGGCATTTACAGACTTAGACCTAGGCTGCCAGGCATCAGGGCCTCCTCAGGCTAACAGCCTCCTTGTTTGGTTAATTTAACAGTAGCTACAGTGGCAGTGGTGCCCAGGGGTCCTATTTGGGCAGTATCATGCAGGTAGTTAACAACACTGTATTGTCTATTTAAAAGCTGTTAAGAGAGCAGATATTAAAACTTCTCATCACACACACAAAAATTCTATAACTATGTGAGGTGATGGATATTAACGAAACTTATTGCGGTGATCACTTCGCAATATACACATATGTCGAATTGTCATATGTCACCTTAAACTAAGACAAAATTATATGCCAATTATATCTCAGTAGAACTGGAAATTTTTTTAATAAAATGATAATTAAACAAAGAAAGAGCCACTAAAACTTGCTAAAGGGCTGGATACGGGGGAGAGGAAGTGAGGAACAAAGGAGACGTTTGGGACAGGGGAAGGGGGTGCTGAGCATTTGGGTGGAGGATGAACTACCAGCTGAAAAGGGGGGAGACAGGGGACGGGGTCAAGGTCAAGACTCGTGAGTTGTTTTGCACCTGTGGTGCATGAGATGCCTGTTACCCTTCCGGGTGGAAGGGCCAGTAGACAGGTCTGGGGCTCCCGGGGGGTTGCCAGGCTGAAGCACCACCCAAAGTACTGATTGGGAGTTTGGGACTGACATGTACACACTGCTATATTTAAAACAGATAACCAACAAGGACCAATGTATAGCACAGGGAACTCTGCTCAATATTCTGTAATAATCTAAATGGGAAAATAACTTGAAAAAGAGTAGATACTTGTATATGTATAACTGAATCACTTTGCTGTACACCTGAAACTGTCACAACATTGTTAATCAATGATACTCCAGTATAAAATAAAAATTAAAAACAAAAATACTGTATAACTGAGTGAGCAGAACTGAAGAAATGCTTCAGAATGAAGCATGGAAGACAGAAAATAGAGAGAGCTGCTATGGGACTGGAGTATAATCACAAGAGGATTTTTATGGAACTCAGTTTTAAGTCTTAGTAGGTTTGAATGGATATTTTTATTTTTTTTACTCCTTATTAAAATGGAAATGTGGGGAGGTACCTTAAATTCTTATTAACAACTCCTTAGGGAATTCCCTGGTGGCGCAGTGGTTAAGAATCCACCTGCCAATGCAGGGGACATGAGTTCTATCCCTGGTCCAGGAAGATCCCACATGCCGCGGAGCAACTAAGCCCGTGCGCCACAACTACTGAGCCTGCGCTCTAGAGCCCACGAGCCACAACTACTGAGCTCGCGTGCCTAGAGCCCGTGCTCCGCAACAAGAGAAGCCACCGCAATGAGAAGCCCGCGCACTGCAATGAAGAGTAGCCCCCACTCACCACAACTAGAGAAAGCCCACGCCCAGCAACGAAGACCCAACACAGTCAATAAATAAATAAATAAATTTATTTTTTTTAAAAAAAAACTCCTTAGAGAAAAGTTTCTGGAAGCATGACCCTCATAGCACAGAAAAGAATCCCAGAGAACGTTTCACCAACAATGCAGATTCCTGGGCCCTGCCTGAGACCAACTGAATTAGGATCTTAGGGCTCGAGGCCCGAGAATCTGCATTTTAAACAAGCTTTCCAGGTGATTGTTTTTAATACTGAAGGAACATAAGCCTTGCCCCTGTCAAACCGGGGTAGGGAAGAGGAGGTGCAGGACAGGGATTGAAAATGGAAAGAGGAAATGGGCGAAGATGGAAGACCCTGCACCCACTGCAACATTGCTCACTGCACAAGCATTATTCCTTTTAACCCTGCATCACTTAGCACGGTAAACACTGTCATTGGTCCTGCTTCACCTTTGAAGCACACGTCAAAAAGGAATTAAGTAATTTCTCCAAGAAGATCCAGCTGGAGAGTGACGGGGGCAACATTTGAACCTAGGTCTTCCGGCTCCAGAGCACTTAGCCAACACTCCATGCTGCCAGCCCAATGACTCCACTTACTTTCCCTAAAACAGCAACGTGGATTTCTTTACGTTTCAGTGTTGGTGGACTTGAGGGTCAGCTGACTACAAGATCAGGGGCCCACTGGTGGCCAGGATGAACTTGGCGGATCTGAACCCTCCCTCAGGGGTCCGTTAGGTTGACTGGTTAGTGTTTCTGAATCACCAAACTGGGGGTGGTGGGACCCAGTGGGTTTCCATGGTCCCAAGGAGAGGGAGGGAAAGCAGTGTCTCCACCACAGGCTCCTTGGCCATCATCCTGGAGACACCCAGGCCAAGTGGCCCCCCAGCTCCTGAGACACCTGCAGGTGAAACAGTCGAACCCATCCACTGCCAAAGCCTTTCCAGGACTGAAATTCAGATTTAAAGATCGGCACTGCTCTGCAAAAAGAGAAGAGCTTGACCGACAAAGAGTCAGAAGAGGCAGAGAGGGGGCGAGAGAGAAAGAGAGAGGAGTGAGAAAGGACTGAGAAAGGATGCTCAGTCTCCCACCACAGCAACATCTCCCCTGCTACCTCCTCTCATTAGCGATCAAATTCAATGATGCCTTCAACAATAAACGTGGGGCTCTGCCTTCAAAGTCTCCCAGCTAGAGTACCTAGGAGACTGACTAGACTATCTGGCAAGAGACCTCACGCTGCATAAAAATAGCAGCTAATATGTATTGAACACTTTCTGCATCAGGCACTAAGTGCTCTCTATATATTATGACAGCAACCCTGTGACGTGAGTCCTACTGCCATTCTTGTGTTTTACATGCAGAATCCGAGACACGGTTAGGGAAATCACCCAAGGCCACTCGGGCAGTGAACGGCAGAGCGGGGATAAGACAGTTCTGTTCGCAACCACTACACCGCACTGCATCTTGCTTGCCCCTGTGACCAGTCATTAGGGACGTCCTGAAGACCTGTGCTGAGAAGGATCTGAGGCTGTATCCTAGCTCAGGAAAGAATACTTGGATCAAACCAGAAGAAAGTCCCCAAGGGCTGGGTCCTTACTGACTGTGATGATGCCACAGCCCAACCAGGACATGGAGTGAGGGTAGGGTGGCCCACGGTGCAAGCCCAGGACAGCCCGTAAGGCCCTGCCAAATCTCAACAGTCTCCGAACCTTCCAGAAACAGACTCAGACATCGGGCAGATGTGCAAAAATGAGAAAATAACTGCAGCTTGGCTGACACATCCTCAGTGTGGACTGTAATGCCAGCAGCGGGTCTCGGGGAGCCTTTAACACAAAAACTTATCTTCAGAGACCTTCCCCCACCTTCCTGCGCTCCTCCTCCCTTCTGGGCAACTCCTCTAAGCACCCACACCCAACGCATTCCTTCTCTCCCCCTCCCTCCATCAAAGTGAGATACGCCTCCCAGGCAGCTTCACCCAAAGGAAGGCATCTCTAGCCACTTGGTGACAGCCACCCTTGTTGAGTACTTGCTCTGTGTGCTAGGCGCTGCACTAACATTACCTCATGTAATCCTCATGATCTTGCCAGTTCCGGGCTGCATCTCCTTTGACCACCAGCAGCCTCTGGCAAAGCTGAAGATGCCCCCTTCAAACTCTCTTCACTTGGCTTCCCAATCTCACCGATCTTGTTTGCCATCCCACCCTACCGGCTGCTCCTATGCTCGTTTCCCCTCATCCATCCGACCCCCTAAATGCCAGAGTGACCCAGGGCATAGATGTCTTCTCTGGCTACCTCACCCCATACGTGATGTCTTCTGAACCCAGGCTTTATTTTCTAATTCTATACATCTCCTCCCCAACTACACCCCCCGAGTCCCCATCTCTTATTCCCGACTTCCAATGTAACATCTCCACTTATATATCGAGCAGGCTTTTCATACGGCTACAACAGAACTCTTGGTTCCCCATCTGCCTCTCCGCATCTCGGGATGCAGGAGCTCCATTCGTGCAGTGGCTCAGACCAAAAAAAACTGGAGTCATCCTTGACTTCCTTCTTTCACGTCCAACGCACTAGAAATCTTGCTAACTCTGCCTTTAAAACAGACCCAGAATCGTCCACTTCCTACCCTCTCCACTGCTGAATTCTGCTCTAAGAATCCATCATCTCTCCTAACTCGGCTCCCTGCTGCCACTTCTGACTTCTGATGATTCAGTCTAGTCTCAACTCAGAAGCCAGACTAATCCTTTTTAAATCAATCAGATTGTATCACTCCTCTGTTCAAATCCCTGCAGAGGTTTCTGAGCAGGCTCCTGATAGATCCGCCGTCTTTCCCATAGCCTAGAATATTCCATGTGGCTCCCAGGTAGCTCTCTGTCCCCTCTGCTCTCCCTGCTCATCCCACTCCAGCCACTTTTCTACACTAGAGTCTTCACGGGTCCCCTCTGCAGGGAAGAGTCTTTCCCCAGCTCTGAGTTCCTTCAGGTGTCAAAGGCTCCTCCCCAGGCAGACTTTCCCTGACCGCAGCAGGTACACACTCATACACGCACACTCACATCCCCATCACTCTCTCTGCTCCATCACCTTAATTGCTTATTTCACCTGACATATTATGCATTTATTTGCTGACTGTTGTTATTTTCTACCCTAGTCCATTAGACTATAAGTTCCATGAAAACAGAGACTTCTGTATTCACAACAACCAGGGTAAAGACTGCCATAGAGTAGGTTTTCAACAAATAATTATTGAATGAATGAACGAATATATTGTACAGATGAGGGTCAGAAGGTCTAAGTAATTTTCCAAAGTTCCTACAGCGGGTAGGTGAAAGAGTTGATAGTCTCACTCCAGGTCTGTCTAACTCTGCTTCTCAGAAATCATGATGTGTAGGGGAGCCCTGATAAATCAAGCCCTGATCTGTGAAATACAAATGCTTGGAGATATCAAATAGCACGCTCAAAGCCCAAAATAGTTACCATAACTTCCTGAGAGACTTGACCCGAGATGCGCTACCCTACGGACTCGTGACCCCCCGCCACTTCTGTGTCCCTTCGACATCAAAAAGTGTGTCCTCTCATGGTCCTTCTCTGAAATGCCTGGAATTAAACAAAGCAGGCGCAGCCCCTGCCCTTTGGAAGCTCAGCAATCTAGAACAAACACTGATGCACACAGGGCTGGTTTCGTGAGCTGGCAACCACATGGGCTGATTTTAGAGGCTGGGAAAGCTTAGTCCAAAAATATCTACCCCTCCCAAATGCCACAGTGCCTGGAATTCCACCATTAGAGAGATATTTCTGGGAGTTTAAGCTCTATCTCTGATTCTGAGTCACTTTGTTTTAGGTACATATATATATATTTTTAAAAACAGTACATAGTTGTGTTTAGGTTTTTTTTTTCTTTTTTTTTACCCATTCTGTTAGTTTATTTCTTTTAATAAATAGGTTGACCTCATTTACATTTATTATTGTAATACATTTGTTTGTCATAATACTATCATCTTGAATATCCTTTTCCCTCTTAACGCTTCATTTATATTCCTATGTTTTCTTTACTGTGTAGTCTGAATTTCAGTTCATACAGTGGTTACCTTTTCCATTTTAAATAAGATGCTTAAATTTCTATTTCTCAATTAGCTTCAGAAATCAAGTCGTATCCATTACCTCCCAACTAAGAAAGATGAGAAAATTAATGATCTTATAATTCCTCCCATTTCCTTTCCACCTACTCCTGCCCTCCCAATAAACATAAACTTTTTGTTATTTTGCTGCTGGATTTTTCCTACCATGTGGCTATATTATTATCTTTATTATTTTTATTACCTTACATTTGGTAGTTGCTGATTTTTTTTTCTTTTAAATGCAAGCAATACCTGGAAGAGGCCTCAGTTATCAGACACCAGTATCTTTGGATGAATTAAATGTTCAAATTGCTTTCATTTAGGCAGTAGGGGCTCCTAGGCTGCAGGACAGCCAGGAAGAAGTGGGCGGGGAAAACACAAAACGGGAAATTGGATGGAGGATGGGGAAATACACGAAAGGCAAATTTTACCTACTTCTCTGTTTTGCCTTTTGTCAAACATAGAAACAAAGGGAACACATAAAGTAGACTAAATAAACATTCCCAGAAAGCACCACGATGGCTGATGCTCTGCTGGTGTGAATGAGACAGACACGTAAGACACCGCTGTGCTCATCATCTAAGGTTGGCACCATGGGGGTTGGTGGGAGAGGAGGAAGAGAAAGGCTGAACTTCCCAGGGAGCAGACATCACAGGCTTCGAGAGAATTCTCTCAGCTACAAACTCCATCCCACGTCACGTCCTGTCCGCAAGCAGTCTGGCGGGGCCTGCCTCTCACCACAGAAGGCACGCGAAAACAACCGCCTCCCGCTCGTTCCAGGCTCAATTCTTTCTGAGACGGCCCTGGGTTTCTTTATCTCAACCCCTTGTGAGAACACAGGAAACCCTGCTTCCCCAATCCTGAAATATCTGCGTCAGGAAGGAAGGCATATCGTCTTTCCAGGGCCTCTGTTTTGCTTGTGAACCAGTTCGATAGTCCGCTCTGTAAATGCGTGGCAAAAGCAAACCAATTCAGACCTTCCTTGGAAATGGCATGTTTGAAAGATAATGTCCAAATGCATGGAAACAATGGGGGAAAAGTTAGGTCATAAAACCGGGTCCCAACTTCGCACAAACTGGACTAACTACAGTGCTGGAGAGGTCTTCTGTTATTGTTTTATTTCGTTTGGTTTGTTGATGGTTTTTTTTCTTTTTTGGCTTACTAAGAATTGTTCAAGAGAAAAATCATTCATTTTTTTCTTCAACATTCTTGCCATACTTAGGGTATATCTGTTAATTCACCTTTCATCAGCTCCAAATGAAATTTATTTTTTATGTTCTATAGAAAACATACAAACCTTCAGCTGGTTCAAGGATATTTTATGATCAACTTTTGTAAGTAAATAGGCTAAGTCAAGGCATCTTAAGAGATTAATATAATTGAATTAGAGAGCCATCGTGCTCACTATTAGAAGATTTCAATTAAAAAGGTTTGCCAGAGACAAAGGGTGGAACGGACCTCTGGGATTGCTTCACAGGCCCAGAATTCTGTGTTGCTATAAGCAGAAGTGGTATTTGTGCTTGACAACGTGTTCTGGGCCGTCACCCATGATTTCTAAGCTGGACTCTGGTATTAATCACGTTCACACGAGCCTCAGACGGCCTTTATTTCAGAACGGATGAAAAACCCACCTTTCTGTGAAAAATGGTTAGTTGAGGTCTGGAAATGAATTTTTTTCTTTTTTAAAGAAGCCAAGTCTTGAAGTCCCTAAATTCCAAGGCAACTTCTCTTTCTGTCTGTTCCTAAGGACCTACCAGCATAGACCTGAGGTGTTGTTTGTATACCAAACACTGCTGTGACACTGAAAAAAAAAAGAAAGAAAAAGCATAAATGCTCTTTGCCTCCAACCTCTTAAAGGATCTGTTAGGCCGTGTGTGTGGATTCTTAACCACTATTCCCAGGACCGGTCTCCACGCTGCCAGCTGCCTTGCATCCCGGGCCCCTCCTCCCGGCTGCCTGGCCCTGCACCCTGCTGTCCACCCCCCCGCCCCAAGCGGCCCCGCCTCCAGCGTCCTCCAGCTCACATCCCTCCGAGGATGTCCCCATTGAGCAGCGTGAACACAAAGAGCCTTTTCCAGGCTCTCCCGGGCGCAGCGAGAGCGAGGCCGGCTTTGAGGAACGTGCCAAGGGGGGCGAAGGCCTCGCTTTGAAAACGCTCCTCCAGTTTGCTGACTTGTGGGACTTGGGAGGCCCGGGGAACAGTGCCCGGGGAAGAAAGCCCCTGGCCTGGCCGGGCCTCCCTGGCGGGCACCCCCTGCTCTTTTCATCAGGGCCCCATGTGACACCCGTGAGGGAGCCGGCGGCCCCGAGCCGCTGAATGAAGGCTGGTTGTCGGGGCCCCTCTCCCGCTGCAGCCCCTGCTTCGGGACACACGCCTCCCGACTGCTAAATCGCGGCTGAGAAAAGGACAGCAGTTTTGCCATCACCCAGAAAGCCCCTCTCGGCTGCTGTTCTGTCCTCCTGGGCGCCCCCCTGGGGCCCGCCTGGCACAATGGCCCGCATTTGCAGGACGGACAGGAGTGGCCGGGCGAGGACGGGGGTCAGTAGGAGTTGTAAGTCCTAAAAGGTAGGAGGAAAAATCCACTGAGCACAAGAGGCTGTTCTCCTTTGCTCTGGGTCCGCGAGAAGGCCCCGTGATTCAGCACAACAAGTACCGGCATGGCAGCCCGCGGCGTGTTTGGTTCTCGCTCAAGTGCAACTTCTTGGTTGTCACTCAAGTCTTTCCCTCCGTAAAACAGGCCTATGAGACGTGGGCCCACGGCAGTGGCTCAATAGAGCCCTATTGTTAAATCACTTGACAAACTGCAAACCCGAGTCCGAAATGCTCCATCCGCTGACCACCGCTGATGGGTGAATAATGACAGTGAGACTTCGAGGGCGGCCACCTTGCCCATCTGTTTATTTTTCCTGCCTGAGTCAAAAATGGCTTCCAGGCCCTGGACTCACAGCGGTCACGGCTCCTCCCGCCGCCAGAAATGTGCGGAGGACAGTGCTATTCAAGGTCATTGGCAGGAGGGAGGGCCTAGCTAACACAAAGGGCCCTTGTGGAAATGTGGGCACCCAGAAGCAAGGATCAGGGCAGGACTCCCATGTAGGACGCAGCCCAGGGCTCCCCTCTCTGAGAGTTTAGGAGCAAAACAAAAGTGTGGTCAGTATCAAGGCAGAAGCACAAGTCCTAGCGTTTCTGTGAAGGAGAAGAAGGCATAGCCTCCAGAGGGGGAAGATTACAAACACCCCTCTGGGCGGACAGGTGAGGAGAGGGGTGCCGCGTGGCCAAGCCAGCTGAGACCTGGCACCCCTTTCTCCCAGGCTGGGGGCTCAGGGAGAGTAGCCCTGGTCCCCTCCGCCTCTCTGGGCGCCCTTCACACCCTCCCAGCCCTGATTTTCACAGCTCTGTTGCTGGACAGGGAACTGTCAAGGTCAAACTGGAGGCTTCTCACAGGTGCAGGAAGGCGCACCAAAGCATCTTCTTAAGAAGTAAACAACGTTGCCTAATTTAGCTCTTTTTTTTTTTTTTGAACTGCTTTGAAGTGGCAGTTTCTAGGGAAACCCCCAATGCCCTTTAAGGGGGAGATCAAGGACTCCAGCGTGTTGCAGCTAAGCTGCTCAAGCTACTTAGCTGCAAGCCTAGGTGGACGCGGCCAGGCCAATGTACAGTTAATACACAGACACGCAGGTGAGTCAGCACAGCCCCTACCCTCCGGGAGCTTGTAATCCAATGCAGTGGAGAGACCAACAGTAATACATGGCAGGGGCAACTAAAGAGGTGCAGAGAAGACGCTGGCAGGCCCCAGAGGAATTCATTCATTTTAGGAAAAAGCAAAGAAGGCTTCACAGAGGAGGTGGCTTCTGAGGCTGGGTAGGAGTTCCATGACTAAAGAAGCCAGGTTGAAGGAAAAGCATAAGCAAAAACTAGGAGTCAGGAGAGCTTGTGACGTGGCCAAAGCACAGGGTGGGGAGAAGCGAGTGAGGCTGGAAGTCAGCTGGGCCAAACCTGGAAGACCTAGAACATGGCCAATTCGGGGGCAGGGGGTGCGGGGAAGCGCAGCGTAATTCTACCTGTCTTAGGATAACTCGGACAACACTGGGAGGCCCACCTGCAGAGACGAAAGACATTACAGTCATCTAGAATGACCCAGGAAGGACGCCGAGGCATGATGGCCTGGCCCACGGGGATGGGAAGGAGGAAGCGGGGAGAAGGCAGGGAGCAGGTGACACTGAGGTCTCTGGACTGGACACGTTGGGGGTTGGGGGGAGGGTGGAAAGCCAAGTCACGTATCTGAAGTAGCACACACAGGAGTGAGAGCCGGCTTGGAAGGAAAATGTTGAATTCAGTCAAGGAGAAGCCCAGTTTGAGCTGTTAACAATTCAGGCTTGTAGAAACGTCTACCAAGTAACGAACCAATGAGCTGGCTTTAAAACTGAAATGCAAAGAGATGGCTAGTAAGCTAGGGAGCTGCATACGGGTCCCTGCCTGGCTCCTTGTGCAGGTGACTACAGTGGTGACTAGGTCAGGATAGGTGCAACAGGCCCCTGGGGAGCATGGTGACAGCCCAGATGCCTCACACCCCACCACCCTTGACTGTTCAGTGTCACTGCCTAAGAAGGGACACCGATTCCAGTCACTTAAAAAAAAAAATTGAAAGTCAAGAAGATTCTTTTAGGGCTTCCCTGGTGGCGCAGTGGTTGAGAGTCCGCCTGCCGATGCAGGGGACACGGGCTCGTGCCCCAGTCCGGGAAGATCCCACATGCTGCGGAGCGGGTGGGCCCGTGAGCCATGGCCGCTGAGCCTGCGCGTCCGGAGCCTGTGCTCCGCAATGGGAGAGGCCACAGCAGTGAGAGGCCCGTGTACGGCCAAAAAAAAAAAAAGGAAGATTCCTTTAAACTTTTAACCTCTTTCTCACTAATTAACTAGAATATCTTCATCTGTGTTTACGTTTTAGCTAAATAATCCCCTTAACTGATTAACTGAAGTGAATTCCCATTGGCCAGCAAAAGGTCAGTGCAATTAGCCTCAGCAGAAACCACCTAAGATCGCAAAGGCTGCCAGAGGCCAGAAGAGATGGAGAAACAAAGAGACAAAAGATGCTAGGGTGACACAGCCTAGGAGAACGGGGGTGCGAGCGCTGGGGGGAAACGGCCCGGCAGTCGTGGGTGGTCACTGGAGAATGCCTAAGGAGCCAGGGTGGAACTCGGGGAGCCCAGGATTCTGTCCTAACTCCTCAGGGGACCCTGCCAGCTCCACCAGGCCCACCCTCAGATAAGGCCCCCAGCAGGGCACGGTGTGCTCCAGTTCCAGGCTGTCTCAGGGCCACTGAAGGTTTGCTGCTGTTAACCTCTGACCTCACGACCCGCATGACCTGTCAGAATCATTGCAAAGTTGACCAAGACTTGCTAAATTATCACATGAAGAAGAGACAACAAAGGCATGACTGGAAAACATGAGAGAGCAAATGCACGGTCAACCTTGAGATCCTGTCACCAAAAAGTAATATCCCAACCCCCAGCAAGCTTGGCGTCGAGATCAGGTTCCACCAAACTTCGACACTGGCACTTAACGTGCAACGTCATTTAGAAACAGATGACAAAAGAAAAACGTCTTAAAAGCTGAGGAAGGGCTTCCCTGGTGGCGCAGTGGTTGAGAGTCCGCCTGCCGATGCGGGGGACACGGGTTCGTGCCCCGGTCTGGGAGGGTCCCACATGCCATGGAGCGGCTGGGTCCGTGAGCCATGGCCGCTGAGCCTGCGCGTCCGGAGCCTGTGCTCTGCAACGGGAGAGGCCACGACAGTGAGAGGCCCGCGTACCGCAAAAAAAAAAAAAAAAAAAAAGTTGATGAGCTAAGGGCCAGAGGGGGCAGGGGGGAAGAGGATATATTTTCCTTTTCTCAGAAACCTAGACCAGGCCTGCACCCAACTGTCCTGGCTCCATCGTCCCAGCCTACACAGGTAGGGTGACAACCGTCCTGGGCTGCTGGATTCTCCCGGCTTGGGCAGTGACAATCCCGTGTCCTAGAAACCCCCTCAGTGGTTTGGTCACCCCGGATCCAGGTCTAGGGAGGCTCAGGGATGTACTGCCAGGCTGTTGGGACTCTGAAGATGTGAGCTGAGGAGTTAGACTCCCGGTTCTGTCCACTCCCCGACTGCCACTTCCCAGATGTGGGTCCCAGCACAGATCACGTCACTGCTCTGAGCTTCAGTTTCCCCCCTCTAAAAAGAGTGCTCAAAACGCTTACTTCATAGGATTGTTTGCAAGGATTTAAACTTAAAGGAGTAGAGAGCACACAGTCTGTGGCACCCAGGAGCTCCCGGGTGGTGTGAGATGGGAACCTGCCCTGATCGCAGCCTGCATGACCAGCAGCTCTCCCCAGAAGGGACGCCCGCTCCATGGGGGCAGCCGAGATGTGCACCTTTGCTGCTTCCCCTTGAGGACGCACAGCCCTGTCACACGTGGCCCCGGCCCAGGGCTCCACGGAGGGAGATGTCTGGGGATGCTTGAGGTTGAGCAAGAAAGCCGCATGCCTGGGGCCACCACAGCTCCTGCGTGCCGAGCACGTCACGGAGGATGAAGTGAGCTGCAAGCGTTTCTAAGTGCTTGGTGAACGTGAATTACCCTCCCCCATGGAACAGCCTGCAGTACAATTAGCGAGAGCAGAGGCACAAGTCTTGCCCATAACTGTCCTTCCGGCCCCAGCGGAGCTCAGGGCCTTCTCATTAGCGAATGAGAATGGGGGCATGGTGGTCTCGGGGAGGTGAGGTGCGTGCCTCCCCTGAGGGGTTCAAAGCAGGAAGTGCTGCCCCCGGCCCTGCCACAACTGTAAGAAATGAGACGCTTTTCTTTTCAAAGGTTTTGTGCGTGTCCTTGAACTGCTCTGTGGCTTTTCCAGCGCTGTGTGGCACTTCCAGGTGAATGGCAGAGAGGAAGGCGGCAAAGGCTCGTGAGATGCCAGGGCTTTGTTCATGGAACAAGTATTCATTGAGCTCCTACTATGTGGCAGCCGCGGGTCTACGTGGGGAGATACACAAGCCCCTGCCCTCCTGGAGGCTACTCTTCAGGGTGGGGAGCTGGACAATAAACCAGCAAACATATAAATAAAAGAGAGTATTCACTGGGGGTAAGTGTCCTCAAAGCAAAGCAAAAGCAAAAAGGGGTGATAAGTAATGGCGACAAGGAGGGTGGGGGGGAACCTCTGTAAGGGGTAAGGTCTGAGCCAAGACCAGTCCAAGTGCGAAGGAGTCAGCTGTGCAAAGAAAGAGGGAACGGCAGGTGCAAAGTCCCTGAGGTGCACACAAGCCTCGGAACAGAAGGAAGGTTGGAATGGCCCGAGGGCAGAGGGGGAGATGGTGACAGCTTGACCGAGGGAGGGAGACGTGGAGGGGTGACGTGTGGTCTGATTTGGGATATGTGAAGCCAACAGGACTTGCTTGGGGTCGGAGGGGTAGGAAACAGAAGAACCAAGAGCGACTCCTTAGATTCAGGGTAAACAGAGGTGAGAGAAAAAGGCCATGCGGAGCTTGAGATGCCTGCTGGATATTTTAGTGGGGATGTCAAGCCAGGCCATTGGACAGATGCGCTCAGTGGAGGGTCAGGGCTGGAGATATAAATAGGGGAGAGAAACGTTTAGGCTTGAGAGAGAGACGTTGATGAGCAGCGTAGCAACACTGCCTAGCTTCCAAACGCACCCAGGCAGCCGCACCCTTTGCAACCGAAGTCCCTCTGTGTTTCAAACAACCCTACAGTCTGCACACACGACTGCGTGGAGGAACCCGGCCCAGGTCCTGCCGGGCTTTCGTTTATTCGCTCAGCAAACCCGTGTCCTGCTGGGCCCAATACTTACCCTGGAGAACAGGACTCTTGCCCTGGGGGAGCCAGCTCACTTGAAAAGGAGATGGGAGAACCTACGGGTGTGGCCACAGGAAGAGGAGGGGCAGGGGCGGGGACGGGGGGGGGGGGGGGGGGCGGTGAGGGGTGGCAGGCTGCCTGGGGGCTGGGCTTGCTGGGCCATTACCTGGCCGAGGACCTGGGCCAAGTCCATCTGCAGGCTTCGAGGCCTCATTTGTTGGACAAGATGATCTCCCAGACTCCCCTCCAGTCCCCAAAGGTCATAATTATCTGGAGCTGATCGCCCAAGGAGACAAATCAGATAGGCAAAAAAGAAGATGGAAAAATCCTTTTCCTTCAGTTGTGCTTTTCTTTAAACCTCCATTTTACCTACATCTTCACGCTAGTTGCCTGAAGCCTGGGCAGTCCCTCCCAGACAAAGCAGTCTTGCCCTTAAGTTCTGTGCTCTGCCCCTCACAGCAAAGATCCGCACACGGCAGTCCCACCACCTTCCCCCCACCCCCCTCCGCTGGCTCCGCCTCGGAAGGCGCCTGCGAAAGCGCTTTGGTACTAGTACGGTTTATTATAAGGTGTGGTCCCCCAGACACTACCCTCTCTATATTTTGACAGTATGACTTCCTGTAAGATTACTGAGTATCTCCTGTCATCTCAGGAACAAGGCTGATACCTCGTTGGGGTTTTTTTTTTTTTCCTCCTCTCGACAATATACTTGACATTTAATGCATCATCAAAAAGTTTCTGAGGTTTTGGGGCTAAAACTCTGAAAGTATTACTTCCTGTCCCAGCAGCAGCTCCAGTGCCCCGAGCAGCCCGAGGCTTCTGAAGAAGGGCTGCTGCTCCGCTTTCAGCCCCACCAGACGGCCCCTTGCACCTCAGAACTGGCCAAAAGCCCTCCCTCCCCTCAGTGAACCCCCTCAAGGGCTGAGAAATGTGCTCTAGTCCAGAAAACAAGGGCCGCCAGTCCCCGTCCCAAGCTCTGTCCCTTAGTTCTAGGGTCCTTGAGCAAGTCTCTCAACCTCTCTGCTACCAAGGGCGGTAGAATTGCAGAGGTGGGCAAAGTAATCTCCAAGGAATGTTCTAGCATCCAACTCCCGGGTGTCGGCGTACAGACTTGAACTGCCCTCAAGACCAATAGGGCGAGACCCACTGTAAAGCCTGCCGTGAAACCACACATTTTTCCCAGAGCTAAGAAGGTTATTAGCTCGGTCTCCCCCAAAACCCTCCCCAATGGCCTCGCACCAGGGGAATGTACCAGACCTGCTCTGGAAAAGCTGGAATTTGCAGCCTGCAAGGTAGAAAAACATGCCTCATTTCTGCAACTCTGCATTCCTTCCGCAGGATCTGTGGTGCACGCGCTCTTGGGCAGAGCCCAGGTGAGGCCTGGGGATGCGAGACAGAAGCCAGCAAAGCCCACATCCTCTGGGGTGGGCTAGGAACCCACAACTGCCCACAGGAAATGCTGGGAAGGACCGAGGGGGGCACAGGAAGGGAGCCCCGGCTTATCCTGAGTGATCGGAGAGAGGGGCAGGGAAGGAAGGCTTCCTGGAGGCACCAGCACCTGAGCTAACTCAAGAGTTTAGTAGTGACTGGGCAGCTGAGCCTTCCAGGCAACGGCAGCAGAAGCGCCAAGGGCGCAGCCCCAAGACAGCGCCCAGTGGGTAACGCCACACTGATCCGTTAGGGCCACAGAGCCCGTGGGCAGTTCACAAATCCAGGCCGAGGCTTCAACATCTTTCTCGTGTTAGGTGTTTAATCGGGGGCGGGGGGGGGGAGTCACGAAAGGGTTCACAGAGAGGTGACCTAGGAAATAGGTCTCAGTTAGGAGGAGAGATGGGGAGAGAACAGCACAGATAAGGAATGGAAGTGTGAAAGTTCAAGGTGTACAGAAGCAATGGGGATAACCCAGAGCCAGGGGGCCGTGGGGGAGGGGCGGGGAGGAAGGCTCCCGTGGGGCCAGACTCAGGGGCACACAGGACATGACCCCTGCCCATGCGGGGCCGGGGCTGTCATGACGAGCCAGTCGGGCCAGATCCCGCATCAGGCCCTGAAGGCCGCGCTAAGGAATGTGGAATTTAGTCAGTAGGCAACAAGGGGCCTCCTCCTTTATTAGAGGTACCTATTTCCTGTCCACGGATGCACAAACAGTTTTCAAGAAACGAGGGAGACTACAGTAAGGTCTTCCCCACTGCTCCCGCGTTCAAAGGAAATGAGCCGCATGTCTTCGTGCTCCGTTATAATCAAGGTGGGGTGTCCTCTCCCTCCTATGCACACCAGAGGTGTAAGAAGAGCCGACAGCTCTGTTCGAAGGGCTTTGACTCTCTTAACTCATCTGATCCTCCTAAATAAGGTCAATATATTCTTCTCTCATTTTACGGATGGGGAAGCAAGACCCCAAGCCATGAAGGAACTTAGCCAAGGTCACCCAACTAGCAGTGGACAAGCAGGCAGCCCAGCACAAGAGCCTGCCAGAAAAGGACTGGAGGCTCCTCTGCTAGCACAGGAGAGGGTCCCAGCACAAGAGTGGCCAGCGTGCCCCAAGGGGAAGTCAGGTTGCCACGTGAGGGCTCTTGGGACCCGATGGGTCAGAGGAAAGATGCTCCAGGTGGGCACAAAAACATCTCACCTCCCTCCACGGAGGAAAGTCTGGCTCACGTGGGACAGAACATGACGCCTCTCCCGGGAAGAAGGCACAGCAGCCCAGAGACGGTGACGCTGCCCAAAAGCACAGGTGCTTCTGGGGGACACACGAGCATGAAGGTGAGAGAAGACGGAGCCACCCTCAAGCACCGGGAATCACACACTGTGAGCTCCGTCAAGGGTTGATGCTGGGGGTGGGCGGGCTGAGCTGCTTCCAGAGCCGCCCCTCCCCTCCCCCATGGACCCGTGTCTTCCACCCCCACCTGCTGTCCTCAGCCTGTGATTGCTGTTCTTCAAGCTGTCAGTCCTGCCTGGACCATGCCAACCCCAAATTCTGTGTAGAAATGAAGGAGATCACTCCACTGGGATGGAGTTTCTCAAGGTTATCTGATGACCCAAGGTGATCTGATAAATTTGCAGGCAAGAAGGAGATCTGCTAAAGGAGATCTGGAGACTTTAGTTGGAAAGTGAAGGGTCTGAGGTGAGAAGACCAAATTCCAACTCAGCCTGCAAGTGGGGAATGAAAAAACGAGAATGAAACAGCGATTCAGTGACAACCGTTAACAGTCTGTGCCGGAAGCTTCAAACCCGTGAACTCGTTTATCACCTCTGTCTTACAGATGAGCCACAGCCACTAAGAGCCATTGTCCTGGTGAGAGGAATGGCCAGAAAGCATGTGAAGCAGCTGCTGTCTGGTTCCAAGGACCGTGTCTCCGCCTGCCACCCTGCCTTATCCCTTCCCAACACTTAATCGCTTTCTGCCCCAAAACGTGGAGGCGGTTGCATCAGCACCTCTGCTTCCAGATCCACACAGATGAGAAACCACCCAGAAAATGTGTGCCAGGGACAGGAGGGCTTAGAAACAGCCCCCAGCCCCACACTCTCCCTCCCTCCCCTGCTCCATCACCCTCACTGGGGATCTAACCAGCGGGGACTCTCCTCCCAAACCCCGCCTCCTGTAGAGGAGCGAAGGACCGAGACCAACAAGCTTCCTTGCCTGGTATGGATGGGAAAAAGGGCAGCGACTTCTCCTCTCTGTTTCCAGCCACCTGAGCCTCTGGCAAATCCAATTCCTTTTGACAACGGCAGACAGAAGTCATCCCTGCCTAAGACACGCCAGGGATATTAGCGTGGCAGCAGGGATGCAGATCTGCAAGACCCCCAGAGGAAGCCAGACACACCAGTTGAAAACCTAACTCTGTCTAGGAGACCAACTTCCCCCAGGTCCCCTGGGGACTCATTAAATTTCTGTGTCTTCATTTCCTCCAAGGTAAAAAAAGGGGTAATAATTCTGACCTACCTCACCACAGTGCTGTAAGTAGGAATAACTAATTAACGCTAGCGAGGCACTTTAAAAGTAAAAAGCACTTTGCAATAATTAACGTGGTTCCTGCTTTCATCTCCTGCAGCCTCACCAACAGAAGCGAGGTCCCAGATAGCTACAGATGGCAGCAAGCACGCCCAGGCAGCCAGCTTTCCGAAGAGGTACGAGGGGGGCTCTGTCAGGGCCATCAAAATTGTGCCGGGGCTCCGGGCCACTGGAGACTGCTCCAAGCTGACAATTCCAAATCCATTTGCATCCACTTAGCTTTCCAGAGGCCAAGGCATTTTTCAGTTACAGCAAACAGCACATGAATGTGAAGCGCTGAGCGGGAAGCACAGGGCGAAAAAGGATTGGAAAGTCTCTGGGGCTGCTGCTGACTTCTCTTGAAAAATCAAAATGAACTTTTCTTTTTCTTCAAAGACTTTGCTTTTATTCATCATCATTATAAAAACAGTCAAGTCCTGGAGGTCTGCATCTGCAGAGAATGCATACAAAATGGGCTTTCTGAGAAACACACACACGCACACGCGCGCGCACACACACGCACACACACACACAAACGCTCTACAAACTCTTCTTGTGAGCGACCGGGAACAAGGGAGTCTGGGTTTGGAGTCCAACCTTCACCTCCATTGGGCAGATTTTGCCAGATAGCATGTTTACCCCCCTCCAAAAGTGCCTCCTTTATGAGGACATTCCTATCTGGGGAGGAGCCTTACAGAACATAGAAGTGTCTTTAATTATGCAAAGTGCTGGACCCCAGAGGACTATACCCCCTCTGTCAGCTGTCAACTCCAAAACATACCTGAGATTTCACTAATGCATCACAGAGCTTGGAACAGATGCCGAGTTGTTTTTGCTAACCTGGTTTATTGGTGAGGTACTGCAGGTCCCCAGGCCAAAGGGCTCCTGGGGGCTGTGCTGAGAATCGCCATGCACCATAGTGTTTCTTAGGAAAATCAGTTCTGATTTCCGAGGGGCTGCCTTGAGATCTGGAATGCAAGCCATTCGTAAGACGGAAACTGCCCTGAAATATTGGACACTTTTCTCCCATTATTTCAGAGGTGAGGAATGTGCTTATCTTGAATTTCCTCTGGACAGACGGTGTTCCTTTTCTCCTGCCGCCCCCCTTCTTCCTCTTTTCCTTCCTCCTCGCCAATTTATTAGCTGATAAGCCATCACTGGGTCACACGGATGTCCCAGAAGGAAGTTAGGGATAAGCTTTACCAAAAAGGGGGAGCCCTGGGGGAGGGGGCGATGGCTGAAGCCGTGGTCCTGACTGGGGCGTGGTGTGGCAACGGAGAGGCCTCGGGGCAACCTGGCATAAAGACCCCCAATCAGGGGCTCAGGAAGGAGCCGCAAGGAGAGAGAAGACCTAGAAGCAAGGAGCCACTTCTGATCAAGAAAGTGACTGGCAGTCCCCAGGGAGCCAGACTGCGCAAAGGCAGAAGGCTGAACAGGACAGTGGCTTAGCCCAGCGACGGACCAGGTGAGTGCAAAGCAAGACTGCTTGAAAGTGAGTTTGGGATTGTCTCTAGAGAGAGGACATGTAGCAGATTCTAAAAGATGGTAAAAATGAAGAGGCCCCCGTCCCTTCTATCAATACACGGGAGAATGAATTCCTTCCCTGATGGTCCCTCAGAGCCTCCCAGGTGCCGGTCCTTCACCAAGGCTCCCCAGTGGGAGTTCTGGGTGGCGGGGAGGGGGCGGGGGAGACCTCTCCGGTCTGCCTTTCCCAGCCCCACCCCTGAGCTCCCTGCAGTAGCCCCTCAGGGATCCTTCCCTCCAAGTGAGGCCAAGGCCAGAACAAAGGAGGAGGCGGGAGAAGCACCCGTCTTCCTCCCTGATGGCTGCGTGCAGGGGTGAGGTTGGAAACCACAAGCTCCGCCCCCATGGTTGCAAGCTACTGACCCAGGGCCAGCGAGCCCCCGGGCACATCACCTGAAGATCAGCTCTCTCAGGCAGCCTTCACAGAAGCGTCAAGCCAAGTTCTTTTAAAAGAACACGTTAAGATTAAAACAACAAAAATGCATAAATGAAAGTATATGATACCTTCTCACAAGATTTTATTTGAGGTCATTATTACAACCTTGTGCAGGATAAGCTCCCTGGGTGTGTGACGCGGGCAGCCACAAAGGACCCCACATTTGGTTTTATATTCTGCTGTCACCATCGTGATATTCTTAATCATTTTGGAACAAAGAGCTCCATATTTTCATTTTGCAATGAAAACTGCAAACTATGCATTACAGGTATTATCCACAACCCCATTTTAGAGATGAGGAGACTGAGGGTCAGGCAGCTTAAATGGCTTCTCTAAGGTCACCCTGCTGGTGAGCAGCTAACTCCCAAACCAGTATTTGCTCTGATTTATCAGTGCAACGTGCACAGTGTGAGGTGCCTGCCCAGTTCACGGCGACAGCTCTCCAGAGCTGCCCCATAACAGCTGATACCCGAGCTGGCCTGTCACACTGTCTCTCCCAGCGATCTGCAATTGGCACCTCAAGGGACAGCAGAGGGAGGTTAAGAGGGGCAGCCAGAGTGATAGTTGGAACAGAGGAACAGCGGGTCCAGGCACAGGAATATCATAGGAAACAATCTGCATCTCCCCACCCCCCACAAGGGCTCAGGTGCTACCGCCTGGTCAGGTGATAATAATCCAGAAACCTTAGGAAAAACTGCCTTATGTGACCTCACCTGCTGGTCCTGGGAGTTACATGAGGATGGCAAGTAGTACTTGGCAACATTTCCTATTCACGCTGCTACTGTTGCTTAATATATATGGATAGGTACGGTGCTTACTATGTGCCAGGTCCTCGTCCAAGTGTTTTACACATAGCAACCCATTAAATCTTCCTAACAACCTTACGAGATAGATATTATCATCCTCGCCATTTCATCGGTGAAGAAACTGAGGCACAGAGAGGTTAGGCACCTTGCCCAAAGTCACACAGCTAATATGTGGTGGAGCCAGGATGTGAACCAGCCTGGCTGCAGAGTCTAGGTTCTTAAAGTGCCTCGCAGAAGTATTATTCTGGCCAGTCTGAAATTAGCAAGGCACCATGAAATTTCCATGTTTAAGTTTCATTTTTACCTTTTCAAAATGCAGTATCTCAGAAGTCTTTGCTACTTGGAACCAGTGAGGCCTCTGAGTAGTCAAATGGATCTTAAAATGACTGCACAGAAGAGTGAGTACTCGGTCCCTCGGAGTCCCACTCAACACCTGTTTCCTAACACACACTCATGCACACTCACACACAGTCACACCGATAGCTTTTGCTACCCAATTTCTTAGCACATAATAAATTAGTAGGAAACAAAATTCTACTGCAAGCCTGCATGCTGACAGCATCAAGAAAATATTCCTATGAGCCTGGCAGTAAAAGAGGCAGAGAAATCCTAAAAGCAATCAGAAACCTTACAAAGCGTGGCATCACAGCTTACAGAAAAACAGTCAAACAGCCCTAAACTCTGACCTTCCAACCCAACTGCTTCTTATACAAACAAATGCCCCTTTCTCAGTGTTTAAGCTGTTTCCAGCGAGGTTATCTATGATTTGCAGATGACAGCATCCTGCTTCCAGGAACAACTGAGATTATTTTGCTGTATTCACTATACTATGTTTAAGAAGGCAAAGGACTATGGAATACATTTTTTAAAAGACCTACATCTAAAATGCTCACAATTTTTTTAAAAAATTTTTGAGAGCTTAAGCGGGTAGACCAGGGATTAGACACTTTTATTCCTTGGTTGGAGGGTTGGTTAGTCTGGGGAAGGTGTTTGTTATTTGGGATTGCACGTATGGCAACATTTTTTTTAATTCCGTGGCCGCTGCCCGTTAAAAGCGTCAGGGGCTGTCTAGTTCACTACAGCTCCCACCCTTCCTTTTCTCATATCACTTTTTAAAAAAAATTTGTTTATTAATTTATTTATTTTTGGCTGTGTTGGGTCTTCGTTTCTGTGCGAGGGCTTTCTCCAGTTGCGGCAAGCGGGGGCTACTCTTCATCGCGGTGTGCGGGCCTCTCACTGTCGCACGGCCTCTCTTGTTGTGGAGCACAGGCTCCAGACGCGCAGGCTCAGTAGTTGTGGCTCACGGGCCTAGTTGCTCCGCGGCACATGGGATCTTCCCAGATCGGGGCACGAACCCGTGTCCCCTGCATCGGCAGGCAGATTCTCAACCACTGCGCCACCAGGGAAGCCCCCACCCTTCCTTTCTTCAATTGAATTTTTACTTGAAGATAATTGTAGGCTCACATACGATTGTAAGAAATAATACAGAGAAATGCCACATTCCTTGTCCCCAGTCTCCCCCAATGGTAACATCTTACAAAACTCTAGCATCACATCTCAACCAGGAGACTGACACTGACAAGAGTCCAGATACCGACAGTTCAGTCACCAGGAGGATCCCTCATGAGCACCACCCGCGTTCCATCACCGACCCCATCCCTGACCCCATGGTAAACGCTGTCCTCAGTTCTCCATTTCTATAATTTTGTCATTTCCGGAATGTGATACAAATGAAATCATACAGTGTACAGGATTTTGGGTTTTTTCACTCATCATAATTCCCTGGAGATTTATCCGGAGTTGTTGAGTGTATCAATACATGGTTTCTTTTCACTGCTGAGTAGTGGTCCAGAGCATGGATGAAACAGAGTCATTAAAGGACATGGCCACCACTCTTCTTTCCTATATACATAGGCCGCTTTCCTCATTTACATGACCTGCCTCATCTGCCCCTCCACCCCCATGGGTATTTGAACTTGTGACCTCTAGGGTACAGTCTTACCTGGGATCTGGAAAACTCAGATATCCAGAACGATTAACTTCCTCTCAACTCTATCTGTCCATTCTGTGGATTATACAGGTCACAATTTTCATCCCAGGGAGGAAAGGTTCCCCAGCACATAGCTGGCTCTCATCCCTTCCTACTAGCTGGCACGTGCTCAGGAAATGCAACACTGGAACCAACAGAACCAGGACAGTAGACCTGAGCCAAAAGAATCAGCCCATAAAACACTCGAAGACAAATACGGAATTCTTGAGAGCTCATCCTTGCTTTGTTTTATTGCCTTCTGATAGCTCCTTCTGTGTGCATAGATGAGAAGGGTTAGATCCATTCAGGACTCTCAAATTCCTTATCTCGTACCCTCCCACCTCTCACTGAGCCCCTTGAGACTTCAGAATGTTCCTGTATTAAGTACTCTTTCCTAATTTCCACTTCTTCATCTGCCTCACTTCTGGGGCATATCATCATTACTTTTAACTATCTCATTCTTATATGGTATAAATTCTACTAGCTCTAAGACACTCAACAACTTGAACCGTTTCATATAATATACTTCATCCAGTAAATACTTTTTGAGCACCCGTTCTGTGCTCTGACTACATTTAATGATTATATATGCTTTTTTTTTTCCTCATAAAATAAATTCTTTAAGCCACTAACAGACTTGTCATTAGGGTCCTCCAGCATCTTATTCACAGCAGGTGCTTTAAAATGTTTTAAACTGGATTCACTTGCTTGGACATCGTTCGGGAATCATATGTGTGTAGTTTGGATCCGTCTACTCATCTATGGGCAGCAACAACCTCCTCTTTCCTCCATGATATACTTTCCTTTTAATCCTTTACGCTTCTTTCCTTAATTTCTGAAGCCTGGATCACTGCCAGCACCGCCCCGAATGACATCTACCATCAGTGTCGCTCACTCGTTATTTCTCGACATCCACCAAAGACCCTTCCAGGCGCCAAGCACTAGGAATTGCAGCGCGAACAGCCATGTCGCTTGTCCTCACAACAAGAGCATGTAAGGTAAGTGCGTGCCTGAGAGGTGAGTACGACTTCTTCTTCCACAGATGAAACCCCTGAGATGGCGTGACTTTCCCAAAATCCCAGACTTGATAAGTAACAGAGCAGGATTCAAACTCAGGTCTGTCCGATGTCAAAACCCATCCTCGGGCTTCCCTGGTGGCGCAGTGGTTGAGAGTCCGCCTGCCGATGCAGGGGACACGGGTTCGTGCCCCGGTCCGGGAAGATCCCACATGCCGCGCAGCGGCTGGGCCCGTGAGCCATGGCTGCTGAGCCTGCGCGTCCAGAGCCTGTGCTCCGCAACGGGAGAGGCCACAACAGTGAGAGGCCTGCGTACCGCCAAAAAAAAAAAAAAAAAAAAAAAAACACATTCTCAGGGCACTTGGCCAGACCACTTTCCAGACCTCAGAGTCCCAGAGAACACCTTCACCGCCTCGCTGAGAAGACAGATTCTTGACTCGGATCTTCCTAGAAAAGAAGAATCCAGTTTGTCTCCATCGTCCTCTCAGAGCATCCCCTTAGCTTCCCGTCTTTGATGCTTAAGGTCCCTAAGGAGTGCTCTGTGGGTCAAGACCTGGGGCAGGGGAGCGGGGTGGGTAGAGGAAGTCGGATTGGGTAGAGAGAGACCTTGAACTTCAAGGCCGCCAGAACCTAAGCCTCAGTTTACCCATGGGGAGGAGAAGTGCCCCAAATTAAGTCAAGGGGGCTGTCCCTTTGTACCCCATGATGCGCAGTCGCTGGGTGCAGGCTGCCCCAGGAAGCGGGCATGACCTTGGCCCCGCAAATCCCAGAGAGGGACTCGTCGGAGAGCTGTCAGCTGCCACCGGTCCCCGCTGCTGGGGGAATGACTGCTATCTGAGTGGGCACCCGGCACCCATCACACTGAACTTGTCCTCTGGCCTCCTTTCCAAATCTCTCACATCTCTGAGAAGATGTCTGGATTGGGTCTGAGGAGAAAGCCATGCCAATTTTGTACATTTTTCCTATACTCTTCTTTCAAAGGTCTCAGTATTATTTTTTTAATTTATTCTTCCCTCTTTCCCAACAAAGGTAACAAGTGTTCTCTCCACTGCCTCGGCTCACCTGAGGAGACAGTCAGGAAGTCGTCCCCCCGGTTCCTCAGCACCCCGGCCTCTGGAAGGGTGGTGGGTCCTGGGCCCCGAGTCCTGCTGCTGGAGCTCTGGGCTGAGCCTCTCCTATTTGCCTCTGAGGCCCTTGCCCTGAACCCTCTGCTTTCCCTTCCAGCCTCCCCTCCAGCCCAGCTCCTTGCCTCGCCCAGCCCTCCTCACGCCTCACCTGGACTCTGGCCTAGTCTCCTCTCCGCCCCACTCTGGCGCTCTCAGACCCACCCTGCACACCTCCCCGCTGCCCTAGCGAGCTTTCTAGATGCATACCTACCATGTGACTGCTTTGCCCAGCTTACAGGGTTGAATGTTAAGTTCTTTACCGTCACATTCAAGACCCACGTGGTCCGGCTCATCTTTCCTCACCCACCACTAAACACATGCATGCGCGCGCGCGCGCACACACACACACACACACACACACACACACACACACACAAATTCTGGTGATACTGAACTACTGTCGGTGGTTTTTCCTTCCTACCTCCAAGCCTTTTTCTACCCCTTTCCTTCTGCCTGGAACATCTTATCCTTCCTGCACCAGGTTAATTGGTGCTTCAAGAACCAATTGAGGTTCTCTTCCTTCCAGGAAACCTTCTGTGCCCACCCTCATGCTCAGCCCCAGCTCGCACAGCACTCAGATCCACCTTGACCACCGTGCCCCTTGCTCAAAAGTTGTCCGCCATCGCTGGCCCATGAGACCCCACCAGCGGGACAGACGCTTTCCTTTTCTGTGTCACTCATGCCTGGAACAGAGCAGGATCTCAAGATAAGCTTATTGAACTGAACAGACTAACCCCTCTCCTCAGCGTCGATACCAGCTCATTCCGTCACCTACAATTCCCCAGCTCCTGGCCCTTCACAACACAGGCTGGACCCAAATGTATTCATTTTCTCTATTTTTACAAGATGATTATCAAGCATAGCTGGGCTTCACATTAAGCAAACTGGTGTTAGGAAAAATCTGTATTTTAAAAGAAAATCTCGGGTGATTCTCTCTCTTTATAAAAGTCTGCTAGCTTAGCTCTCTTGATCTAGGAAGCTCCAAGTATGTGGACAAATGCATGATAGAACGCTGATCTTGATCTTGAAACTATGAATGGTGATCACCTTGGGATTCTCTTACATTCTTTATATTTTTATATATTATTTGAATTTTATATAATGATCATGCTTTATTACTTAAGAATCAGAAAGAAAACATAAATCCCTGTTCATTGTAGGCACACAGGAGAAAATTATAGGCCTCCAGATGATTTTTTTTCTTCTTTAAATAGATTTTAAAAAGTAGAGTTATGAAAAAATAAGACCCCAAGTCTCTTAACCTCTGGGCTCACTAGCAAGCATGAATCACACTTTTGTAGCACTTTATGCCCAAATGCAGGTTAAATCGTTCAATTTGAAAACTGTTTCTTTCTTTATAATTTCCAGGGGCCAGTGTTTTAGAAATGGCATTTGCTATCAGGTCATTATTGTGACTTGAAAAATGCAGACTGTATAGCATGGAGCAAGTTCACAGTCAAGGAGCCTCAAATATCAATCCACACAGTAAACTAACTCTTGGCAAGTCAATTGAGTTCTCTGAGCCTCCATTGCTTTAAGTGGAAAATGGGGTAATCTCTGCACCATCCACTTTTTCCAGTAAAAAGAAGAAAATGAGATAATATACGTACACTTGCATTAGAAGCTAAAAGACTGAAGATGCCATGATAATAAGTGGTAGAAGGTTATGATTAATAATAATAATCTAGCAGCAGCCACTGCCCCCATCCCTCGGAGGCCCTGCCCTGTTCCCCTTGAGTACCAGCCATCTCCATCCCTACATTAAACACCACTGCATCCTTTCCAGGCTGGGAGGCAAACTGTCTGATCTCCATGAGTTTTCTGCATGATAGATCATCAAGTATCTTGGATTTAACCACACAGCCTGTGAGTGAGGGTGACGGAGCCAGAACTAGGGGCTCCAAACCAGAACTGCTTGGCCCATTGCACAGTAAATGTTGCTTTCTCTTTTTTTCAGTAGGTTAAAAAAAAAAGGGGGGGAAAAAGTGTCTGATAACGACAAAGTAAACACATCTTCAGATACACCTCAGGACCTGGCAGAAATATGCCATTAAAAGAATTTAGCTTTTTTTTAAAAATCTACATCCTATAAAGTAACAATAACATCTTTGTCAGGGTTGGGTGGGGAGGAACCCTGGTTTATTTATAAGGATTGATATAAATTATATGGTAAGCACAGGAGCAGAAAGCTCCTGTAAGCACATTAGCATCAAGAAATCAGTAGAGGGACTTAACTGGTGGCTTAGTGGTTAAGAATCTGCCTGCCAGTGCAGGGGACACGGGTTTGATCCCTGGTCCGGGAAGATCTCACATGCTGCAGAGCAACTAAGCCCGTGCGCTACAGCTACTGAGCCCACGCACCCCAACTAACGAAGCCCGTGCACCCTAGAGCCCATGCGCCACAACTACTGAGCCTGCGTGCTGCAACTACTGAAGCCCGCATGCCTAGAGCCCATGCTCCGCAACAAGAAAGCCACCACAATGAGAAGCCCGCGCACTGCAACGAAGAGCAGCCCCTGCTCACCGCAACTAGAGAAAGCCCGTGCACAGCAATGAAGACCCAACACAGCCAAAAACTAAATAAGATTTAAAAAGAAAGAAAAGAAAGAAAGAAAGAAAGAAAGAAAGGAAGGAAGGAAAGAAGGAAGGAAGGAAGGAAGGAAGGAAGGAAGGAAGAAAGAAAGAAAGAAAGAAAGAAAGAAAGAAAGAAAGAAAGAAAGAAAGAAAGAAAGAAAGAAAGAAAAAGAAATCAGTAGAGTAGAGAGACCAAGAGCTTAGATTTTAGAGGCTGAAACACTTGGGAACCCTTCCCAGCATGGCTACAAATGCACCATGTGAACACAGACTAGTTACTTATCCTCTCCTTGTGTCGCTCTCCTCATTTATGAAATGGAGCTGAGGGTACCTGACTCATAGAGGGGTGATGATTTGATGAGCTAATGAATGCAGAGCACAGAATAGAGAGCCTGGTGCATACTGAACACTCAGAACATTAGCCATCTTCATCTTTATCATCATCTTTATCATCATCATCAGGTATCAGCAACCCCAAACTTCCAATCACTTGTTACATTCAAAGAACTGTCCAAGGCACTGAAGGAGACACTTTGAGGCTCCCTTTAGGAAGCATGTCCGAGAAACTTAAGAGGTTATTTATCAAACTAACAATGAATTTAAACGTGTTCGAGAAACAGCTATCACTATCGCCACTTTTGTGAACTACAAAGCAGATTATATCCCATCAGCATTAGCTTTTAACCCTATAAATAATTCAAACTCCTTTGAAAAGCAGGTAATAACAAAGAAGAGCCCATTTGCCTGGATATTCGTCAGCTAGGTGCTCTAAGGCTGAAGCCGGTTATTTCTTGGGAGTTCACCCACAGTCCCATTGAATGAGAGGTTTATAACTATAGTAATCTTACTTCTGCTCCTTTAATTTCAGAGTTCATAGAGGTAATACTATAGCTAAGTGGTCCTCGTCACTATATAGTTATATAAACTATATAGTTCTATAACTATATAGTTCTATAACTATGTAACTATATAGTTAGAATGTCAACTATAAATTTTTATGAAACTTTTGTTCACTTCTCTGATTCTTTGTTTTAGGACATTCTCCCTTTTACCCCAAACGTGGAGTCACCTCAGCCAGCTCGCTGACCACCATACAGAACAGCCCGTACCTCATAATGTAAGAATGTTCCACCCTATTGCTACAAGCCATTAAACTTTAAAGCACAGAATAGCATCCGTGTTTCCAGCTTTGGAAGAAGATAAAGCACTGACTTCACAGCCATTTGTCTCAGAATTTACTCACATTACAGCCCTGAAAACATTCCACTGGCTTTCTTGAGGGAGGAGTATACACTCTTACAGCAGAACCACTGTGTCGGTTCGCAGGGTTAACCGAAGTACACTCTGGCTTTGGCAAAATTCCCAACAGCTGGAGCTATGGGCCCCAGATTAAGGGCCATTACTGTGTCAGCCATCCTCACCATCCAAGCAGCAATGGACCAATTTGGAAGGAGCCACTGGAGGGCTTTGTACTTAACAGATAGTTACAAGATTAGTAACAGAGAGTCATGACCTCTACTGAATGTTCAAAGTACTTCTACTCATCCAGAGACCCACGAGGCAGCCGACCTCGATGTGCTGAAAAGCAGAGTGAAGGGAAAATAGATTTGTTATGAGACAGAAGGTCTTGGAGCCCAAAATTAACTTACTCCAAACATCCATCCTTGTTCCCAGTCAGTCACACAATTCAGCCAATACCAGCTTCCAAAGAATTAACAAGGAGCTGCCAGTCCCTGTGCTTCGTCAGAACAGAACTCTCTAAGCCTCCTACCCAATTTGCAAAACCCTAAGGAGAGGGGCCCTCTCTCTTGTGTCTTTACATTCCCATTCTTAACACAAATGGCTGACCAAGCTCACCATAGATATTTGTGAAGTGAGTTGAATCAAGGTAAGCTTCACATTCCGGGGTTTGGTTTTCTGAGGAATCCCCCAAGCTATTGAAGAATGGCAGTGTGACCTCACAGCGCCAGTCACACCATGACTAGAGATGAATATTCAGCGCCACAAACAGCCCAGCCCTCACCCCCGCCAGGCCCCATTGTTTCCCTAAACCAGAAGTCAAGTACTGGGATGCAGGCTTTCTGGAACGCACCTCCCTGGAATTCCCAGCATATGTTGATTCTATGAGTAATCGTCAGACATTGGCTACCACTATCTGTCATCAGATAATATCCTTTTCCTCCCACTAGCCAACTGGATCGTGAACCTGAAATACCCTTAGAAGGATATTTTCATTTCAGTTCGAGGTCTGGCTGCAGCCTCAGCTAGGCAGGCAGGCAGGAGGCAAGGTCACCACATATCCCTCCCAACTCTGGAAGCACAGCCCTCTCACGACCAGGGCTACGCCAGCCCACATCCACCCATAGCAAAGACATTCACCTCGCTCACGGGCCAACTTCCTCTGAGCTCTATTATTTGGAGGTACTTGGCTCATTCTTGTTCCTGTGGGGTGGCCTAAGTGGGAGGCTGTCTTCCACACGTCACAAGGCTGTGTTTCATCTTCTGTTGTCTGGCATCTCTCATACACTAGCTATATGACCTGGTGTGCCGCTCTCTCTCCAGGGTTCTTTAAGAATTGCTTTCCTGCGTAGCCGCTATGGAAAATGGTACGGAGGGTCCTTAAAAAACTAAAAATAGAACTACCAGATGACCCAGCAATCCCACTCCTGGGCATAATTCGAAAATCTACGTGCACCCCAACGTTCATGGCAGCGCTATTCACAATAGCCAAGACATGGAAACAAACTAAATGTCCACTGACAGATGGATAAAGAAGATGTGCTACATATATACAATGGAATACTACTCAGCCATAAAAAAGAATGAAATCATGCCATTTGCAGCAACATGGATGGACCTAGAGATTATCATACTCAGTGAAGTAAGTCAGACAGAGAAAAACAAATATTATATGATATCCACTTACATGTGGAATCTAAAATATGATACAAATGAACTTATTTACAAAACAGAAACAGACTCACAGACAGAGAAAGCAAACTTACGGTTACCAAAGGGGAAAGGGAGGGGAGGGATAAATTAGCAGTTTGGGATTAGCAGATACAAACTACTATATATAAAGTAGATAAACAACAAGGTCCAACTGTATAACACAGGGAACTATATTCAGTGTCTTGTAATAACCTATAATGAAAAAGCATATTATATGTATAACTGCATCACTTTGCTGTACACCAGAAACTAACACAACATTGTAAATCAACTGAACATCAATAAAAAGTAATAATAATTTTTTTTAACACAGTCTTTCCTGAATGTGCTTTCCAAACACTGGTCTCCAGTGTGGGAGCAGCATTTAGATTTCTCATCAAAAATGTTCTGCCGGGGGCTTCCCTGGTGGCGCAGTGGTTGAGAGTCCGCCTGCCGATGCAGGGGACACGGGTTCGTGCCCCGGTCCGGGAAGATCCCACATGCCGCGGAGCGGCTGGGCCCGTGAGCCATGGCCGCTGAGCCTGTGCTCCGCAACGGGAGAGGCCACAACAGTGAGAGGCCCGCGTACTGGAAAAAAAAAAAAAAAATGTTCTGCCGGTTCTCACAACTGAGAGACAAGGGGCGCCTGGCTCCACGTGGACCTCTCCCCTTGGAGTGGGCAAAGCGGGAGAAGAGCTAGAGCTGGGTCCTGGGAAGCAGGTGCCCACAGCAGAGAGGCCCACCCTGCTGGGGTCCAGGGGTGACAGCAGATTTGTTCTTCATTAATTAGAGTGTCAAGAATCCAAGCGTGTATCCATGACCTCTTTTGAAAGATCTTAGCTTCTTCTTCTTTTTTTTAATTTATTTATTTGGCTGCACCGAGTCTTAGTTGCGGCACGCGGGATCTTTGTTGCCGAGTGCGAGATCTTTAGTTGCAGCATGTGGGATCTAGTTCCCCAACCAGGGATGGAACCCGGGCCCCCTGCACTGGGAGCTCCGAGCCTTAGCCAGTGGACCGCCAGGGAAGTCCCTGAACGATCTTATCTTCTTAACATCCTGCTGCTTTTACTGTGATCTGAAATGTTTTGTTACAATTCACTTGTTTAACATCAAAATATTTCTATGGACTTCCTATGGAAATGCATGAAAAATAATTTTTACATGGTACATTTATAACTGAGACGCTGCATTATCGAGTACATACTGGATAGGAGAGAACTCTTTTGACGAGGCATGGATAAGAACTGAAGTCTCAGCTTAAACTTTTACATATCTGATAAAGGAATAATTTACTATAGAATAGCTTCCGGCTCCTTCCATTTCCAACCCCGATTATCTTCTACTACCCACATATTTCTAGTGCCAGGTGCCTCAGCACCTGTTCACATGAAATACCAGCTCAGTCATGGCACTGGTGGAGTCGGTATAATGGGCATTGGGAGTATTTCTGGAGACCACTCTTCAATAAGAGCAGCCAGAGACACTTAACTCTGCACGGAAGTGACTGGGAGTCTCATCAATATACGCTTCTAACCCAGACTGAACGTTTGCCCAACTCCACGTCCCTTAGCATGATCCAAAAAGTGCCTGTAGCCACCAATTCAAGGAGACGTGTATGCAGACAAGTCCCACAGAAGGAGGGAGTGGTCTTAACCAAGTAGAATTAATTTCTCTTAGGTGCACAAGTTTTACAAAAACACATGACCGTGGCAATGAACACATTCCTAGGGCCGTCACACAGCTGTGAAAATAAAGGGTTCTGAAGCTGAGGCCTGACTACCTTTATGTAAGTCCACTCTGGCACCAACCAATCAGAACAAATGCTGGGTGTAATCAACCCGCGCCATCATCTGGCACATGCTGGCTGAATGAACATCCCTGAATGCCGACTCCTGACGTTTATAAGTATCCATAGACGATAAATGCCCATAAAGACCCAATTCTCATTCTAACTCGTTACAAGTTCTGTTCTGCCATCCTTTCTTTTGTTAAACTGTTCATTCTCGCCTTCCTTTAAACTCGTTTTCTGCATTCTTAATCTCTCATTTTTTGTGATATTGCAACTTGATCTGGGTAAATTAGACATTTTAAAAGATGTGTTGTGTTCAGGGGCTTTGTAAAGGCAGCATCACAGAACAACATATCTCCAAAGGAGCTGGAAGAGTAGCTTGAATTAAAAGGCAAGGTCAGGCAAAGAAGAGTATGAAGCAGTAAATTGATGACCCAACCAACCAAGCTATGGGGAATCCTAGAAGCATCTTCCAACCCATTGCCTATCCTCAGATTGGGCCGGTCTGTTTACTGGTTTCCCCTCAGCTGGAACCTAAGTGTGTTGAGGGCAAGGATGGCATCCTTCGTCTCATGTGTCCAGCCTGGTACAAGCAAAATCAGCTTTATTGCTGGGCGAATGGATGAAAGATCAAGCATGGGAAACGGTCCTTGTTTGTTGGTGGTTAGGAGTCATTGGAAACCCTTGGCAAGTGTGATTCTGGCAAAGGTGAAGCAGAGGAAATCAGATCAGAGAAATTCCGGAAGAGTGTTGTTTATTAAGGAGACTCATTGTTTATGCATGCTTCAGGACGCAGGGAGGGAGGGGGGAGAGGAGTGCAGCTGTACACAGGGCCAAACATCTGGGTTTTATTTTACAAGAGAAGGTATCCAAAAATAAGGGCTAGGACCCAAAGTACAGAAGGGAGCTAGGAGGGAAGAGGCAGGGCAGGGAGGTGTCAAGATGTGGGTGGCAAAGGGCTTTCATGAAACCAGTGACTTAATGGGTATGTTTGATATGGGGTCCTGGATCATTACACATGCCTCCTGGCCCCTTGTAGGGAAATGCTTACCTCAAGGGCCACGACACCAGCACAAGTGAATGAGCTTCCTGGTGAAAAGGAGTGTGACAACACAACCTTCTCCTAGAGGGGGAAGGTGAGGTCGTCAGGGACACGACGTGATGGGAGAGAAAGCAACACACAGCACCTACAAATGGCAACAGCGGGATTAGAACGCTTGGAAAGGTACTGATGGGAAACAAGAAGCATTCTGACTCAGCCCAATTAATTAACACAACACAGGTTTTTCTACTCTTTCCTCTCATCACAAATCATTCATTCATTTTCTTCAGTTTCTCCAGGATCGCCATCCTCCCATTTCCACTCAGGATTCCCAAACGTGACAACATTGTTGACAGGGTTAGAACCATGCTGATAAGCAGTGAGAGAACAGTACAACCTAATTTACTCCATTTTGAATTTGTATTTTTACTTGCACCTCATCTTTCCCTCCCCTTCTGCTTCAAACTTCACAATAGCCCTTCCTTTGATGGGTGCATATTTTACTAAGTAAATTACTCTGTGGTTGTAACCTTTAATTTCATCTCGATTAACTGTGTCTCCTTCCCCAATTGTCCCAATCTATGTTGAGGTTTTTTTAAAATTTTTATTGGAGTACAGTTGATTTACAAGGTTGTGTTAGTTTCTGCCGTACAGCAAAGTGAAGCAGTTATACATATACATTTGGCCACTCTTTTTTAGATTCTTTTCCCTTATAGGTCATTACAGAGGACTAAGTGGAGTTTGCTATGCTATACAGTAGATCCTTATTAGTTATCTATTTTGTATAGTAGTGTGTAAATGTCAATCCCAATCCAGATCTATGTTGATTTAATGTAACTCTCGAGGGTGCCAACTTCCCCAGCCTAACACAGCGTCACACACAAACTGAATGTCTACCTATCCACTTACTCAGTCAGGTACAAGAACCAAAAAAGATGGATGCTAATTTCCTCTTAAATGAGCTTTTTCCACTTTCTTTTTCTTTATGCCTATTTGATTCTTTGACCTCAACATAAAGTGAACAGAAATCTAGAAAGAGAGAGAAAGAGAAGTCCATTCTGGAAGCAAAAGATAGAGCCTTTTCTATTTCATTGGCTGGCAACAAAGCCTGAAACTCCATCACTACGTTGCCTGGCAACCTAGAAAATACTGTTCTGATTAAACAAAAACTATCTGGAGTAAATTCACAATAAAACGGCTGAAAAGCATTGTATCACTCTGCATTCCACCGTTAAGACATTCACAGCAGACACCTTGCGATAGTTCACTTTCAAGAAAACGAGAACAAATATACTGACATCAGTGAGAGGTAGCCTGGGGCTCAGGAAATGTACTGGACCGGGATCAGAAGTCCTGGGCAAGGCTCATAACCTTTGGGAGACTCGGGTTGTTTTTTTTTTCATGTGCAAAAAGAACAAGTGGAATTAATGAACTGTGACGTTTCATGACTCAAAAGAAACACTAAAAATGGAGAGCACAGCACCAGACATCTTTTGGAACGGTAGCATTTACTCTACCTGTGTAGGCCAAGAACAAGGGTCCATGCCTAAAGGGTGAAACTCATCCATCTCACCTTCAACGTAATCCACAGTGGGGATTGGTTGGTTACCTATAGGCTATCGATGCCCTGTTATTACAAGAAACTCCTTAATTTAGAAAAGCAGATGCTCAGCATTATGAAAACTGCTCATCTCATTAAGACAAAAATAGCTCCTGGAAATTTCTTCAAGACTATTCCAATGAGCAATCCCAGTGAAAAGGTGCCCTGGTGAAATTAAAGCCACTTGCTTCTGGAAATCACAAATGAATAGATCCTAAAGTTCTCCAAACAGAGAAGCTGCAGTCGAAAATTTAAAACGCCAGCAACCAAGCTTTGAAGAGTATAGGGTGGCTGTTAAAAAGCAGACTCTGGGTTCAAATCCTAACTCTACCACTTACTGGTTGAGCTGTTTTTTAACCTCTCTGCATCTCAGTTTATCCATCCTTATGTGTGTACAAAAAGAATACGCACCCCTTTTACGGTTATTGTAGAAATGAAATGAGTTAGTAATGTGTTTAGAATAGTGTTTGACATACGGTGAGCTGCTGTTGTCATGTCTGGCATGAGCCACTAATTGTCCACAGCAGTGCTGGAGTCAGATGAACCTGGATTCAAAGCCCAGCGCCACTGGTTATTAGCAATGGCCCTTTGGGCAAGCTTCCTAACCTCTCTAAGCCTGGGCTTCTTCGTGTATAAAATGAGGATAATCATAATGTACCTCCTGGAGTTTTTGTGAGGATTAAATGAGATCATGCTTTTGACAGGCACAGCACAGTGTAGCTGCCATGAATCATTACTGTCCAGGATTCATCAAGAAACTTCTCTGCAATTTCTTTAACTTCTCATTGTTGCTTTTTCCATGCCATAAGACATAACAATGTATGCCAAGACATTTCAATGAGGAAAGAATGGTCTTTCAACAAATGATCCTGTGAAAACTGGATATCCATATGCAAAAAAATGAAGCTGCACCCCTTCCTCACATCATATACTAGAATTCCGTCAAAATAGATAAAAGACCAAAATAGAAGAGTTAAAACTATTAAACTCTTAGAAAAAAACACAGGCATAAATCTTTGTGGCCTTGCATTAGGCAACGGTTTCTTAGCTACTGTACCAAAGGCACAAGCAACAAACGATAATTTAAAAATGGACAGATCGGACATCATCAAAATCAACAACTTTTGCACTTGAACTGACACCGTCAAGAAAGTGAAGAAACAACCCAGAAAACAGAAGAAAATAACTGCTAATCCTATATCTGATAAGGGACTTGTATCCAGAATACATAAAGAACTTTTATAATTCAAGAATAAAGAGATAAATAACCCAGTTAATAGATGAGCAAAAGATCTAAATAGACATTTCCCCAAAGAAGATATACAAATGGTCAATAAGCACATGAAAAGATGCTCAAAATCACCAACCATCAGGGAAATGCAAATCAAAACCACAATGAGATATCATTTCACACCCACTAGGATGAATATGATAAAAAAGGAAGAAATAGGAAGTGCTGATGAGGACGTAGAGAAATTGAAACCCTCTGCTAGTGGGAATGTAAAATGCTGCAGCCACCTTGGAAAACAGCCTGACAGCTCCTCAAAGAATTAAACATAGAGTTAACATACAATCCAGCAATTCCACTCTTAGGTATATACCCAAGAGAAATAAAAATATGTCCACACAAAAACTTGTACACTAACACTCAAAGCAGCATTATTTACAATAGTCAAAAAGTGGAAACTGATGTCCATCGGCTGGTGAATGCATAAATAAAATGCGTTATATCCATAAACTTGAATAATATTTAATAATAAAAACGAATGAAGTACTAATAAATGCTACAGCATGGAAGAAACTTGAAAACCTTGAAGGAAGACAGTCACAAAAGACTACATGTTGTATAGATAGATTACAGACATAAGAAAAATCCAGAATCTCAATCAATCCATTAGATTAGTGGTAGATGAGTGGTTCCCTGGAGGTGGCGGTGTGGAGGAAAGTGATTAGGGAGAAATGGGGAGTGAAAGCTAATGGGTACGAGACTTCCTTTTTGGATCAGGAAATGTTCGAAAATGGATTGTGGTAATGGCTGCACAGCTGCGTATACTAAAAATCATTGAATGGTGCACTTTAAATGGGTGAATTGTATGGTGTGTGAATCGTATCTCAATAAAACTGTTTTTAAAGATAACAATGGAAATTTCAGAAGCTTGGAGGACCTCCTCAGCTTGGAGGACCAATTCTGTGGAACTTCAGATGGGCGCCAGACTTTTATCTTCCAGCAGAAACAGTAGGGGCTGGCAACAGAACTGCCTGGATAGATCCAGAGAGAGAGAGAGAGAGAGAGCTTGGGAGCCTCCAGAACCAGCTGCTGAATCCGTGTGAATTCCCTGTACCCCTTCCCTTTTTGGATTCACTGTCAAAAGTTCTGTGGAGATGCAGACACACAGTACCAACCCTCTTCCCCCCAATAAAACAGAACTGGGTCACAACGCAAATAAGCAGCTCATTTTCCCTGCTCAAACCCAATCACATGAATCTACCTGTAAGAACCCTCAGGAGAGGGACCACGACGAGGGAGGCTGTGTTTTGGAAGATGGCATCCCAAAGAGTTGAAACTGAGGAAACTAGAGAATATGCCCGCTTAGCAACAGTGTACAAGTTGAGAGGATTCTGGTGTGGTATTTGAAGATTTACCTCAAAAAGGAGTATTGAGGTTTTGAGCTTTTAAGATAAAAAAAAGCCGTCTTCACAGAGTATTATTGCAAATTCCTCCTAACCACCTGGTAGTTAAAATTTGGGGTGTGTGAGATTGTGAGGAAAGAGCTCAAAAGTTATATTGGAGCAGAAAAGTAGAAACTCAGAGAAACGGAAAATTTTAAGAACTCTTCTTTCCATCCTTTTTATTTCTCCTTTATTTAGTCTTATTTCTTCGCCTTTCTTCCTTTGTCCCTCTTTCACCTTGCTCTCTCCTGTCTGGTCGCCACATTTTCCGGGAAGCAGCTGACCAACGAGTCAGGACATGCAGACCACCCTGTCTTTGTATGCCAGCACCTACCACAGCACCTCATGAGACATGGGAGCTCGAAATTAATTCTTGTTGGTTGAATTAAATGCTACTGCACAGCGATTGTTAGTTACACAAGCCCAATTTCTGTGCGTCAATGCCATTTCCTTGGTTTATGAAGCAGGAGAGATGCATATTAGACCCTGGACCTGGATGTCTAACTGGTTATTCTCCGGGCCATTATTCTTTATATGCACATTCCTATTGCTTCACAGGAGCCTCCTGTGAAAACACATCAAGGCATTTCATTCTTCTAGGTCAGAGTCTGTGGCAGACTGTATTTTCCAAAGATGACCGCATTATTATGTTCCATCCTTACAATGTGGTGTCGACACTTCCCCATTAAAAGGCGGGGTCTATGTTCCATCTCCTTGAACCTGAGTGGACCTTTGTAACTCTTCTACCAGTAGAGTACAGCTAATGGACTTCTAAGGCTAGGTTGGAAAAGGCAATGCAGCTTCCCTCTGGCTCTCCTTCTCTCGGGATGCACACGTTGGGAATCATGAGCCGCCCTATAAGAAGTTTAGCCCTCGGAAGCTGCAGAGGGACCGCACGGAGAGGGTGCTGCCCAAGGAGCCCCAGCTGTTCTAACCTTCAACTGTTTCAGTCTTTCCAGCCCAGGCACCAGAGTGTGAATGAGTGAGTCTCTGGGCGATTCCAGCCCCCAGGCTTCAAATCGCCCCGCTGAACACAGAGTGGAACAGAAATGAGCTATCCCTGCCCAGACTGAAGATTTGTGAGCAAAATAAATGTTGTTGTCGTTTTTAAACCAGCAAGTTCTCTTTACGGAGCTTCCTGGCACAGAACGTACTATGGTGCCTGCCCCTCGGTTACCCCCAGGCAGAAGCCGCTCTACAGGGCAGGGATAGAACAGAGAGGCTAAGCCAGCTCCTCAGAAACGCCTTCCGGGGGCGGGGCGGGGGCGTCCAAGGAATTAGACTTCTCCCTTCCTGGAAGTCTTCTGTCGGAAGTGCCTTCTGCGCACAATATGGAAATGTCCAAATAGCACCCATATGGGGATTGACACATATACACTACCGATACTATGTATAAAATAGACAACTAATGAGAACATAACTGTAGAGCACAGGGACCTCTACTCCGTGCTCTGTGGTGACCTGAACGGGAAGGAAGGCCAAAAGGGAGGGGATATATGTATATGTATGGCTGAATCATTTTGCTGTACAGTAGAAACTGACCCAACATTGTAAAGCAACTCTACTCCAATAAAAAAGTAATTTAAAAATAAAAAAAACAAATAGCACTCATCACCTTTCCCATTTCTTTTCAAGGCATAATCTATTATATAATCTATTATATATGCTATTATATGTATTATATATTATATAATCTATGATATAATCTACTATATAAAAATATAATAGAGAGAAAGAGTACATAAGTATGATACCACTTTTATAAAGCTCAAAACCAACAAAACAAAATAACATTTTAGAGATACAAACAGATAAGGTAAAATTATAAGAAAAATGCAAGAAAATGGTCAAACACAAAATTAAGGGTAGAACCAGGGATGAGATCAGGCACACAGGTGGGATTGTGAGTGGTAGGTAAGCGGTAGGTTCAAGGGTACTTATTTGAATGTTACGCTTTATAACTGACATATACATTACCTATATTCCGCTCTGTACGATATACTGCATAATAAAAAAAATGATTAAAGAATGAATGTTAGGGCTTCCCCGGTGGAGCAGTGGTTGAGAATCTGCCTGCCAATGCGGGGGACACGGGTTCGAGCCCTGGTCTGGGAGGATCCCACGTGCCGCGGAGCAGCTGGGCCCATGCACCACAACTACTGAGCCTGTGTGTCTAGAGCCTGTGCTCCGCAACGGGAGAGGCCACGACAGTGAGAGGCCCAAGCAAAAAAAAAAAAAGAATGTTAGGTTAATAAATGTTTCCAACTTATAAAAGCAAAGCACAACACTTGGCATCGTGCCCAATGAGTGGCCCAGTCCTGGCCTCACTACACATTCTGTCTCATGTTGATTTACCCATGTTCTTGCCCCGTTCACATGGACTCTGTCCAGTTCCCAGCCCCGGTCCCCTCTCCGCAGGACCCTTGCTGAGTCCTCACAACTGGATCCCGGTCCACGTCTCCCTCCCTCAAACCCACTGCGGTCCAGTGAGCCTTCTTGAAGCAGAACTAAACCTGCCTTTCACAGCTCAGTAACCCTCAGTGACCCCTCGTGGCCCTGGCATTAAAATCTAGAGCCTGACTTTCTTAGCCTGCCATTCAAAGCCTCCACAATCCAGCTGCTTCATGCTCTTCAAGCTCCAGCCAAACCAGGCCGTTTCCCACTCATGCCTCAGACCTCCCACCTCGGTGCCTTCGTCCTATGGCTCCCCTCGCCTCTCTCCTACTTCTCCACGTTTCCGTCCTTGAAATCCCACTTCAAATACCTCCACTGACATGAGGCGTTTCCCGACCCACCACCCGGGTTAGTCACACGCACAGGTGTTCCCACCTCTCAACTCGGGTAAGACTCTCTGTTATCGAGTGGGACTGTTACCACTTTCAGAGCCTCGCTATTGGGTAAGTCAGGTCTGTTCACCTCCCCTGTGAGACCACAGGTTCCTTTAGGGTGGAGGTCATATCTGATTCATTTTTTTGTCCTCACACTTCCTTACACATACCAACTATTCAATCTTTTTAGAACGAATGTACCACACAATGAATGGATTCCACATCAAGGTCTACTCTCAGCAAAACTATAAAGTGAAGAAAACTTCTCCTTGGTATCTCCAATTGCCCTTCCCCGTGAGGAGCTTAAGCCCTCCCTACCCAGCTGCCCAGTACTTCAGACCTATGCCCAGACAGAACCTGCTTTGGGAAAAAGATCTGATAGATTCATTCCTACCACTGTATAAACTACTGAGAAGGCTTCTGACAGGACTGCCCTTTCCTGAGAAGTACTTATTTTGTTAGCGGAAGCCAAAGTCAAAGAATATATCTGTACTGGGTTGAATAGTATCCCCCTGAAATTCATGTCCGCCCCCCCCACAGAACCTCAAATTGTGACCTTATTTGGAAAAAAGGTCTTTCTAGATGTAATTGTTCAATTAAGGTGAGGTAATACTGGATTAGGGTGGGCCCTAAATCCAACAACCAGCGTCCTTATTAGAAGCCCATGAAAGACACAGACAGAGGGAAGACAGTCACGTGAAGAAGCAGAAATTGGAGTGAAGCAGCTACAAGCCGAGGAATCCCAGGGATTTCCAGAAACCACCAGAAGCTAGAAAGAGGCAAGGAAGGATTCCTCCCTAGAGCCTTCAGGGGGATCATGGTCCTGCCAACACCTTGATTTTGGAACTCTGGACTCCAGAACTGTGAGAGAACACATTTCTGTTGATTTAATTCACTGAGATTGTGTAGGTGTTTGGTTACAGCAGCCCAGAAAACCATCTGAAATGCTGGATTACCAGGCACCAGGGAACCTGTGGGAGAGATATATTGGGAGAAGATCCTCAGTGCCCTAGGAGAGACCTACCCCACCTGTGCTACCTGCCCCCAACCACGGGGCTTGGCAGGTGAGAGGAAAAAGTAAGACTGAGACTTGGGTGAACTCTCAATCATCGCTACTGACACCTTGCAAAATGTCAACGGATGAACATCCACCTCTTTTTGCGGTGGGTTTGTTCAGCTGCCTGCTGGGCAGGCTGAGACCAAAGTCAGGATCAGGGCTAGGAATACACGGACTAATACAGTGGCTACTAAACGCTTGGTGTCATTAATCCCTCTGAGAACACGGTATGATCTAAGGACACTCTCCCAAGAAATACGTGCACATATCCCCTCAAATTTGCATAGAGTTTCAGCAGTTTCACAGGTCCCCTGAAGCCCCTCCATGGGGTAAGAAGATTTGATTGTCTAATGCAACAATGATATGGCTAAATTGAAACTTACAGAAGATGTACACTTCCTGCAATGATGAGTAGCTTTGTTTCTGTATATGAGCACTAAGTACAGGCGAGGAGGACACCAAGTCCTTGGCATTAGATAGATCTTGAGTCAAATCCCGGCACTCCTTTTCACTAATAAATTTATTTAAACTCTCTCAGCATCAGTTGTCTTGTCTGAAAAAGGAGGAATAGCAATACCTACCTCCTACAGCTATGTGAGAATAAAAGAGAAGTAAAGCCACTTACACACTCCCGACGTGCCCTGGCCTCCCCCTGCATAGGGCTTTGCTCTCTTGTAATCATTCAAATAGCAGTTGTTCAGTGGCTGTCGCCCCCAGTGGATCATAAGTTTCTGGAGAGCTTTATTCACAACTATATTCCCGGGGGCTCTATAATTGCTGACAGAATGTTTTGCTCAGCACCATTCCTGGTGCACGGTATGGGCTTGATAAATGATAGCTCTTATTAACATTCAGCTCAAACTGATAAAAACAGGGACACATTGCTAGTCAGCAAAGGCTATCTGCTGAGACCTTTGACCTCAGTATTGAGAAAGTAAGTGGACTCCATGAAAAAGGAACGAGTATTGTATCCTCTGTTGCTACCTCCAAGCAGAGAAGCAGGGGATTCAGAGGCGCAAAGTCTACCACCCACACAGTTCACCGGGAAATGAACTTCTGCCCCCAGTTCTGGTCCACACAGCAGCTCTTGAACCTCAGCCTGATCTGTGTGTCCAAATGAACAAGACACCTACTGATGAGTGGGAGGCTGTATCATCTACTGCAAGAGACCTAGCCCTTTCCCAACTAGGTGTTACTTTTGATTTCCTTCAAGTACGATCAAGGTGGGTGAAGTGGGGGGGGCTGCTAGAAGGCTGTGAGGTGTGGGCTGGCTGAGTCAGTACTGGTCACATTCCCCTTGGGAAATTCCCAGGGGGAGGGGAGCGGAGGGCAGTTGTCAGCTGGGAAATTAACCAGGCATGACTTCCAGAGCAATGGGTGGGTTATAATCCGGGTCTAATGAATGGATAGAATCCTGGGGTGGAAGTGAGATCTGTGTTTGGAATGAAGTCCTTCACCTTGACCCTCTCTGTCTCCAAATGATAGTCTTTCCCACCTCTCTAGTTCCCAGGAATGTCGTTAGTATAAATAAGATGGAATGATCAATACATATTTTTAAAAACGGAAAAAGTACTTATGAAGTAGACAAATGAAATATAAGAGAACTGGGTGGATTTTCACGTTGTGTTACTTTTATAAGCAAAAAGATGTAAGAAAAATACTATTGAAAAATCTTTCTGCATGGTATCACGAATATTATTATACTAGCCTCCACTTTGCACCAAGGAACAGGTTCCCTCATTCTAGGGGATGGAGCCCCAGCCAAGGAATTAAGGTCCTTGGGCACTTTTTATTTGATTAGCTGCCCAAAGGAGCAAAAATATACACGGCCAACCAAACAATTAAAAAAATGTGTTAGAGACATTTTAAGCTTCCTCCCATAGCCTCATGTTTTAAATAAACATGTATTTCAAATTCTTAAAGACAGACTGGTAAATAAACTTTCATAAAAGGATTACAGGGTAGAAGTTCAGGGCGCTGAGGGGCTTCATGAAAGAAATCTAGTGATAAGGACCCTTTCCTCCCAAAGATAAGCTCCCAGGGAAAACTTCTCCCACAACATGGCTCTGGCTTTCTTGGGTGAGTGACTTCTGTGACACAAGACAAAGGACTATTCCCTGGGACAGGAGAACGAACAGGCTTTTCATTAATAATGATTTTCATTTTATCAGACATCAACTATGCATTAGATATTGTCTGTGCATTACTGCCAACCCTCAAAACAACCCTCAAAACAAGCCACTTTCTGTGCATTACTGCCAACCCTCAGAACAACCCTCAAAACAAGCCACTTTCTGTGCATTACTGCCAACCCTCAGAACAAGTCTCAGTTTATAAATGGGGTTGAGAGGGCACAAGAGACATATGAGGTCATTATATTTATGTTTATTATACTTAGGAAAGATCATTATACTATGGAAGGTGGCCCAGGTTTTGAACCCAGGCCCCTGCGCTCTGTCAGCTCAACCTTCCTTCTGCCACGCTTAAGGTCGTTCCCAGTGAAACCCACAGCGGGTGGCACTGCTCGCCTTGGAGGGTGAACATAATCACATGGGGTCCAGCTGGGCATTTCTGCGGGCTGGGCTATGCCTCTTCTCTAAACTAGGACACATACTGCCAGAAATCCAACACTGAGCTAGACAACCCCTTATTTTAGCTTCTACCCAGTAAAAAGAAAATTTAAAAACCAGACATGAAAAAATATTTTTAACATTTTATTACAGAAAATTTCAAACACACACAAAAGTGAAGAAAGTGGTAAAAATTAACCCCCCTGTACCCTGACCCGGCTCCAACTACCATCAACAGTTTACCATTCTTATTTCATCTATTCCTCTTATTTTCCGGAATATTTTAAGCCAGTCCCAGGCCTCATATTATATTACCTGGAAATTTCAGTACTGATCATCACCCATAAAGACTTAAACTTAACATGATGACAGATCCGTTATCGCTCCCAAGAAAATAGTAATCATTACTTAATATTATTTCTTTTTTTAATTTTTATTGGGGTGTAGCTGTTTTACAACGTTGTGTTAGTTTCTACTGTACAGCGAAGTGGAGCTCCCTGTGCTATACAACAGGTTCTCATTAGTTATCTATTTTATACATATTAGTTAGTGTATATATTTCCTAATGTATTCGATGTTCCCCCAATTGTCTCCGAAATGTCTTCTTACAGTCGTGGTTTTTTTTGTTTTGTTTTGTTTCCAGCCTCCCAGCGCGGCTTGCAGGATCTTAGTTCCCCGACCGGGGATTGAACTCGGGCCCTCGGCAGTGAACGCTCGGAGTCCTAACCCCTGGACCACCAGGGAATTCCCTAGAGTTGGTTTATTGAATTCAGTCCACACCTTACAAAGTATGGTTGTTTCGGTCCTATCCGATTTCTTTTTTTAGGGAAAAATATTTCACAAACAAGGGAATCTTACTGCTGGGTGGTCAAAGATGTTCCTTTCACAGTGAGCTCAGGAAGACAGAACCACCCAAGCAAACGACATTATCTGAGCAGTGTCCTTCCCGTTGGTTGAAATTATCTCAATGTTGTGAATCGATTCCTGTCACAGCTGTGGGCACAGAGGGTATTTTTATTGTAATGAATAATGTGTGGACCAATGAAGGAAACAGAATGTGTATAGCACGGGTGAGAAGTGAACTTGGTGATCGCCTGAATAACCAATGCGGTTGTCCGGAAGTAAAAGAACTTTTTCTTCAAAATAAATAAATATATAAATGCAGCACTAACAATCACTGCCAACTATCCTTTGAAATACAGAAATACTTTTTAAAATTACGAGTAAGTTTTACACTCTCCCTCCTTTAGAAAATAAGGCCTCGCTGTTGAAGTCATGTTTGTGTTTTCTAATCCACATAAAAGAAAATGAGGAATGGATAAACGACATTAGCACTCCCTTTGGGCCTCAGCTTCTTTAGCTTCACAACGGTGGCGTCTAGGAGGGAGATGATGATCTTCAAAAGGTGCTTCCAGGGGCTTCCCTGGTGGCGCAGTGGTTGGGCGTCCACCTGCCGATGCAGGGGACACGGGTTTGTGCCCCGGTCCGGGAAGATCCCACATGCCGCGGAGCGGCTGGGCCCGTGAGCCATGGCCGCTGAGCCTGCGCGTCCGGAGCCTGTGCTCCGCAACGGGAGAGGCCACAGCAGTGAGAGGCCCGCGTACCGCAACAACAAAAAAAAAAAAAAGGTGCTTCCAGTTAACCAGCTGGGGTGGAGACCGGCCCCCCCTTCAACACTGGGACACTCGATCCCCAGGTTGCCTGGCATCTTGGCTGCCGGGGGCTCACAGATAGTCCCTCCACAGAAACTATTTGTGGCCCAAGTTCACATTCCCTTTCTAGGCGCTACACACGGCCATTGACTAGTGGATGTGGAAGGTATGAAGGCCCAGGACCAAGCGTCAACTGAGAAGACTCTGAAGGGCCTTCCTCTTTTAAGGAAGGCCAAGAGGTCTGTGGCAAATGCTTCACAGTCCAGCATCTCCTTCTGCCCAGTCCGGCTCCCCTACCCCTAACAGGTAATGGACTCAAGAGCACTCCCCAATAAACATTCCCCGCACCAGCCTGAGCATCAGGGTCCGTGTCCTGGGCACTGACCTACAAGAGTATCTGTGATTCCACGAGCTGCAGGTCATCAGCTGGGACCCTAGTGAGCTTCTCTGCCTCTCAAATCCCAGCATTTATGGTTCCAGTACAATGGTGTGGCAGCCAGAAAGGAGGTGGCTCCCTTTTGAATACAAGCGTTCCAAGGCCACAGGGCTAAGAAAGCCACACTCAGAGAGAGCTGGCAGCCCAAATTCCTCCAAGGTCAGCTTATTTGCACAGTCACACGCAGTTACAACTGTCATCCTCAGTTGTGAACCCAGAAAGAGTTGTAAACAAAACTGCCCAGAAATGACAAAGACAACAATATTTCTATGTAATAATTGATGCAGCAGCCAGGTTGAGCCTTTTAAAACAAAAATCAGGTCATGTCACCCCCAAGCTCAAAACCCTCCAAAGGAGAGCCATTCTTCCCATCTTACTCAGAATAGAATCCCACATTCCTACCTTGGACTCTAAGGTCTAACATGATGCAGATTGCCTCTCTGGCCTCATATCCTACCACCCTCTCCCTTATTCACTCTGCAACAATGAACAGTGGCCTTCTTGCTATTTCCAGAACATTCCAAGACCACTCCTACCTCAAGGCCTTTGCCTGTGTGGTTCCTTCCGAAGAGCTCTTCCCCTGGATGGCTACATGGTTCCACCCTCACTTCCTTCAGGTCTCTTATCCAATGCCACATTATTAAGGATGCCTTCCTGCCTTTTCCATAGGAGGATCCTCAAAATAGGGTACGTGCCTCCAGATATACGAAATCTTCCCAAGGAACACCTAGGCACTTATATAGTTTTAAGGGAAATACCTTTTGGAGCCTCAAGTTCTACCTTCATTCTCTCCTAAACTGTTTGACTTGACTAGGGTCAAGTACCTTACAAATTCCTTCTTCTTACTTCCTCTTTCAAAACAGATCCTTCTCTCACTTTACAAAAGAAATATTTACCTCTTCCTCATCCCAGATCTTATAATGATGGCTTGTCCACGTAAAACCTCCAGGTTGCCAGGCAAAGTTTTACTTGGAAGGTTGAGGTTGCATCTGAGAAAGTGTACAACACTAACGAGTAAATAAAATATTTTCTTGCAGCTCAAGTAGTTTCTAATTCATTGTTTTTAACAAAATGGAAGAAGTTCCTAATAGATTTATTCACTATATTCATCTAAAACTAATTTTTGATGAAAGATCCCCAAGTGATTTGGGTATTTAAATCAGAAGGACTTCAGAGAATTGGGTGACACTGCTCTAATAGAATCTTTCAACTCCTGTCTACTTACGTATGCAGACAAGATTTCTTAGCACTTACATCTCTAAAAATGAAAAATAGTTACAGAATCGATATCAAATCTTGTATCATTCAAACAACATTATATTCAGCCAAGGATATTTGAATTAAAGTTATATTCTTTACAACTACTAATGATAACATTTAGAAGTTCATTTAAAAATGGTGAGAATCAACACTACTGATCCCATAGACATTAAAAGGAATAAAGGAATATTATATAAAATTCTATGGCCACAAGTTTGATAACTTAGATGAAAAGGACCAATTCCTCGGAACACACAAACTAACAAAATTCACACAAGGAGAAATAGATAATCTAAATAGACCTATATCTATAAGAGAAATTGAATAGGTAATTAGTAACTTTCCTAAAAAGAAAGCACCAGGCCCAAATGGTGTCACTGATGAGCATTAACCAAACTTTTGTGGAACAAATTATACCAATTTTCCACAATCTCTTCCAGAAAATAGAAGCAGAGGGAATAGACCTATATCTATAAGAGAAATAGACCTATATCTAAATAGACCTATATCTATAAGAGAAATTGAATAGGTAATTAGTAACTTTCCTAAAAAGAAAGCACCAGGCCCAAATGGTGTCACTGATGAGCATTAACCAAACTTTTGTGGAACAAATTATACCAATTTTCCACAATCTCTTCCAGAAAATAGAAGCAGAGGGAATAGACCTATATCTATAAGAGAAATAGACCTATATCTAAATAGACCTATATCTATAAGAGAAATTGAATAGGTAATTAGTAACTTTCCTAAAAAGAAAGCACCAGGCCCAAATGGTGTCACTGATGAGCATTAACCAAACTTTTGTGGAACAAATTATACCAATTTTCCACAATCTCTTCCAGAAAATAGAAGCAGAGGGAATACTTCCTAACTCATTCTATGCAGCCAGGATTACCCTAATACCAAGACCAGATAAAGATATTACAAGAAAAGAAAACTACAGACCAACGCCTCTCATGAACATAGTCACAAAAATCCCAACAAAATATTAGCAAGTCAAATCAAACAATGTATAAAAAGAATTACCACAACCAAGTGGGATTTCTGAACTGAAAATTTGTGCTCTTTTACCAGCCTCTCCCTATTTCCCCCATCCCCAGCTGCTGGCAACCACTTTTCTACTTTGTTTCTGTGATTTTGACTTTTTTCCCCCTAGACTCCACATGTACGTGACACCATTGTTTTTCTGTGTCTGGCTTATTTCACTCAGCTTGATGACCTCCAGTTTCATCCATATTGTCACAAATGGCAGAATTTCCTTCTTTTTTTATTTTTTATTTTTTGTGGTACACGGGCCTCTCCCATTGCGGAACACAGGCTCCGGACGCACAGGCTCAGCGGCCATGGCTCACAGGGCCCAGCCGCTCCGCGGCATGTGGGATCTTCCCAGACCGGGGCACGAACCCGTGTCCCCTGCATCGGCAGGCGGACTCTCAACCACTGCGCCACCAGGGAAGCCTCCTTCTTTTTTAAGGCTGAATAACATTCCAGTGTGTGTATATATCTATATCACTTTTCCTTTATCCACTTAGCAATTGACAGACACTTAAGTTGTTTCCATACATTGGCTAATGTGAATAGTGCTGCAATTTGTATGGGAATACAGATAGCTCTTCAAGATAATGAATTCATTGCCCTTGGATATATACCCAGAAGTGGGATTGCTGGATCATATGGTAGGTCCATTTCTAATTTCTTGAGGAGCCGCTATAATGTTTTCCCTAGTGGCTATAATTCCAGTTTTCATTCTCACCAACAGAACACAAGAGTTCCTTTTTCTCCACATCCTCACCAGCATTTGTTATATCTCATCTTTTTGATAATAGATATCCTAACAGGTATGAGGCAATATCTCATTATAATTTTTATTTGCATTTCCCTGATGATTAGCAATGTTGAGCATATTTTCATGTATGTGTTGGCCATTTGCATATCTTTTTTTTTTTTTGGAAAAATGTCTATTTAGGTAGCTTGCCCATTTTTTACTTAGGTTATGATTATTATTATTATTATGCTCTTGAGTTGTATGAATTTCTTGTATGTTTTGGATATTAACCCCTAATCAGATATGTGGTTTATAAATATTTTCTCCTATTCCCTGGGTTGCCTTTTCATTTTGTTGATAGTCTCCTTTGCTGTGTAGCAGCTTTTTATTGTCATAGTCCCATTTGTTTACTTTTCCTTTTATTGCCTTTGTTTTTGATGTCAAGTGTAAAAAAATCATTGCTAAGATCAATATCAAGGAGCTTACCCTCTATATTTTCTTCTAGGAGTTTTATGGTTTCAGGTCTTATGTTCAAGTTCTTAATCTATTTTGAGTCCATTTTTCTCTATGGTGTAAGGGAGTGGTACAGTTTCATTCTTTTGCATGTGGCTATCCAATTTTCCCAATACCATTTATTGACGAAACTACCTTTTCCCCATTGTGTATTCCTGGTTCCTTTGTCATAATTAATTAACTGTATATGCATGGGTTTATTTCTGGGATCTCTATTCTGTTCCATTGATCTCTGTGCCTCTTTTTATGCCAATACCATACTGTTTTGATTACTCTAGCTTGTTAATATAGTTTCAAATCAGGAAGTGTGATGCCTCCAGCTTTGTTCTTTCTCAAGATTGTTTCAGCTATTCAGAGTCTTTTTAGGTTCCATACAAATTTTAGGACTGTTCTATTTCTGTGAAAAATGCCATTGGAATTTTGACAGGGATTGCATTGAATCTGTAGATCACTTTTGGTAGTATGAGTATTTTAACAATTAATTCTTCCAACTCATGAACACAGAATATCTTTCCATTTATTTGTGTCTTCTTGACTTTCATCAACATCTTACAGTTTTCAGTGAACAGATCTTTCACCTCCTCAGTTAAAATTATTCCAAAGTATTTTATTATTTTTTTGTAATAATTGTAAATGGGATATATTCTTCATTTCTCTTTCTGATAGTTCCTTGTTGGTGTACAGAAATACAACTGATTTTTGTATATTGATTGTTTCCTACAACCTTAGTGAATTCATTGTTAGTTCTAACAGTTTTTCAGTGGAATATTTAGGGTTTTCTACATATAAAATTATGTCGTCTACAAATAAAGACAACTTTATTTCTTGCTTTCCAATTTGGATGCCTTCTATTTCTTTTTCTTGTCTAATTTTGCTCTGGCTAGGACTTCAAATACTATACTGAATAAAAATGGTGAGAGTGGGAATCCTTGTCTTGCTTCTGATCTTAGAGGAAAAGCTTTCAGCTTTCCACCATTGAGTATGATGTTGCCTTGGGTTTGTCTCTTATAGCTTTTATTCTGTTGAGGTACATTCCCTCTATACCCAGTTTGTTGAGAGTCTCAATCATGAAACATGTTGAATTTTGTCAAATGCTTTTTCTACATCTATTGAGATGATGATGATTTTAATCCTTCATTTTGTTAACGTGGCATATCACATTTATTGATTTGTGGTATTGAACCATCCTTGCATCCCTGAAATAAATGCCACTTGATTATGGTGTACAATCCTTTTAATGAAATGTTTAATTCAATTTGTTAATATTTTGTAGAGGAATTTGTATCTGTGTTCATCAGGGATATTGGCCTATAATTTTTTTTTTCTTGTGGTGCCTTTCTCTGGCTTTGGTATCAGAGTAATGCGGGCCTCATAAAATGAGTTTGAAAATGTTCCCACTTCTCCTGTTTTTTGGAAGAATTTGAGATGCATTGGTATTAATTATTCTTTAAATGTTTGGTAGAATTCACCATTGATGCCATCTGGTCCTGGACTTTTCTTTGTTGAAAAGTTTTTGATTACTGATTCCATCCCCTTACCAGTAATTGGTCTGTTCAAGCATTCTATTTCTTCATGATTCAGTCTTGGTAGGTTATATGTTTCTAGGAATTTATCCATTTCTTCTAGCTTGTCCAGTTTGTTAGTGTATAATGTTCATAGTAGTCTCTTATGATCCTTTGTATTTCTGTGGTATCGGTTGTAATGTCTCCTCTTCCACTTCTAATTATATTTATTTAAGTCTTCTCCCTTTTTTTCTTGGCAAGTCTACCTAAAGGTTTGTTTCTTTTGTTTATCTTTTCAAAAAAACAGCTCTTAATTTCATTGATCTTTTCTATTTTCATTTTATTTTCTATTTCATTTATTTGCTCTCTGATCTTTATTTCCTTCTAACCTCGTTTAGTTTGTTGGGCTTTGTTAGGCCTTAATTTGTTCTTCTTTCTCTAGTTCCTTGAGGTGTAAAGGTGGGTTGTTTCTTTGAGATCTTTCTTTTTTCTTAATGAAAATATTTATCACTATAAACTGCCCTCTTAGAAGTGCTTTTGCTGCATCCCGTACATTTAGGCATCTTGTGTTTCCATCTTCATTTGTCTCAAGATTTCTTAAATTTCCTTTGATCTTTCATTGACCAATTGGTTGTTCAGGGGCATGTTGTTTAATTTCAACATATTTGTGAATTTTCCACACTTATCCTTGTAATTCCTTTTTTTTTTTTTTTTTTAAATTTATTTATGGCTGTGTTGGGTCTTCGTTTCTGTGCAAGGGCTTTCTCTAGTTGCGGCGAGCGGGAGCCACTCTTCATCGCGGTGCGCGGGCCTCTCACTGTCGCGGCCTTCTCTTGTTGCAGAGCACAGGCTCCAGACGCGCAGGCTCAGTAGCTGTGGTGCACGGGCTTAGTTGCTCCGTGGCATGTGGGATCTTCCCAGACCAGGGCTCGAACCCGTGTCCCCTGCATTGGCAGGCAGATTCTCAACCACTGCGCCACCAGGGAAGCCCTTGTAATTGCTTTTGAGTTTCATATCTTTGTGACCAGAAAAGATGATTGATATGATTTTAATCTTCTTCAATTTATTAAGACTAGTTTTGTGGCCCAACATAAGATCTATTCCAGAGAATGTTCCATGTGCACTTGAGAAGAATGAGTATTCATCTTAGATTTAATGCAAACCCAAGCAAAAAAATCCCAGCAGATGATTTTGCAGAAAACAATGAGCTGATCCTAAAATTTATATGGAAATGTGAAATGCCTAGAGTAGCCAAAACAATATTTAAAAAGAAGAACAAAATTGAAGACTTGCATCTCCTGATCTCAATACTTACTATAAAGCTATATAGCTAAGTGTGGCTCTACTGCAAACAGTGTGGTACTATTGTAAAGACAGGCATATAGATGAATGAAGGAGAATTAAGAGTCAAGGATAAATCCTTATTTTTACGGTCAATTGATTTTCAACAAAAATTCCAAGACAATTCAACTGGGAAAAGATAGTTTTTTCAACAAATGGTGCTGGGACAATTGGATACTGACAAGTAAAAAAGATTAATTTAGACCCTTACCACACACCATACACAAAAATCAACTCAAAAATGGATCTAAGGGACTTCCCTGGCAGTCCAGTGGTTAAGACTCTGCACTTCCACTGCAGAGGACAAGGGTTCGATCCCTGGTCGGGAAACTAAGATCCCGCATGCTGCGCAGTGCAGCCAAAATAAATAAATAAATATCAATCAATCAGTCAATAAATGCTTTTTAAAAATGCCTCTAAGACCTAACTATAAGTGCCAAAACTTAAAAAAAAAAAAAAAAGAGCTAAAACTTTAAAACTTCTGGAAAAAAATATAAAAGAAAATCTACATGATCCTGGGGTGGGCAAAGACTCAAAAATCACACCAAAAGTATGGTCCATAAAATAATTATTATATTTGACTTTAAACCTTTAAAACCTTTTGTTCTTCGAAAGACACCATTAAGAAAACAAAAAGCCAAACCCCAACCTGGGAGAAAACATTTGCAAATCCTATATCTGACAGAGGATTTGCATCCAGAATATATAAAGAACTTATGCAACTCAATAATAAGACAAAAACAATTTCTAAAATTAGACAAATGATTTAAATAGACATTTCACCAAAGAAAATATGCAAATGGCCAATAAGAACTTGAAAAGATGTTCAACATTAGAGAAATGCAAATTAAAACCAAAATGAGAAAGCACTTTACGCCCACTAAAATGGTTATAATCAGAAAGATAGGCTGGGAACAGGGCAAAGCAAGCATTGGCAAGGATGTGGAGAAACTGGAACCTGCATACATTGCCGGTGGGAGTGTGAAATGGTACAACCATTTTGGAAAACAGTTTCCACACCTAGGTATCTGCCTAAGATAAATTAAAACATATGTTTGGATGAAACTATTCATAGCAGCATTATTTATAACGGCCAAAATCTGAAAACAATCCAAGTGTCTATCAGCTGGTAAATGGATACACGAACTGTGTTATATTGTACAATGAAATACTGTTCAGCAATTAAAAGGAACAAACGACTGATAGAGAGGAGGAAGGAAATATAATTGTACAATAAATTAGGTTAAAAAACTTTATGCTCTTGAGTTTGAATTGGAAGTAACAGCATGAATTAAGATGTATTTTATCTTAAACAGTATGAATTAAGATGTATTTTACCTTAAACACTTTTTTCTAGCTTTGCCCACTAAAAATCCTAGTGAAAAATAACCTACCCAGTATCAATGAGCCTCCTAGCGCCCAGACTATGGTCTCTGAATACAATTTTCCACCGAAAAGAACAAGTACTCCTTGAAGAAATGATTGACTCCAGATCTGTGGCACAAAATGTACCAGATGAGCCTGGAAATTTTTGTCATACCACCAAAAAAAAAAAAGAAGAAGCTACCAACAACTACAAGAGTCATGTCCAAAAGAATGGAGATGCCAAGTTGATTAGATTCCAATCTTCACAAAATGGAACAACCAAGCATCAAAGAGGACAATTACCACAATAAATCAAAACACTTCCAGTAAGTCTGAATCTCTGACTTTATAATGACAGTAAAAAACAAAACAAAACTCAATGGTTGTCTTTGGACGATGCTAGGGAATCAACTCATTATTTTGAAAAATAATAAAGCAAAAGAATTAAGCATCTATCTTGCCTTTCATATTCAAATTCATCCTTAGGAGACCAAATGGTTTAAGAGGACAAGTTTATCTTACAGAAGTAATAAAGGCAGAAGTAGAAAACCACCATTTTGCAATCCTAATGAAATAATAGACTTAGGCAATAATTATCGAAGGTTGCTAACATCAAGAAAAGAGATAAATCACACACCATGACACTCTGTTGGAAGTACACTACACCATTCATGATGTAATCATGCTAAAGAAAAGAACTGAACTTGAACCTGAATGAGTCTCTAAACCCAACTTACAGGAAATACAGGGGGAGAGAAACATGTTAAATAATATCTCAACGATGCAGTTGACAAAATCTAGACTTCAGGAAATTCTAAAGGCAAAGACCTATTTCTTCACTTAAAAAAAAAAAAAACTGTTACAGAGGGCAAACCTATACATTAAAAGAGACTTAGAAGACATCACCCAATCACAGTATAAGGGCCCTAATAAAATCATGATGTAAACAAACCATTAAAAATGTTTAAGTGTTTTAGGACTGGATTGTGGTGATGTTTACACAACTGTACAAATCTACTAAAAATCGAGTTGTACATTTACGATGGGTGAAGTTTATAGTTTGTAAATTATACCTCAATAAAACTGAAAAAAAAGTGTGTCAGACTATCAGGGAAATGTGAACACCAATGGATAATAAAGAATTATTATTAACTGTTGATTTTTTAAGGCATGATAATCATATTGTGGTTTTAAATAAAGAGTCCTTATCTTTTAAAGATTAATGCTGAAGTATTTGCAGATACAGAGAATTTGAAGCATTTGAATTCAAAGCTCTCTGGTGGGGGTGAATGAGGGCTAGAGGTGTCAAATCTGGATAACAATACTATTCTACATTTGTGCCTGTTAGAAGTGTTCTATAATAAAAAGAGTGAGGTATAAAAAGATGATTGAGAAACAAAAAGGAAAAAAGAAAAAGTGAGGAAGAGAAAGTCTTTTAATAAATCAGTTCTCTCTTCCTTAATTATTTAGTTCTTATCTTTCCACCTTTGATGTTAATGCAAATGCCTTGTGGGAATGAATGGCATATAAATAATAACACTGTTAACCAAATGCTGTATCTTCATAACTATACAATGCATGGAACTACTGCCTCTCACCCCAGGGATGTTGCAAGGAAACTGGAAACCAACCACGTACGTGGACTTGACCCACAAATGATGGGCAACGATCAGAGTATGTTTTAGTCATGGTTTACACACGTCCCAATGCCGCATACAGACTTCATATGATTTACTATAGTCAGGCTGATGAAGTAAGATCCCCAGATCCATTCAACAGCTTTTTATAAAGTAAAATACTTCACACTTCATGGAAGTCAGAGCTTACGTACCCATGGGTAACGTTATAGCAGGAAGATTCTGAGTAGAGGTGAGCTTTCCCCACAAAATTTGGTAAAATAGCCCTGCAGAGTATCAAGGCCTCACAATAGCTTTGCATAATGGTTCATATTGGTTTACACAGTTTATTTCATTCTAACTCCCCCACCTCTTTTTTTTTCTTGAATCCTAGATTATTTGTTCCAGAATCATCAGTTCCAGGAGCTGGTTTGGGGGATGTCATTCAACCCATAACAGCGTTAGTATGATAAACCATCTTTACCTCCCAGGGGCTGCTTGAGGTGTGGCCTGTGTTGGGTCACACCTGTCAGGCGTGTAATGTGGTTTTCCATGTTTGAACATCACTTGCCCTGGACACTCAGCTACAGAAAACGACTGACATTTCTTCTGGATTCATCTGAGTTAGGTGGTAAAGAACACGGCCTTCGGAGTTAGACAGATGGGCTCTTTTTCAACAGGATGGAGCTAATTCTTCCATTTTCTAATCCTCACACTCTTCATCAGGGAAATGGGAATAGAAACACCTTCCTCTCAAGGTCGACGCAGGGGATAAAATGAGACAATGCAGGGAACGCTTTTAGCGCCATGCCTGACACGTAAGACATGTTAACCAAAAGCAGCTGCTGTGATGGTTCCTAACGCCCAGACTTGCGGAAGATGAAACTGGAGGTGGACCTTGCAGCCTGTTTCACTGGCAAAAAATAAAAATAAAAAAATAAAGCGCCTGGTCTGCTGGACGAGCTGGCAGGGCACATGTCTGATGAACAGATTTTTCCAGGCATGATTCGGTAAATGGCAAAGACGCTTGAAAGAGCTTCAAAGGTCGGCGCCGGCCTCTCGGGGCCCACACAGCCTGTTGACCTCCGGAGGGAGCCTGGTGTGACGGAAAGAGCGTGGACTGGGGCGTCTGCATCCTTGGCCGAGCTGCTTCACCTCGGCCTCCTCCCTTGAAAGTGAAGCTGGGAACATCTACCTCGTGAAGGAGGTTAAAAGAAGGAAGGGTGGGAGCTCACGCTGCCCGGGACTAGACTTTGTACAGGGAGTTCACGGGCACTGTTATTTATTGAAGCCTCACAACCACCCGGAAAAGAACGCATCGTTATCTCATTTTATCAGGGAGGAAAGAAAGGCCCGGCTGGGAGAAGGCACGGGCCCAAGGTTACATACCTGTGTGTGGAGGCGCCGGGACTCGACACTGAGTCTGAGAACAGATCCCAACCCTCCAACCACTCCCGCCTACCGCCTGCCACTCAGCTTCCCGCTCTGGACACAGAAAGGCCTGGGACCGCACTCGTGCCGGGACGCGGTGTTTTTAGGTCTACACGAATCCCCGTGATTTCGTGACTCCTTATCACGGTGACACGAAGGAAGAGGTGGCAGAGGCCTGCCTAATCTCCCTCCCTAGTTCTGCTACCAACTCTCCATGAAGGAGTTAGTTCTAGCGTCTACAGTGGGCCCAAGTCAAAACACTAGGTTCCCGGAAGGTAAAGGGATATGTATTTGGCATCCAGAGGTCAGCTCCTGGAAGGAGACAAATGGTAATTCATCTCTTCAGAAAATTAATCAATGGAAGGGCTGCTGTCAACAGAGCCTCCGGAACTGAACCTGCAGAGAGCGTAAGGTTTACTCTTCTCAGTACGTGCTGTCCCATTGCTTGAACTCTTCAAAGCTGCAGCTCTAGTCTCAAGACCCCAGGGTTAACCTAAGTCCAAAAGTCCTGCAGTGCCTGATCTACCTCACAGCTGCTAAGCTTTATAGCTGTCGTCAGACCGTTCAAACACAAGCAGAGCCAAACATCCTCCCAGCCAGCACGGCCCTGCTCCAGAGAGCCATGTGTTATGGTTTCCATCACGCCCAGCCATAAAGTCCCACTTGAGCTTGTCATCCCTGGGAGCCAAGTGACTGCTGGCACCTACCTGGGTGACCCCTGCCTCTTCCCTTGAGACACGGCTTCTCAGCAGAATGGCCACAGTCACTGGCTACGATGAGTCACAAGTTCCCCAAATCTCCTGACACCGTGGGGAGCAAAAGGAAAGGGACAGCAAACAGGCCCCGCGGGGGGCTGTCTAGCCATGACATAAGAATCCAGCACATTTCTTCAGAGGAACATTCATGCCCAAATCCACCCCCACTTTGCGGGGGAAGGTGTAGGGGGAAGCTCCAGAGACAGCATTTCCACTGGGAGTGAGAGGAACTAGGCCAAGCCCCACACATCCCCTCCAGACATTCAGCGTACCCACAGAACCTTCCTGACACCCCTAGACCCAGTGACTCTGTCAGGCCAACGAGCTGACTCCCAGAACGTGAAAGAGCCTGACAAGGAGATGATTCTCTCTCTGAGCAGGCAAGGTTCCACGTCACAGCAGCAATCCCTGGTACTATGAGAGTCACAGAGCAGACAGTAGCCAAGGACAAAGACCTGGGGCCAGACCTGCTTCCCAAGTGACCCAGCGTTCACGGAACAGAACCCCCCTGTGCAATGGGAATCTCACCCGCCTCTCTGCACACACTGGTCTCCTGGTCATTCCCCCACTGCGGCCTCAACCTCCACAAAGGCCTTTAAAATACACCATCTGTTCCCTCATCACACCTTTAGCTGCTCTCAGGGCAATGGGGACAGGTTCAGACTGTGTCCCTGATCCCTTCAGCGGGTGAAGTCTCCCCACGCTCGGCCCAGGAGTGTTCTCAACAGCCTCGGCCTGGCTCTGGCCCTCCACCTACTGCCATGAGGGGCCTGGCTCCTGGCCCTCCACCTACTGCCATGAGGGGCCTGGCCTCCGCCATTCCTCTTCGAGGCTGTTGACCTCCAGCCAAAGCTACCCGCTCACTCTTTTCCTGCCCTCTCCCGCCCTGTGCTTTGGCCCAGACTTTTAAAACACCATCCACCTTAGAAGCCTCACCTGCCCAGCCCAAACATGCATATCGAAATTCTCCCAGCCTTTAAGGCCCAGCCAAACACTCCCTGCCCAGGAAGGCAGCCTGATTCCCCATCCACGTCCTCCACCCAGGTCCATACCTCCCACCTGACGGCAGGTAATTCCATCCCTCCACCCCAGGGGGGATGAACTGTTTCTCCTTAAACGTTGGCCCTCTAATTTACTATTCATCAGTGGATCTTCCTACAATAATTACTATGACAATATTCTTTTTTTTTTTTTTTTTTTTTTTTTTGCGGTACGCGGGCCTCTCACTGCTGTGGCCTCTCCCACTGCGGGAGCACAGGCTCCAGACGCTCAGGCTCAGCGGTCATGCCTCACGGGCCCAGCCGCTTCGCGGCATGTGGGATCTTCCCGGACCGGGGCACGAACCCGTGTCCCCTGCATCGGCAGGCGGACTCTCAACCACTGCGCCACCAGGGAAGCCCCACTGTGACGATATTCTATCAGTAATCTTTATTTCCCTCACTCCTTCCACATTTATTCACTAAGATTTTTCTTTAAAGAAGAGTTGTCCCTCCTCCTCACGTATTTATTTATTTCAGTCACTTATATTGTACTTATCAGTATTAACTCAAGGATGCTTACTTTATATAAAATTAATATTAAATATAATAGTGCTATATATGACATTATGGAATATATGATTATATTAAATTACAGTCATTATAAATTATTTATAATATATTGTCTATAAATTATATTAAATTATATTAAATATAAATACTATCGTGATTTATTTTGTTGCTCAAATTGTTCTAGCTTTGGTCAGGGCGAGCTCGTCTGGATTGCTATAATTTGCTTTACTAGATTATAAGCTTTTTGAAGATAAGAATCATGTCTTACTGGTCTTTCTGTTCCCACAGTCCCAAACGCAACATCATGAATATAGTTGATTCTCAATAATAATACTTAATATTTATATACATTTCAGTTTTTCAAATGTTTTCAGGTCAATTATCTTGATTCTTACATTGTTAGAAGAATGTATAAATGAATAAGGACCAGACTAATTTATGAATGATTTTTGTGTATATCCCAAAAAGTTACCTAAATTGAACTCACTTAGGAGCTCAACTTTTATCTGTCTTTCCTTGTTTGAGTCTAGAGTCCGCTATTAGGCAAAACACTTGATTATTTTAGCTGTGTCCAGCTGTGTCCACTTCTGACTCAGACCAACTCTGTATAGGGCTCTTATGAGTAGATCTTAGGTTGTTTTTGCTCGCATGTTTGTGTTTCAAATCAAGCTGAATTTCCCCTGCCTCTCTGCTCATCTGGACGATGCTAATCTGCTATGGTACACAGGTAGAGAGTACTGAGATACCCGTCTGAAGTGGACAGCATGCCCAGCCATCACACCCTCTTAATATTGTTCTCGATTGTTGGGCAAAAGCTTCTGGAGTATTATACCCAGCCGTGAACATCTGGCCTCATTTTGTAAGACGGCAACTCAGATCCATGTGGACAGCCTTACGTGGAGCATGTTCGTTGCTATCTTCTTGCTAAACTGGCTTGAAATATGCTGCCTCATGGTTGACTTGAAGTGGCTTCAGATGAAAAACATGTTTCCTAGTTATCAAAAGTAACAGGTCTAAAGAAGAATAAGGTGGCATTCTCAGTCTCATTGACCGTATCAGAGGAACAGTCATGAAACACTAATGATTCTTTTATTCAAGAAGAGCCAGGAGGTCTTTTGCGCAACCTGCTGACTCTAATCTTCATTCCCCCTGGGCTCACTTCCACCATTTCATGGCTGGGCCTAAAGAAAAGTAATGGGTGACTAGTGAGTACAGGTAACGTGCCCACATGATGTTCATCTACACCAAGACACTTTTGAAAGGGAAAGAGGATGCTATTAATAATCACAACTGGGTGACAATCGTAAGTTGAGCTATCTTGGAGGCACTGGGGTGTATCCTCATTCTGTGTAAAACAGAATCCTACCCTTAAAGCAATGGAGACTGGTAAACTTTTACTAAACATATCTGTATCTTCAGGAAAGCCAACAGCAATCCTCAGTGAAGTTTTCAGGGAGAACAGATTGTCTTATAATGGAGTTAAATGTGCAAAGGGATAGAAACTGCTGGGTATGTGGAGGATATTTTTGTGGAAGGGACTCAAAGGCAAGGAAACAGAAGGAGGCACAAGCAGCTGAACACACAAGACATAATCCTGTTCCTCAGATCAAGAAAGAGAATGCAAGCCTCTCTGCCTATGAACCAGCTGAAAGGTACATCCCAGCAGAACGGACTGCTATGCAGCATAAACTCATTAGTCTTTCAAACCTTAAACACTTTCTTCTTTCAAGTCAAACCCAATTTTAAGTATTCTGCTTAATAATTTCCTTCAAACATCTAGTCACTTAGATCATTTCCTCTTAAAAGACACGAAGCTATAAAGAAGGAAAAATGGGGGCTCTCACCAGGGAAGGTGTGTTCTCTGGAATGTTTTTCTATATTCATTTGGGAGCAGTTACAGACCTCACCACCTACCCAAGCTGTCTCCAGTTGGTCTCTAGTAGGAAACACCTCTTTGGCAGCAAGTCATGACCCAGTATTATTTTTTCCCATTCTACCAAGGAGGAAATGGAGCCTTTGTAAGGGGCAAATGATGTGTTTAAATTTCTGGCTTGAATCAGTAAGCAGCCAGATTTGGGATTACTCATGCTGTAGCCACGGCCCTTCTCTTTCAACTTTAATGGGAATAGTCAACACCCTATTATGTGACTGTTTGTCCCGAGTTCATATTTTTTCACACAGGGAAAGGCATTTAATGATATAAATCTTTTCAAACCTATAAAGTTAAAGGAGGAGGAAAGTCTTCCACATATCCATAGTGGAGACAGTGGCCTGGAAGATCACAGATCATTAGATAAGTCTGCTATCTTATGGTAGAAGCCATGAGGATCTATGAGTAATAATTTCCAACTCAGAATATCTGATGAGTGAAATGCATTGAGTGCTTAGGTTAGAACCTGTCCCCAAGGTGTTCAGCATGTAGTGATTATTATTGCTGTTGTTGTAACTATCAATAAGCAACAACTTCAGCCTAATGCCTTGCAGAAAATTTAAATCTAATGATACAAAGCAGATTAATAACTCTAGAAACACTGACATTCCCAGAACTACTCAAGATAAAGTCCACAGGACATCCATATCATTACTTCAGGGAAGTCTCTTCATTGAAAGTTTCAGCTAGTGAATTTAGAAGAAATGATGGAATATCACCATTTTATGACCCTAATGAAATAATCACAATGACAACGATCGTCAATGGCTGCTAACATCATACAAAAGAGAGAGAATCAAACACCATATACTTCCAGCCCTATGTATTCACAGAATACTATGAAGTATTCTTGACAAAAATTGAGCCTAAATATGATCACACCTTTAGATCTATTAGTTTTCAGGATACACAGGGATGAGAAATATAATAAACGACCCCGTGAAGATGCAATCTGCAAAATCCAAGCCGTGGGACACTCTACAAGTGACCCAGTTTCTTCAACAGAGTGCAAAAAAAGTGTGTGTGGGGGGAGATATATATAGCTTAAGAGAGATTCTTAGAAACATATAAAAATAGTAATATATAAATGTTATTTGCATTCTAATGTAAATGTCAAAAACTGTAAGGAAAAATTAGAAAATAATTGAGAAAATTTGAACATCATGCTGACTAGATACTTAATAATATTAAGAACTTTTTTATTCTTTATGTGTAATAATGGTACTGTGGTTATGTTTTTGTTATTGTTTGAGTTCTTGATCCCGTGTATACAACAAAGTGATTAGAAGAAAACATAAGAGAATACAGGGGACTTCCCTGGTGGCGCAGTGGTTAAGAATCCACCTGCTAATGCAGGGGACATGGATTCGAGCCCTGGCCTGGGAAGATCCCACACGCCGCGGAGCAACTAAGCCCGTGCGCCACAACTACTGAGCCTGCGCTCTTGAGTCTGCGAGTCACAACTACTGAGCCCGCGTGCCTAGAGCCCAAGCTCTGCAACAAGAGAAGCCACCGCAATGCGAAGCCCGTGCACCGCAATGAAGAGTAGCCCCCGCTCACTGCAACTAGAGAAAGCTCACACACAGCAATGAAGACCCAACAACGAAGACCCAGTGCAGCCATAAGTAAATAAATAAATAAATAAATTTATTTAAAAAAAGAAAAAAGAGAATACAGAAGTAGGTAAAGGTTTCTTGGTGAACACACAGAAAGCACAAACCATAAAAGAGAAAATGAATATAAACTGCACTTAAAAGTACTATTCATCAAAAGACACTATCAGAAAAATAGGTAGCAGGTTGGGAGAAAATACATGCAACACGTATATCTGGATGGATAGATAGATACATAGATAGAACACCTATATCTTTTTTTTTTAATAAGGTGTCTTTAAACAGTCACACACAGGGCTTCCGTGGTGGCGCAGTGGTTGGGAGTCCGCCTGCCGATGCAGGGGACGCAGGTTCACGCCCTGGTCCGGGAAGATCCCACATGCCGTGGAGCGGCTGGGCCCGTGAGCCGTGGCCGCTGAGCCTGCGCGTCCAGAGCCTGTGCTCCGCAACGGGAGAGGCCACAACAGTGAGGGGCCCGCGTACCGCAAAAAAAAAAAAAAAAAACAGTCACACACAAAACAAGGTTATGTATTGATTGGTTGAAACACCTATATCTTGTATCCACAATACATAAAGACCTCCTATAACTCAAAAATAAAAAGATAAACAACCCAATTAAAAAATGGTCAAAATACTTGAATGGACACCTCACAAAAGAAGACACACAAATGGCCAATAAGCACATGAAAAAAGTTTCACCATCACTAATCATCAGGGATAGGAAAATTAAAATCGTAATGAGATACCACTACACACACTAGCATAGCTAAAATTAACAAGATGAAAAATACTATATTTTGGAAAGGATGTGGAACAATCAGAGCTCTTCATATGTTGCTGGTGAGAATGTACAATGGAGACAGTCACTCTGGAAAACCATTTGGCATTTCTTAAAAAGGAAAATAGAGAATCTGAGAGAGAATACATACACACACTTTGCCACACACCTGAAACTAACACAATATTGTAAATCAACTATACTGGAATAAAAAAAGAAAAAAAAACCCAAAACAACAACAAAAAAAGGAAAATATACCTATGACCCTGCAATTCCATTTCTAGATATTTACTCAACAGAAATGAAAATATATGTCCACGAAAAAAGCCCCGTACAAGAACATTTAGAGCAGCTTTGTTCATGCTCGTCAAAAACTGGAAACAGTCCAGATGTCCATGAACAGAAGAACGGATCAACCAACTGGCGTATCTATACGATGAGACACTCCTCAAAAATAGAAGGGCTCAAGCCACTGATGCAAGCAACAACCTGCTTGAATCTCAAAGTAACAAACTGAGTGCCAGAAGCCAGGAGCAGAAAAGTACAGTATATGAGCCCATTTACATGAAATTCTAGAATAGGCAAAAAATAACCAGTAGCAACAGAAATCAGATCAACGGTTGCTTCTTCATGCAGGGCACTGACTGGGAAGGGGCACGAAGGGATGGGGTGATAAAAACATGCTGCTCCTTGATCTGCAGCTGTCCAACTGACTGAGTGGTACACAAGTTCTAAGGATCTGAATGTATGTAAATTATGTGGCCAAAAAATTTTTTTAACTTAAAAGAATTCTTATCTATATAATTATATATCTATTTTTAACCAAGTGAAATTATATGATATATGGGGTTTTCTTCAAAATAATCCAGATGCAAGGGTGAGTACACATGGAACAAGTTTGGCCAGGAGTTGATAACTACTCAACCTGGGTGATGAGTCTGTGGAGATTCCTGATACTTTTTATTCCTCCTACTTTTGTTTATGTTTGGAATTTTCCATAATAAAGAGGGAGTGAGAGAAAGAGAAGGGAAGGGGTGAGGGGATGAGGGAGAGAGATGGAGGGAGGGAACGAAGGAGGAAGGGTCCAACCATGAGATCCACCTCAAAGCACTGAGGAGGAAGCCAAGCAGGACCCTGTGGGGCTCCTGGGCATGAAGAAAGCCTTTCTGTGTCCCCCGTTTCTTGTTTGTAGGGAATAGACTCCAGCTTCCATGACCTTCCCTGAGTTCCAGAGGGCAGGTTCAAACAACTGCTAATCAGGGAAGGGAGGGGATGCAGGGACAAGGGAGGGGCAGTCAAGAAACAATAGTGCAGCCTTGGGGCAGGGTCCTGGTTCCGCCTCAAGGGATACACATAAAACGGTATCTTTGAGCTCTTCTACAGAACTGAAACCCCCAAGAAATGGAAGATGCTAGCGTTCTTCATTCCACAGAAGATCACAATTTGATAACCTTGAGAAGCTCATCAGGACACCACCTGAAGCCAGATTAAAGGACTGCAGGCCCTGCGCCCTGACCCTTATCAGCCACCCTGCCCTTGAACCATTGCTATAAAACTCCTCACCAAATCCTCCCAGGTCGGGACACACAGTTTTGAGGGGCATGGGCCCGCTGTGCCCCGCTTTGCCTGGCAAAGCAATAAAGCTATTCTTTTCTACTTCACCCAAAACTCTTTCTCCGAAATTCAATTCAGCACCGGTGCACGGAGGCCAAGTTTCTGGCCTCGAGGACACCTCCAGACATCAACTTGGCTCAATCATAGACATGCCTGTGATGACCCTGAACTGGTCAAGCTGAATTGGATATGGTTCTTTTTGCAAGAGAGACTTATGTCCTACTTTGGAGGATATTTTACAAACAAAATAGAAAAAATCCAGGCAACCACAGAGGCGGAGACTTCCAGTGATCTGGAACTGTTCCCTTGTCTGGGGCAGAGCTCAGCCTGGGGACACCACCCAAATGAAGTGTCAAGGTGCTATCATCACGGGGGCATGGACCCTGCCCCAGGGCCGTGGCTGCGGTTCCTCACCAGGGTTTGGAAGAGAGGCTCTCCACCCTGGAGATCTCCACCCTGGAGATCTCCACCCTGGAGCTGTGCAGGCTTGGCCCAGCCTGGCTCTCCAGCTCGGTACTGTAAGCTCATCTCAGCCGGGACATCTGGGTCCAGCTTACATTCCTTCGAAAATCTTGCAAGATGAGCTATTTCTCTCCTGCAGCTATTAAAAAATAAAATTAAATTGTTTTTTAAAAAAAGCTTCATTCCCAATGGAAAACAGACCCTACACAGACTGGGTTCTTTTCCTCAGACCTGGATGCGCTTAGCGCTGCCCTCTGGTCAGTAGGGATCAAACTGGCTGTGTTTCCAGGTCTGCCTCCTGGCTGAAGCTACTTCAGTGCCACTCCACAGTGTCACTCAGGGATGGATCCTGGTGCTGGCGAGAGGCCAGACCGGGCCTGGATTTGTTAGCACCTCGAGGACAGAAGGCCAGTCTCCTCAACGAGCTTACTCAGTATGCCCTGCAGGTTAGGCAGGTAAAAGCCTCTGATGGATGTTGGAAATTTTAGAGTTTCAGAACCAGTTATCAGGCCAGTACTCTACCTGACCCCAGTAGCCTATTTTTAAAGAACACTTCATGACGTCTTTCTGGTAAACCTCACTACACATCTGAAGAGGGCAGGAAACGGAAAGCCTCATGAAGGCAGAGGGCGGGTCTGTCCTGTGCACCACACGGGGCATCCCAGCACAGAGGGCCAGGTACACAGGTTCTCAGGAGACATTTAACTGCTGAATGAATGAATGAATGAACAAACGAATAGCAGTTAATGTCGCAGTATCTCCAGAGACTGGTGGTGGTTCTCAAATTTCAGTGTTCACAAAAGTCACCTGGAATGATTAGAATGCAGATTTCTCAGCCATCATACCCCCCCTTCCCCCCATCCCAGATTCCTGAATCCATAGGTCTGAGGAGGAGCCCAGGAATCTGCATTTTTACAAATCTTCCCAAATGATTCTGTTGACCGCAATTGGTAGTTTACACTTAGAGAAACACCGTGTCTTACTTCAGCAAGTTTCCTCGGGGTCTCTAGACATCTTCCCTAGTCTGTGATCCATACAGAGTGGGTTTCCTCTGGTCATTTTAATTCAAAGGGAGGCTGAGGAACTAACTTCAGCAGATGCTAGGTATGGCCCATGCAAAATGCTACTAAGATCACAAAACCTTTGGAAGAAACAAACCTTTCCTAATAATCCACCCACTTTCCTTAATTATAGTTTTTCTTCCATAAGTCTTAGAACTGCCCTGGAAAATAACATTGGCTCATTTCTCAGAGAAGCACTCAATTCCAACACTTTTTTTGTGCTGGTCACTGACCAGCCCTACAGCTTTCAAACACTCCGTATTTGGAACATTCCCTCTCTGGAATCTAGAAGGTGGCAGGAGGCCTTCCCCTTCCCCACGTGGGCAGGCTCTCTGCAGTGGAAGCCGGCAGCTCCCTTCCCAGGTGGGGACATTTGAGACAGAGTCAGGCTTCATCTCAAGACGATTAGGTCAAAACAGCATCTTTGGGATCCAAAGCTGATACAAACTTCTTTTTGCTGTCAAGAATATTAAGAAAGTCTAATTCCAGAGGGAGTATTATTGTCCATAATAAAGGCTGAATTTTCATTCATTCAACTGATATCAGTTTCTCTGACACTCAGATACAGCAGGGGGGACGATGGCTGGGTTTTGAGCCAACTTTTGGAGCAAAGTAAGGTAACTCAGACTCCAAAAGTATTACACAACTGAATGCCCAAGCCTGGAAACATTCCGAAGCCTTTTTTTAGTTACCCAGAAATGACAAAGGAAATTATTTACTCCAGGAAGGTTTGCAGATTGGTGTGGCTAAGGGATCCAAGAATGCATTTTTTTTACATCTTCCTCCCTATTCCTACTCCTGCCAGTAACCAAGTGACAACAGAATTATTGCTAGCCATCTATTTTTTTAATCATGTGATTTTCTTACAAAAGACAAGGACAATTGTTGTTTCCAAAGAAAGGCACATGATAGTTACATGAGATTCCATACAGCTGTTAAATGCCTCCAGCCAGTCCAATCCAGGCTTTTGAAAATTATTCATGCTTTTAATGCAATATCAATCAAGACAAAGAAAAAAAGGAGTCAAAAGGGAACTGGAACATTAAAGATAATACTAATCTAAAATACAGCCCATAGGGCTCTAACAACTGTTGAGATCTCATAAGACACTTTCTTAAGAATAAATGAAATTTTCTATTCAGGGTGTGTTTTATCACAACTTCACACGTACTTCTAAACAGAATTGCCTGACTTCAGGAAATGTCTCCTTTTTACCAAGTCATTGTTTTGGTACATGTGGTGAATTGAGGTAGGAAAAACTGTTATCTTGTAAAGGAGAATGATTACGTTCCTTTCAGAATAACATTGTATTTCAAAAAATATTTGAATATTTCAAATTAATTTCAAAATATTATTTTATAATCAGAATGCAAAACCCACCTATTTTGTCTAATTCCTTTCTGTAGGGGAAAAGTGGAGACAATCCAATGACACAACACCAAGGCAAAAATTACAAATGACAGTGTCTTTCTCCAGCCAGGTTCTGTGAAAACAAGTCAGTAACTATCTCAGGGTGACCAGCTGTGCCTTTTTTTTTTTTTTTTTTTTTAAGTGGAGAGCCTAGGACTGTTCCAGGATTGACACAACCTAGCCATTTCTATAGACGTACAACCCCCCGGAGGGTAAGCAGATAAACTGGCATTTCAGTCTTGTCATTGGCAATTTTGGAGGTGGGAACTAAGCAAAGGGGACTGACCCTGGTCCCTGAGCCCGGAGAAGAGGTATACGGAAAGGGAGGATTCAGCAGCCTGTGGGGATGGCTGGCTGGAAGGAAAGCCAATGATCCCATTTCATCATTGGTCACATCCCCTCTCTTGCCTCTGAACTTTCCTTGGTTGAAGAAAGTGAATAGCAGCTCCGGACGTGTCCAAATACCTTGGGCTTCTTGGTCTGCTTTTAACTTGCTGGAATGTAGGCGGACACAGGCTGGCTCACCCCAGAGGAATGCCTTTGGCTGTGTCCAGTGGCAAGCACTGACCAGTTGCTTTAGCCTCACTGGGAGCCTGCTGATGACCCCAGTCAGTCAGGCTGGGCTCTGAATTTCTCAGCAGGATGGCTAGAGGGCTGCCTAGGGAGGACTATTGAGGATTATGACGATGGAGCCAGAGCTAAACAAAGACACGTGCCTGCATTTGGAAAAGGAGTCCTGAGAACCATCTAGCCCACCTATGCAAGGAACGACTCTGATATGAGGGCCTTGAAGGGTAGGAGGAGGCTTTGAGCTGTACCTTGTTGACAAGGAAAGGAGGAGAAAGGCATTCCAGACAAAATCTTCCAGCATGTGGAACAGCTGGAAGCATAAAGGGGAATGGCTGTCGGGTGTGACTGGTACATTGGGTGGAAGAGATGAGAATGCGGAAGAAGGTAGGGAAAGACCTTGCACGCCTTAGATTAACCTATGCTATTCAGACACCAGGCTAACATTCCTTTAGAAGAAAAACCCTCCAGCCAGAGACCGCTTCTTCCAGGGGGACTCTTGGTATGTCCACTGTGAAGTGAGGGTTCTAGGAAGTAATTAACTGGAAAACAGTCATTTGCTGATGGGTCGAACATATAATTAACCACCCAAACACTTGACAAGAACAGCTAATAATAATCGTGCTGGGCACAATTAGCCCAAGCCTGTCTTGGCCAAACCAGAATGTCTGGTCACCACTATTTTGTGAGCCCTTTCTATGTGCCAGGCACTGTGATAGGGTCTTATCTCGGGTCATTTGTTTCCCTCAGTAACTCCGGTTGAGCAGCTGTGATTATTTCCATCTGGCAAACCATCATGAGTCCCCAAAGCAGAACTGGCATTCTTTTGTATTCCTTTCCCAGCTCCAGAACCTTCCCCTTCCACCCTCCTGTTTCAAAAACTTCTGTTGGGGAATTCCCTGTCCGTCCAGTGGTTAGGACACTACCGAGGGCCCGGGTTCGATCCCTGGTCGGAAAACTAAGATCCTGAAAGCCATGCGGCATGGCAAATAATAAATAATAATAATAAATTTTAAAAATTAAAAACCTCTGTCGATGCTTAGGGCATTCAGCTACTCCCCTGTGTACCTTTCCTAGCCACTGACATCTACCTGCCACTTGGTTCCTCCCCCAGATTAAAGGCTTGGGCACTTGAAGTTGAGATTTCCTCTCCACTCCAGCCCTGCAGTCTCTTTTGTTGGCTCTGAAGTCTAATTTGCACGCCCCATGCAATCTTCAGGCTTCCTCTTCCCCGACCTCTTCCACTCTAGGGCCCCATCCTCACTGCCTGTCAATCACCGACTGGCGTGACCACACCCTGGACCTTGAGACAACTTCCTGTTCTCTCCCTCTCTCACTGCCATTCCACCTGTTCTCCTGTGTCATCCAAACCGCAAGTCCTTTAATGCCTTCGTTACACCCGTCAGTGGTGCACTGGTCAATGTTTAACCTGCTCCGTGGAGGCAGCACGGAGCTGCATATATAACATATGCCTGCGCATATGTATATGTTTATTATGAATTTACTGATATAAAGAATATGCAACACACACTCTATAAATAACAAAATACACAACAGCCTTTACTGTAAACTCTATCAGGCCAATTGATTTTTGGCAAACTCTTTCATCTGTAGCCAACATATGGCAGTGAAGGCAATTCAGCCAGGATTTGACAAAGGGACTTGCATCCCAATCCACTAACTCTTTTCTTAATAAATTTGTTTTCTCAATAAATTTAACTGACATGGGGCTTCCCTGGCAGTCCAGTGGTAAGACTCCGCACTCTCACTGCCGAGGGCCCAGGTTCGATCTCTGGCCGGGGAACTAAGATCCCACGAGCTGCGCAGCACGGCCCCCCGCCAAAAAAAAAAAACAACTGATATGATTTATTGTTAAGCCATTTCCCACCCTCGTTCAAACTATATTTATTAAACTGAAACTTTGCTCAGCTTCAGCACCAGCAGTGGGAGCATCCCCATCCTAAGATACAACCAGGGCAAATATTTACTTCCAGAGCAGACAAGAGCCACGTGTAGCTCACGAGGACATGATGAGTTTTGAGTATTTACTGCCTTTGTTTTTAAATGTAACTTCGTAAGTTTGTCTAAGTTAATTGCAAATAATGGTGCTCTCTGAAATCGGCTCACAGAATTCCTGCACACTTAAGCAGCATCAGCTCCTGTGAAATGGGCGATCGGGCTCCAGCACACCACGAGGCCCCCTCAACCTCAGCCTGGCCCTCTCCTCTCCTCATTCCCCATCTTACAGGTTAGCCTATAAGGGCACATGGAGCTGACGTCCTCCACAGCCTCTGGGTGAACATGAGTAGGGTGAGGTCGAGGTCAAACAGTCTACAAATGTCTCTCATTTTTCTTAATATAGGTCCACTTGTTCTTGGGAAACAAGTATCTCGACTAGTTTGTATTGGGCACATAATGGGTTTACAACTTACTGAGTGCTTCTAGAGTTACCAAGGAGAGGCTATGGACTCTCCTGGAGTTTGGGTCTGGTAAAATGTCTACCCACTCCCCTGAGAATTTCCCCTGGGAATGCGGAAAAACCATGGAAATGAGCCAAGCAGCTCTTCCACTTACCCTGCGGGGAAATGCTGACTGTCCAGAAGCCCCACTAAGGAAACGAATCTCCAAGGCCTACCATTACCTATGCTGACACCAACTGCTTTTCCCCTGACAGGGGAAGTCATCTGCAGACATTACCTCACCCTCCAATCCTCACATCAAACCGGTGAGGCACGTAGAAGGTATCCTCAACTTACCTCATCTGTGGGGAAATCACTGCCCACGCATCAGGGAAGCTCACTGCTCTGCAAACACTCCGAGTGTCCCTGCCACCAGCACAGACTAAGCAGTGGGCATCTCTGGCTTGTTCTCGAACCAGTTTGCAACCAAAGTGCAAAGTGGACCGTCCTCTACCCCAATTCACCAGAGAGAGAAATCTGTGTTAAAATGGCCCACTGTGAGCTCTGTTCTAAGCAGCTAAAATCACCTCACTGGAGCAGCAATTTTAGTAACGTTACAATCCCCAGAGTGGGTTTAGAGAAACTCCAGCAAGTGGGTTACCATCTTAGGCAATTTTAAGTTTTATGGGAACTCTGAAAGTTGCTTGTCGGGGATTGGAGCTCGCGGAGGGAAATGTAAAGAATGACTAACAAGCCCCCCCAAAAGTTGCCCTCTTTCTCCTGGAGGATGTAAATCTCTACTTCCCACCAGTGGCTGCCAGTGCAAACAAGACTTTCACTTTTCGAAGACATGAACGTGATAAAAGTACTAATGCCAAGAAGTTTCAACTTTGCCTTTGAGTTCATGGGCAGTAGGGTTGAAAACAGTATCCTGCTACCAGTCCAGCAGAGAAAAGATGGCCTAAGAAAGTTGGCCTCCATCTCCTTTTCTCCTTAACAGGTGAATGCTTCTCAAGTATGCAGCTTCTCTCTCTCACAGCCATGTTGGCGAAGCCTGGGATCCACATAGAAAGCCTCCTCTCCCAGCCACCTGCAAAACTAGAAGTTCTCTCTTGAACTTCTAGATGCCCATGCCACTCTGCAGCTTCCTCTGGTCAAAGGATCCAAAGGCCTGCCCTTCACCTGCAGCTCGTACCTCGGCTGTCTCCATCTCACATCCGGATTACCCACCACCACCCAGAACTACCTGCCTTCCTCATTTTTTTGTTTGTTTGTTTTTGCGGTACGCGGGCCTCTCACTGCTGCGGCCTCTCCCGCTGCGGAGCACAGGCTCCGGACGCGCAGGCTCAGCGGCCATGGCTCACGGGCCCACCCGCTCCGCGGCATGTGGGATCTTCCCGGACCGGCGCACGAACCCGTGTCCCCTGCATCGGCAGGCGGACTCTCAACCACTGCGCCACCAGGGAAGCCCCTTCCTCATTCTTTCATGCCAACACAGACCTCCCTTTCCATCCCACACTAACTTCACTCATTTTCCAGTTACTTAAACAGGAAAACATCCTAGAGACCATGTATCCATGTGATCACCAGGCTAATTTTCTACACGAAATAATAAATGAGAATAAGGAAACCTAACGTGAACACAGTCATTTTAGAGGTCACGGCCCAGCCTGGCTGCAGGCTCATGACCCATGAGGAACACTAACAGATGATACAAGGTTCAATGTCTACATGACAGTGACTACTGCCAAGACTGCCACTTAGTGCAATACGTCTCTAGGAACAGCCTGCCACCTACCTAACCACACCAACGGGTATAAGTTTAACCAGCACCATCACTGTTACAGTAGGTCAGCTCCAACGTGGAGAACGATAGCCAAGGCAGAGTCCTGCAGTGTGGCAGGTCCACAGGTCAAGAGACAATCCGTCCGTCTCTGGTCACAGCAGGGGCCTAGATACTGTCCGAGGAAGGAAGTTTCTCCCTCCATGTTAACCATAGAGCTCCAACCATGGGATCTGTCGCTTCCCACTGTGTTGCTTCCTCTTATCAACTGATTGGTCTTAATGAATGACATCAGGTGCGTGATTTTACGTATATGTACAGAGGGTTTTGAAAGGCGCCTGCTGGTCTGAGTTCTGGTGGTACAATCAAGGCGTTTTTCTGCATTTGGACTAGATCACTTTTCAAAGTGATCTATGCACAAGACCCAGGTCTGGGGGTAGATGCTCTTATCTGTTCCACACTCTGGACTTCTGACTATCGTGTCTTTTAAAGCAAGGGTTCCATTGCTGAAAGGAAGTAAGGAAAAAACGAAAACTCTGAAAGCTGGACTGATCTTCCAGTGTCTACACAGACAAACATTAGAATGACCTATTTCCTTTTTGCTACTCCAACTCATTTGGATGTCCCCTTGCCTAGCAAAAGAGTCAGAAGCATGGAGAGACGGGACTTAATCCTGGTTTTAATCCTGGATTTAGTAACATCATTAATCTAATCCCAGCTCATTCCTCGGGCACTTTCTGAAAAAAAAAGCAAAGAAAGAAACCTCAACCTGCAGCCACTGAGTGGAAGGCACAATGCCCCCGCCCCCTTCATGTGGCCTTGGAAAGCCACTGCTCCCACCACACCACCCATCCCTGCTCGCTGACTTCCTAGCCAGGGCCCTCCCCAGCCTGCCCTTCAGGTGTTTCTCCCTTCAGCCCCACCTATTCCAACACGAGATCTCATATGCCTGGTCATTTCTGTGCCAGATGTAGTGTCAGGCGCTCCACGGATGAAGTGCTTCAGGGTGGTTTGGTACCAGGGAGTCTACTTGCTCTTCAGTTCTTGGGGATGATAGTTTGGTCCCAGAGGGACTGTTTCTACCACCCCCCAAAGAAATACCAGATTTGAATAAACCGTGGCACCGTGGCTGACAAGGTTTGAACTCACGTGAGAGCAAAACATGAAAAAACGGAAAAACAAAAAAACCCCCATAAACCTAAGAGCTTATTCTGCACAACTAGAAAAGAATGACACCAAACCATTTAAACATAATTTATGTACATTTATGGCTTTATACAGTAACAGCAAAGATTGTTCTTGTGTCTGTAAGTACATCAGCATCATCAGGCACTTCTCAGAGAGTATGGGAACGGGAACGTGGAACCTGGTACTAAACTCGAGTAGCGGAATGTGGGCGGGAGTGACTGCGTCCCGACGGGATGGACGTGGCCGCACCTGGCCACGCTGCCAGGCTGTCAGCCCCCCGCCCCCGTCAGGGAGGAGGCCAAGAGTAATGCTAGGCTGTTCTGTTTGCATAAACCACACTGCAACTTTTACTGAATGGTTACTCCCAAACTAAAACCACAAGAGAAACTTCTTGTTTAAAAGTCAGTTATAAATTAAGAACTCTTAGGAGCTGAATGTAAGAATTTCCAGTTGGGGGTTGGGGAATGGTGGGTGGGAGGGGAGGACTGATAACATATATCCAGCAGCTGAACGGGTCCCCATTGTATATTTGGGGGTAACTGTTTCCATTTTAAGTGTCTCTTCTCCTCTTTTGGGGATGATGTTTCACTGATCTACTGCTCACTGGGGTACAACATTTGCTAATTAATTTAGACTTTGTCAGTTTGTCAAAGCAGAACTTTCCAAGTAACACATCTATGACCTAAATATATTCCATACGTCTATATTACGGAAACAATACTTTATATTTAAAATATCTGAATAGCTCTATAATACAATATGCTTTTAATAACAGTACAAACCAGAGGAAATAAATCAAACAAGGCTGCATAGGTGATATCATTTGCACATTTCACAAAGCAATCATGTACAATAACTGATATACTCATTACTCCAGAAAGTCAGTATTCTTACAGAAAAAGAATTACTAGAGGTCACATAATGTTTGCTTTCAAAATAGACAAGGTGCCTTTCACTGGACTTCACTGTACCCCGGAGAGCTACCCAGGATTCCTGTTAGAATTTCAACACAAAGAAAAATTTGAAGGAAAAAAAAAAAAGATATTTACACAGACTCAAGAGGAAGCAACATCTTTTTAAAAGTCACTCTACGAAGTAGTAAGATTTTAACAGTGATTTGTAGCTACGGTTGCCTCTTCAATGAACAAGGCGGTGGGGAGTCTCACCGTGTGATGCCTGGGAGGCGGGGAGTGGTGGCAGGTGGACCCAGAGGGGAACACGAGTACTCTGGCTCCAGCGAGCTCTAGCACATGTGCAGGAGGCACTGCTCAGAACAACTAGGGTTTCTATGACCAGACTTATTTTGGAGTGGCCAACAATGAAGATGGCTAGAGAGGCGGCTGTTTTAATGAATTTTCAGAAGCACAGAAGTCACTGTGGGAGCTTACAGTAGAGCCTGTCTCCTGGAGGAGAGCGCCATCAGAACACCTGTGTTCTTGTTAAACACGGAGGAAAAACCAAGCCAACAGAGACGCAACTCACAGGCAAGACACAGCAAGTGTGAAGTGGGCTGGGTTCACAGAAATCAGAGCCTTCTCAAGAAGGCCAGAGGAACGTCTTTGTGCACCTGTTCCTTTTACTGTGCGGATTCTCAGCGTTCCACATGACGTGAACACACCGGTGGATTAAATGGCACGCAAAGCCAATTAACTTGGTCTATCAGTACAGGTAATTGGAAAATATCAATATTACAACATAATGATCACAATTATAATTGGCGTTGCTAAAGGCAGAAGAAACACTCCAATTCTTAACTTACGCTAAGGCTTTTTAAAATAAACTCAAATGTACCACTTACAGCTGGTTCGTTGGTTTTCAAATTCATTGCCCCGATTTTTAAGCAAGCTCTATTCCATTTGGTAGCCACCTGCACTCATGAACACAAAACATTCTAAAAATCACTTGAGTGCCACTTAAAAATTCCCCGCTTCGACTTGGCCTTCCACAGGGTGCCAAGTAGCCCAAGGACAGAGGGAAAGAGGGATGAAGCATGAGTGTGGACCTGATTCTTCAAGGCAGAGCTACAGAACCAACCTCCACCTAGACCAGGAAGAGCACAGTATTACGAGGGAAAACTTTTGCTGAAGCTCAACTCAAAACGGTTAAGTTGATCAAAGCCCCCAGCTTGAGAAAGGAGCACTGTTTTAGAGGTGGATCTCCCCTTCTGATCTACAAATATTACGAGGCCCCCCGCCAGGAGTATTTGCAACAAAGAGCATACAGGCATCCGTCAGCAGAGTCAATGCTGTGTGGTATGCTTAATTCACAGGATAGTAGAAGCGGATGGAATCTTTTAAAAACGCATACATAAAAACATATCAAGTTCTCCTAAACGTGAAACACAAAATGTTCATAACTATACATCACTCTCCTGCCAAGATAGGGACAGAAATGTTGAGTGTGCAAGTACTAATTACAATGATTGAAAGATTAGTCAGAAACATCACCAAGTAGCATCCCAAAGTGTACAAACCAGTTAAGCACGTATAAAATTAGTACTAATCCAGTTAGAAATACAAAATGAAAATTACGGATGCTGCTTCAAATATCTGGGATTCCACAAATTTACAAGCAGACTATGTAACAAAGTAGACTCTAGTTTTAAGAAAACATTACAGTTCAATATCTATTCCAAAAATGATCTCAAGTCCCAACAATAACATCAAAAATCATTCATCTGGAAATTAGAACCATTTAAGTGTTTGTACAAATTTGCAAATAACAAAATAAACGAACAAAACAAACCAAAAAAAATAGAAAAGACTTGTACATGGCTGGCGTTTAACCTATTTTCTATTCTTTTTTTTTTTCCAAAAGAGTTCTGATAAGTCCATTAATTCAGCAGACGGACAACAGGCTACTGGTTCTCCTGTGAGTTATGTGGCAACGTGAACAGGTCCAGAGCCGTTCCATGGAGGTGCAGAATGGAGAGCTTGGTTCTTTGTCATTCATCAGTTCAGCAGAACACAGGTCGTACAAACAAAAGTTTAACTTATCAAGGACATGAGACCATCACAGTATTACAAAAAGAGTAGAAACTTTCCTTGGACCAAATGAATATTTAAAAAAACAAAAATGCACACAAATACAATTCTGTAGCTACGGCTTATATACAAAACTTGAAAGCACACCAGGATCCAAAAGTCTTTTCTGCAATTATACGGTGTAGTGAGTTTGGCACTTCATTGTAATGAAATTTCCAATGGCACAGTCCTTATCTACAGCAGCACGTAACCTGCAAACATCGGGCAAACATCCTGTACAGGAAAAGTGTCTTCGCTGCCAAGTCTGACGAAAGGAAAAAAGAAACACTTTTTTCTTTTTTTTTTTTTTAATCAAGAAAACGAAAAGGTAGGGTGAAGGACATCTTTGGACTGCTTCTCTCAGTTCCTGCTGTCAGACAATCTGAAGTACTTTTAAGTGTAGCCTAGGAAAGAAAACACATACACACACACACTTATTGAATATACAGCCAAATTAAAATCAATTCAACTCAACATATCAGGGTGACAGACATACTTGCAGGGGGGGCTGGACTTTCTCAAACAGCTCTGAAATCATTCGGTGGGAGAAAATTCCACTTTAAAAAACCCTTCAGCATTTGATTTGTATCAAATGTATTCACTTATTGAAGAGTTGCTAAAAAGATGCAGCCATCTAGTCTGTCGAAAGAAACTCTCTAAAGCAGTTAGAGGAAAAGCTTCCTTACATTTAAGCTCCAAAGGAAAATTTATAAGCTGCAAAAGGGGTGGAGAATGAATGATAAAAGGTGCCTCTCGGCAAGGGGCGGCCAGCTGCCATCCAAAACTCCCCGACCATGGAAGATACAAGGCAAGGTACTGGGTTCCTCTCTTCTAAGTCCTGTTTTCAGAAGGTCTTTTGATATCGGGGTGCTCTTACCTGCTCACTCGCTCGCTCTCAGCCTGACACCCAGCTGTGTGTCGTCGTCTTGACACTGTGTGGGAAGCTTTGGTTGGGCAACACATTGTCAAAGTTAAAATCCAACGTATCTCCATCCATGAGGTCGTTCCGGATGATGGACTCCATGTCACAGTCCAAGCGCTCGATAAACATGCCGTCCAAGTCACTTGGGAGCTTCTCCTGGTGGAGAATGCCCATCCTGCCGTAGCCGTTGCAGCTGCTCACGGAGGAGTAGCCCCCCAGGGCATTCATCTGCATGGGGTGGGGCAGAGGCACTTGTAAAGCTGTCTTCACTGGGGCCAAGCGGCTCAGACCCGAGGTGTGGGGCATGGTGTTCACCGCGTGGGGCAAGGCACGCCCGTTAACCGCAGACGTCGACTGAGCGTGTCCAGGGTGGCTGTGGGAGCTGGGGTTCATCATCTTGTTATGAGATGCCTGGCTGCCATAGGCTGGCATGACCGAATTAGGGCCCATCAGCACATTCTGGCCAAGGACTCGGCTGCTGGGTTGAGCCACCCCAGGATCAACTGGTGTCATAATGTCATTATGGGGAGGAGAGTCGGAAGTAAGTAACTCCTTCAAGAGTCCCGGTGCACAGTTATACTGACTCATGCCTCCGTAACTCGATTTGCTGTCCTGAAGCGTTTGCATAGGCATCTGGGGCAAAGGGCTCATGCTGGACTGGCCGTACGTGTATTTTTGGTAGTTCGGGCTGGGTGAGTTCAGACTGGTGTTTGGCGGCGCAAACGAGTAGCATGGTGTCTGCTGCATCATGGTGCCCGGCGAGGACTGGGTTGAAACAGTTAATGACGTTGGTGATGAGAGAAGGTTGAGATTATCCAAAAGGTTTTCCATGTTCTCAGGACTGCTTATCTCAGACAGACTGGGCAGGGTAGAAGCCATCTTTGCGGCAGACGGTGGGTACACCATGGAATGCACATCCCCGTCTCCAAGATCATCCTGTTCAGTCATAATGGGAGAAAGCCTCCCACTAATAGTACTAGCATTCGAGCTAGTTCGAGGGCGAAATGTACTCCAGTTATCAAAGTCATCATTGCTGTGAGAGCCAGGGCTCGCAGGCCACTTAGGAAACTGAGACCCTGGGCTGTCCCCGGCACCCTCCTGGCCAGACTGGAGGGATGCTTTTTTCTTGGCAGCTCGGCCTCGGCTCTTAGCAAATTTACTGTTGTTGTCCATGGAGGCGGCTCTTCTCCTGGGAGATTTCCCACTCTTGCCTCCCTCTGGATTAAGCATCCACCAGGAACTTTTTCCAGTTCCTTCATTCTGCACTCGAATAAACTTGCTGTGTAGGGACAGATTATGACGAATTGAATTCTGTAAAGCAAAACACCACGTTAGAAATACAATACTCCTCCAATTGGAAAACCCACTATTCGATACAGACACGTATCACATGGAAGACAAGTCAAGTTTTGAAAGAGTTTACGGTATAGATTTCAACCTGTACAGTCACTACGTGAGAGCTCAAATCAGTAAAGGAAAAACAGTATCGTATCTTAAAAACAGTATCTGTGTCTTAATTTAACGACGGGACAAAGTTAAATGAGCATTATTATAAACACCTTCTTTTACACAGCTCTATTTTGCAGGGAAATTACAGGAACTGGTTTTTAAACCACTTGGATTTGCTATGCAAATAGCACTCCACAACAAAGTGCTATCAAAACCCCTTTCCACTCCATCGCGCCTAGAACTACTGCAAATTCTCTTCGGATGGCACATTTGCCACTTACACAAAGTGAGAAGTTTTATATTATGGGGCCCACGTGGTCACGGAAAGGAGAGAAAAGAAGCAGGATATATTCTTAGTCAAGAATTAAAAGCCTGAAAACTAGTAAGACATAGACTCATTTACATCCTTAAAGTCCATTAGGCAGATATAGGTGAATATAAGGACAACTGGGCTGCTGTTGTTAATTTTAGAAAGTTGAACTGCCAAAAAAAACGAGAGAGAAAGGAAGGAAAAAAAGAAAGAAAGAAAGGGAGGGGGGAGGGAGGGAGGGAGGGAGGAAGAAAGAAGAGAGAAGAGAAGAAAAGAAAATAAAGAAAAGAAAAGAAAAGAAAAGAAAAGAAAAGAAAAGAAAAAAGAAAAGAAAGTTTAAATTCAAACGTTGTTCACAACCCTCTCCTCCCAGCAACAACCAGTAGCACGCACCACCTAGCTCAGCCTCTGACACCTGTCAGAGGTTACACTCTGGCCAAAAAGCCGGTCTTGGAGGGACAGAGAGCTGGTGGCTTTGATCCACTGAGTATGGCTCCACAACTAAATCGCATGCCCCCAGGACAGTTAGTAAAGAAAATCAACTGTTTTTGGAGCACTTAGGTGGCTCTGCTGCTCACTGGCTACAAACCTTGGGTAACTGCTTGGTCCCCATGTACCTTATAGCCCCTTTGGGGCTGTTCTATGGATTCCACGAGATAAGGTAGGTCAAATGCTCAGTGGTGTGTGCAACATGGTAAGCGGTCACCAAGAAGAAGGTGTTAGATCCCAACTTGGTTGGGGGATGGGGAGGAGGGGCCCAAGGCACCGCCCATTCTGAGCCCATTTCCCCCCTCCTAGTCACTGGGGTGTCGGTAGGAGCTTACGGGTGCCACAAGCACAAACCCACCACTCCACTCGGAACACACTGCAATGGGTTCCAGAGACGGTCGCAAGCTCCAGCAGAAGCCGTGGAGCCAGGCGGTAAACAAGGAAGCCCGAATGCAATTCCCCTACTGGACACACGGCGAGACTGACAGCACCTGGAGAGCCTCTGGGACATGTGGACAAGGAAAGGGGGGCTTCCGAGGAGGAGGGAGCTTCTCTGATAGATGTTTTTGCCCCAGCACAAGACAGGGCATGCAGCAGACTCCGTCATCAGGGCCCTGATCCCAAGTCCAGGGGCAGGGACCTGGGGACCTGGAGCAGGGCTGTGTGTGCTGTGAGCGTGGCCCCCAGACTTCCCTGGCTTCCTCTGCCGACTGAATGCAAGGCTCAGCCGACCGAGCCCCCCGAACCGCTGCGGCCCCCCGAACCACTGCGGCCCCCCTCCCTGACCACGGAAAGGCTCTGGCTGGATTTGTGGTCGCCCGGGATGCAGCCACAACACCCACACCCTCACGCCGTCGCCGTGGGACGCAGATGCCTGAATGCCAATCACTGCGCCACAACAAAGCCTTGGCACACAGCAGGGTAGGCCGGGACTCAACACAGACTACAAGTTCACAATTTTCCTCATTAAAAGGAGGCAGAAAACAAAGGGAAAAAATCTCACTTTCTAAAAGGAGATGCAAAAGTCAGAGTGAGGCCGGACAGTCAAGGCTGAGAAATCCACATTTCAAAACGCCCTCTGACCCTCTGTACTACATTCCACCCAAGGATTGCAACACAGCAGCTATGTGATGAGCCCTTCTGCCAGGCCCAGGCGAGTGTGGGTCAGCCCCGGACCTGAATGGGGACTTCCAGGCTGGACGCTGGGCAGGTGTGTAAGTGGATGGCAGTGAGGGTTTTCTTCTGTTGCCAAGATTCTCCTCTTCCTTCTCACCTACAGATCTATCCCCAACTCAAGACCGGCTTTGAGGACTTTGTGGACATACAAGAACCCTCTAAAAGAGGCCCAGCACTGCAATTCCCCAATGTCCTATTTCATCCCCATAAGATTCCCCAAACCCCATGGGAAGGTTTTACTTGCGCGCGCGCACACACACACACACACGCACGCACATACTGTGTGCTCCCAATATTCCATCATGACTATTTTGTTCTTTGAACACAACAGAAACACAGATAAGCTACGATGAAATCTCTGGAGGAAAGGAAGCTTGACTCCTGTCCCTGTCACATTTAGTAACTGATAAAGGGGGGAAGATCTTCCTAGACAGTGGCTTCCTGGCTCTGCACTGCCTGGGGGAGGGGTGGCACAGCTCTATGATTCACATAATTAGATCAGATCATTTGCAACTGCAATTGGGGGACTTTTTTTTTTTTTAATCTTACTTTTGCCTGGAAGCCTTTCTTTTTGTTTTTTGGGGGTTTTTTTGGCTGCGTTGGGTCTTCATTGCTGCGCATGGGCTTTCTCTAGTTGCGGTGAGCGGGGGCTCCTCTTTGTTGCGGTGCACGGGCCTCTCAATGTGGTGGCTTCTCGTTGTGGAGCACGGGCTCTAGGTGTGCGGGCTTCAGTAGTTGTGGCTCGCGGGCTCTAGAGTGCAGGCTCAGTAGTTGTGGCACATGGGCTCAGTAGTTGTGGCTTGTGAGCTCTAGAGCGCAGGCTCAGTAGTTGTGGGATGCAGGCTTCAGTAGTTGTGGCACATGGGCTCAGTAGTTGTGGCTCGCGGGCTCTAGAACACAGGCTCAGCAGTTGTGGCACACGGGCTTAGCTGCTCCGCGGCATGTGGGGTCTTCCCGGACCAGGGCTCGAACACGTGTCCCTGGCATTGGCAGGCGGATTCTTAACCACTGCGCCACCAGGGACGTCCCTGGGGGACATTTCTAACAAGACTGCAGAATCTGTCATGATGAAATCTTTAAAAAGTTCAGGAAGCATTCACTAGCTTGGATGGGACATACGCTAACTTACCACTTAGATTTACCAAAAAAGGGGGGGGGGCGGGGAGTAGATGTAGAACAATCCCTTACTTATCAAAACATTATGCTACATATTTTCCTAAGAGGACATTTCAGGTCGCTCTTTGAGCAACAGAGCTGTCTCCTAACTTTGCCAACAATTAAAAAATTTTTTTCCGAACAGGAAAAGGTTTGCTGCACAGGGCTTGTTACATAAATTCCTGTTTTTCACACAGCCGGCAGGACATTAAAGAAGCTATGATTTCCAATGGGGAATATCGGAGTGGAGGGTGTTGAAGAGGTAAAGCTTGTAAAAATACGTGTCGCTATTAATGATGTTATGTCTGCAAATCTCTGCCGGATGCGGTGGACACAGCCGAGGCAGGGAAACTGCGGTTCCCCGTGACCTGTGCAGAGAGCCACACGCGGACAGCAGTGCTCTGAGCTGTTCAGTTCTTCGACCACGAATAAATATCACGTGAGAAGAGAGGTAGGGTGAGAGGACAGGAGACTCGTGCACTGCAAACCACATACCTAAATCCTGAGGTTCTGCATGAGACCATCAGAGAAAAAGACCACTCAACAACTTTCCCCTCCACTAGCCGTAGTCTCCGCAGTCCGGGCTTGCCGCTCGCTGGTGTCCGGCTGGCTCCCCTCTGCACAAGCCCCTCGGCCGCCTGGCCCTTGACTCTCCCTCGCCTTCTGCGTGCCTGGCCACCCCGAGCAGGGCAGCGAGTTCTTGGGAAGCCTGACCCAATGGAAGTCCGTGGATCGTGATGGGGGAAGGGGCAGCCTGCACCCGGTGTGCCCTGGCTTGCTCAACCTGCTCTGCCAGCTGTTTCAAATGCTCGGGTGTTCATTTTGTGCACTCTACAGACCAGATTCCAAGCTTCTTAAAGGGCAAGCGGCTGGAGTGTGTTTTTATCTCCTAATCTCAAAGCCCCTAACAGATGCTCTACACACACGATACATTCAATGAACGTTTGTTGACTGACATCCCAAAAACATCACAGGGAAGATGTAATGCCTTCCACATCTTTTCTCTATCCATTCGTGCACCAATTCATGCCAAGTAACTTTTATTGGGACTGATTTATGCTGGGTGCAGTGAAAGATGTCAGAAGGAATTAGTCACAGAGTCTGCCCTCTGGGTGTTTTATGATCCACCTGGAAAAGGAACAAGTCCACCTAAATGGCCACTCAGGACAAAAAATGATGTACAAAGGACTGTCCAGGAGCCTCGACTTCTTCCTGCCAAAGGTCACCACCATCCCCAACTTCTGTCTCAGCCCAAGTGTCCTTTCCTTCCGGAAGCATTTCCTGAGAAGCCCATCCCAGCCTGCAGCTAACATAGGACCCGATTTACTCACCACAAGCGTGACTCTGCTATGTCTGGCTCCCCACTACCCTGTGAGCTGCATGAGCTCGGGGACCTGGGCTGTCCTCTTGTGCGCTATATCCTCACAGCTCCATCACCAAGTAGACACTCAAGTATCTGTTGAATGGATTAATAGGTCCTACATGTACGGGGTTGTCCTGAAGATTAAATGAGATAACAGATGTCCTTACCTCAATCGATAGGCCTGCTGTTATTATTAAGATAATGGCACCTATAAGATAACATGTCTGTGTTTTAGAGACTCACCCATATTACAAACATTGGTCTCGTTTCTTTGTAATTGTACCTTGTACTGTTCCCACCAAGACGAGGCTTTTACACGTTAGTTACTGGGAAAATAGACCAGTTTTGAGGTAGTAGTTAAGATATTTTCTCTCTGCACTAGACAGTGTCTGCTGTGGGCAGGTGTTAATGAAGGAATTTAGATACTACAGCTGGTCTGTAAACGCGCTTGCCAGGCGCGTTCTCAGAATCCTCAAGGTGGCTGCCGAGCCTTGCGTGCGGGCTCCGCGCTCTGAGTTCAGCTGGCGCGTGTGACGGGGAAGCAGCGGCAGGTGTTAGAGCAGGGCCACTCCCAAGGCCACAGGCTGGTGTGTCTCCTCGGGGGACTGTTGTGACTGAGCTCTGCAGGCCCACCGCCCTCCTGGCTGCAAGAAGCCACGCTCCAAGGCTGGGCCCCAGAGACGCTGAAGACACAGGGCAGGAACTGCCCCTTCCCTGGATGCCCTTAGCCTGGATGTCTAAAGCAATAATCGGACAGCCATCGACGTGCAAGAAGAAATCTTTACACTTTTCACCTACTTTACATTTTTATCTCATTTTTAAAAAATGAGCATGGAGAAGTTGATTTGAGAACTAAGTTCCGTTTCTCCATTCTTTAGCCATTGAATAAAGTTTGTCTGTTCCAGCCTCAAAAAAAATTAAGTAAATAAAAATGAGCAAATGCATTATACAATATATACAATATGTTGGTACAGTATAAATGAATAAATGTACCATCAAAAAGGGTGTGATTTTTACAAAAACGTTTAGAGAGCACTAGTCTATTACAGTAAACTTCCAGTCTACTAGAAGCCCCAACAAAGAAAACCAAGGGAGCAGACAGAACTAGACCTCCGTCAAGTCTAACGAACTCTTTGGTCCCGCAAGGCCAGGGCTGAAGAAATGGCCTGGGGTCCAGCCCTCGGTTTGCTTCCCTCCTCCCCTGCCCTCCTGAATCCCGCCTTCAGACCTGAGCTCCCACCCGGTTCCATCCAGCCCACCCACGAGTGTACGTGGAGACCACCACCTCTCAGCCACCACTCTACCCATCACTGCTGCACCCTACTTTCTGCTGGGCATTCTAAGACTACTCTGGTCTTTGTGTTTAACCAAGAATAAAACAAAACCAGCAACTTAAGCTGAATACATCCTGCTCAGGATCCCCTGGCCTTCATACTTTACACGTGGATTTTACCTTACAGTTTACAAATGGCTTTCAATACATCATGTCTCGTTCCACCCTTGCGAGAGCCCTATGTAAGGCAGGTATTATTGGCCCCATTTTAAAAATAGGAAAACTGAGGCTCAGAAAATGAATCTCATGCAAAATAACTCTGCATACAACACCACTGCCAGCTGGAGAAACCACTTTTTGGCTTCACCATCATGAAGAAGAATCAAAGGAACATACTTAAGACTGAGGTTACATGTATGCATCTTGAGGGAGCGGAAATAATTCTGTCTACAAACACTAGTTTAGAAAACTCGTGTTCTGCCTCAACGGGTAATAAATTTACAAAATATGGTTTGCTTTTAATTCTAATTGGTTACTCTTTGTGGAAGGAAAGCAGAGCAGCTCAAGTGTGAATTTCAAATGTGAGCACCGCCCAGGGAAAGCCTGTGCAAAGGGGCTGTGAGGACCCAGGAGGGAAATGGAAAGGCCCTCAGAGGTCCCACAGCCTAGAACTGCCCGTCGCCCTGGGAGAGGGTGGGTGTGAGCTACAGTCACCAAGCCAAACAAAAAGAGCTCCAAACTAAGGCGCTGGAACACGTGACTAAATGAACTTGTTGTTCTAGAAATTCTAGAAATTCTTTCAAAACGCTAGACACACTAGGTTTTTCCAAAAGCATTTTATCTAATTTCTGTGAACTCTGTCAACGTGCACTATGGTTTCGTAGGCTCCCAGCATGGACTCACCCCCTCCTCCTGCTTCCTCTGTTTTACACATCCCTTCCTGCAGTTCCAAGAATGAAAACAAACTAAGGAGAAAGCAGGAATAATCTCTGTTCAACAGAGTTCCCGTTAGAGGTGCTAATAAAACAACAACTTCGTAAAATAATGCATTTTGCTTGCAAACAGAAGGAAACATGTGACCTTTGCCCATGCTTCTTTTTTACAGGTGATGTCGAAAGATGTATGTTACCAACCGACAGCATAAAAATTCAACTTGAGAAAGTGCTGCAGTGGAAGATTTGCTGTGGAGAGCTTGATCTACACGCTTACACACTAGGCCCTGGCATCCAGCTCTTCTGTAAAGCTGATTTCATTTCCCCGAAACCTGTCCTTCTTGCCTGCACATCAGTGACCCCAAAGGCCACTCTCACCCCCAGTCTGTACTAGGACTCAGGCTTCCCTGGGAACCCCTGTGGACAGAGGACTCGAAGCCTCATAAAACTTGTGAGCTGGAAAACCCTGGGAAGGTCACCTGGCCTAACACCCTCATTTTATATTAGGGAAAATAGAGTTCAGAAAGATTAAAATGCAGGTGAAAGGCTTACGGGTGTTCATTTACAAAAAGCAGAATCACATGGGGCTTTAGTCCTAGAAGAACCAGTGTCAAGGACATGCAATGACCCTCCCCCGACCAAACCAATACTCAGCTACAGATTTCTCCAGCGGCTAGACAGACACACATTTGGCTCGAAGCAGCTCTATCTCTGACTCAAATCATTCCAAAGGAAGGAAAAGATGACTACATTAAATCGGCTTCTACTAAAAAAAGCACATCGGAGACTATGCTCTCATGTAAAACAGAACCAGAAAGACACATGTAAGATCTCATGCGAACCTTCGTGTTTTCAGGAGGCAGTGGGGAGGTGGATCCCAAGGTCAGACTGTGGGACCCCTGAGTCAGCTGGTCTCCCCAGGCCCCAGTCTTGATGTCTGTGACACAATACCAACTGTTACTTGGGATCGTTAGGGGCGGGACGGCATCATCTCCATGGAAAGTGCTCAGCGCATCACCTGGCACAAAGTGAGGGAACAGAGGTTGGCTATTTTGTGATGGGAAGTAAAGAGATGTATAAACAGGAATTTTTTAGCCATCATGAATGGTTACAACCTGATTAAAAAACCATTCATCACAAACTTCCTGTTCAACAGGCAGCCAGCCTTCCTGAGGCTGTTTCCATGTCCTCACAACTGAGCTGCAAAACCCTTCTTTGACAGAGAAATTGTTCTCGCCCTTTAAGAGGATTTCAAAGGTAAAAGTCTGGATCGTTTGACTCCCGTGTTCCGTCAGCTGTGGGGGCGACCCCTGTCATAACCTGTGTCCACGAGCTTGTTCAAGGAGCGGGACATACACCAGTCGGCCAGTGAAGAGCTGGTATCCAGGAAGGCAATTACGAGGACAACGCTCTTCCGCGTCTCTTCCCACACAGTGGCCACCCACCGCCGCCTGCTTCACAGACAGCAAACCCTGAAAGAGCCCCCGAGGGGTGGGGGGGATTTAGAGCAGACTGCAGGGCAGAGTGCTGGGTAAAGGGGTGGGTTACAAAGTGAACGGGACCGTGGTATCAGGAAACAAGGCGTGCAGACGGACGCACCCCTGGCCTAGAAGGACGGCCAAGGAGGAAACCTTGTGATAGAGAAACAGACGATGCTCCACAGCTCGCCTGGTCTTTAATAAGCTCTCCTGTTGGCCAAAAGCCTCCATATTTCAGGGTAAATTTTCAGCCAACAACCTCAGACATTTAGGACTTAAGAAAAAATCTTCAGGGATGGAAGAGAAGCTTTACTTAATGATTTTTAAAGTATCCCAAGCTTTTGCTTCTCAGAAGGTGGTAATTAAAAAAGAAGCACCATGTTTCCCCATGCTGTGTCCCATAGGAAAACCCTGTATCAGAGAAAGCTACATTTTATGAGAGGAAGGGGTAAGTCCTTAATTTTCAGATGTGAAAACCTATACCATTTCATGCCCTGTGTTTTACACACTATCAGAAACCAGGAACTCCGAAAGACAAAACCCAGAACAACCCAGGTGAGGCTGAAACCTTAGATGCATCTTCCCTTCTGTTCCAGATCATGAGGCATCTATCTGAATCACTGTCCTTGTACAATCTCCGTGAAAGTTGCTACTGTGGAGCCCTGCTTAGTAAAGTCTGGAAAACAGAAACTACCTCCCACGGCTATACACTTGGGCCTGATGTTGCCATATACTAGCCAGAGAGCTCACTCTCAAGTGAATGTCATCAACCCTGGCTAGGAAGGTCCCCGTAATGGATATACAGAGACTAAATTTCACTTAGCTAAAATTCTTTTAAATGCCTTTTTTTTAAAAAAAAAAAATAAAAAGGATGTGTCGGCTACTAAGGATTTCAAAGTGGAGCTTGTTTCTCCTGGGATTTAGTTCCAGTGCGGCAAGCAGGCATCCCTGGCCACCCTTTAACCCAGTCACTCCTTCCCCAGGGAGGCACAGAGACCGGCGGGCACTGCCAAGCCCACAGCAAGGAGCCACCACTCCCCACCCTGCCCATCAGCTGACCTGAAGGAGCCTATCCTTTGCGAAACTTCTTTTTCATTAACTGCCCAGAATACAGACTCTTTTGTGCTCTTGCCTAATGACTGCCTCAGACACAGAAGGCCCCACCAGCACAGAATATTAAGAGGAAACTCATTTGTTGAAGTGATTCTGCCATTTTCCTAATGAAAATCTTTGTCTATTTTACAGGCCATACCATTTTTCGAATCTTCAGTGGCTTTAGAAACACACCGCTTTACAATGCAATTAACGACCTTATGTATTTGGCTACCGGAATGAGGCAAAACAAAATAAAAGCCAGAAACAAAGAACACATTAGCATTTACTCTCTTCTGATGAAGAACTTAAATTAGGCATAAAATGAAACATAGCATATATCAATAGTTTGATCCATTTTAAAGTTTTCTAAAGAGAACTAAAGTGAATTTTAAAGTATTTTGTCAGAGTTAGCGATGAGCCCGTTAAACCTGTTCGTGTTAAGTAAATGTTTATTCAAGGTTTGCAACCAAACTGCTTACAAGAGCCACAAAAAGCTTTACGAATGTAAAGGCAATAAGGCTGAAACTTGGACAGATTAGAATCTCTAGGATGAGATCCCACCCATAGGACGTACTATCTATAATTGCTTTTTACCCTGAATATGTTCACTGTCTGGAAAATCTAGGGAAAGATGAATCCACTGAATGCATAAGCTATTTACCAAAAACTGCTACTCATGGTCAACAGAATTAAAAAGTACAAAGTCTCGGTTCATGTGGGGTGTTTTTTTTTTCTGTTTTGGAACCCAAATATGATAAACCCAGATTACAACAACAAACTGCAATAAAATATAACACTCTGAATTACACATTATTTGCAATGTACGGTTTTCTTGGTTATACAGAATCTTGAAACCAGCCTTCTTGCCCATCATTCTGGCTAAGGAACCTAATGCAACAATGATTTGTCAAGTACACATTGTTTTAGGGCTACCCCCCAAAAAATTCTTCAGTTTGTCCCAAGTCAAATAGTTACAAATATTCACTGACTGACCCAATATTAGCAAAACCATTTGGGCCCATTTACTTCATGATAAAGCAAAACGCCCCCCACCGTGGGAGACTGGGCCAGCCAGAGCTGTCCCCAAGGGTCCTGCAGATGTCAGGGATCCACCTCAGTGAACAGACCACAGACACAGCAGGTCTGCTGCACAACAGCCCTACTCTCCACACCTTCCTTCCAAACAACAAAGGCTCCGTCAGTACCACCGGGACCCACGCCAGTTCAGGGACTCCAAAAGAACCCCCCCCAAAATGTTTCAGAAATGCAGCTTTATTAGGTTACCTGAAAGCCTACATATACATGTCTCTCAAGGCCTTTCAGAATGTGTCCACCTTAAAACCACACCTCCTCACCAGCACAGCCCCTGTCCTGCACACGAGGCCTGCACCTAACTTCTCAAGCAGTATTTGTCCACGGCGCTGTCACGACAACATGGTGCTGTGCTTGTTTGTCACCCACGCTATGAACAGCACTTCACCTCTGAAAACTGCATCAACTGAACAAGGAAGGAGCCTGAGAACGTTCCCCTCACTCCTGCATAGTCACTGACGCTCCACCAGAAGTAACACATTTATAAAGTGATGCCCACAGGACCTGCAGCCTAAATCAGGTCTCAGGTCAAGATTAAGGCCAGCTCTGGGAGAATGTGCTTCGCCACGATCACTCCAGGGCTCAGGGGATGCTGGAAGGCTCCAAACTGAGTTTGCCCTGGAACCAGATTTAGATGACCTGGGGACATCTACTATGACTCCTGTGGGTTCCATTATTTTTGAGCTTAGCCCCAGGGTTAGGCTGGTCCACATTCCAGAGCGAAGAGAGGAAGAAAGCCAAGTAGGACAAAAAGGATCCTCAAATCACCTGAGGATTCCCAACTGAGCGATCAGCAAACCTCCCCATCTGGAAAGTTTTCCTTGTATTAAACTTTTTACTCTAATGCTGCAGTTTGAACCCATAACCTCTTTAGAAATATGAACAACATTGTCAATGCACCGGCTACACACAACACACATTCATTGTTCTGGGTTGAGAAAACAATGAGAGAGTTTTGTTAAGCTCTATTTTAAATACTGGAGGGAAACTAACAAAGAAAGAATGAATAAATAACTATATGAACCATTTCTTAGGATGATTCAAACCCATGGAGAATTAGAACTTCTCACCTGAGCCCACAGTCTGTGATGGTACACGTTAAACTCCTCTTTGCAACTTCACTGCTCACTGTTTTCAGTTTTGTCACTTTGAATTTTGTCCAAAATGGAACTGTGCATAGCAACCATTGTGGCTGGAATCTTGCACATGCTACAAATGTTTTGTATCTCTTCCGAGCTACTGCATTCAAGGATACTCTGAACCACTGCTACAGCTTCCACCACAATATATTAGTATATACATTTGGGGTGCCTTTTCTCCACTTTCTTGAAATGATGCATTTGCCCAAATGGTTCAGTATTAAGGGTCTTCCCAGAAGAGTAAGGGCTTATTTAGATGACGCCCTGTGCCTCACCACCATGTAACACAAAGGAGCACGGTGAAAGCTAAGTGAGAGTGCGTTTGGAAACCACACAGCATGTTAAAAATGTGAACGACAATAACAATTTCAATTTCTAGAAATCCTTGATATTCTAAAACAAAAGCAGGATTTTCTGGAAGAAGTTGCTAACCCTATTACCACGGATACTCAAACAACTATGAGCAGTGAGGTCAGTCTAATTTCAACTCCTCTCGCTTTGTTCTAAACAACAGGTAGTCTCTTCGGTATTATTTTCTTTCTTTTTTATTACTCGGAAAAGTAACTGAAACAAATTCTGACAACCTAAATAAGGTTGTAAGTAGCATTCAGAATTGTTAGTGGGTGAACAAAGTTTCAAACAATCGTTCTTCACTACAACTCTACCCCCAAAGGTAAGAAGTTTTACATTTTAACCATTTTTAAAGTCCATGATACAACTCTATCAAACAACTGATGAAGACAGATACCAATATATTGTATAACTACTTTAATCCTCAAAGTAACTATAAATTAAACTGGAGTAGCATGCAATTTTAGAACAAAATATTTTCTTTTGAAGAGTCTTCAAGGCTGGGTTATTTAGTTTTTTGTTTATTTAAATTATAAAGACACCCGACTGTTCCAAAAGGACCCCAGGGTCAGTCAGGGCTGGAGCAGAACATGTCCCATCAGCACTGCCCCAGCCAGCACCAGAGCACTGTTCTGTTCTTGGGGGATGGAGGGGCGTGGAGGTACCAAGGATCTCACAGAATCTTGAGTCAGTCATTTTTATTGGGAATACAAACAGAAGATAAACTTTCACCCTCATTTTTATCATGGAAAAATCCATCCAAAATTAATCAAGAAATCAAGCAAAGCTTAGTTGAAATGGGTCTAACGTAAACTATTTAAATCCAGACAATCTGAGAAATTAATTTATTTCCATTCACATTTCAATAACATAAATCAGGGTCTTTTAATGGAAAGCAATCAATGTCATTTTCATTCAGCAGGTACTTATTGGGCCCCTACTGTATATTGGTACTGTTGAAACAACTAGGTAACATGAGGCTCTTTTCCTGCCTCCCAGGGTCATATACAGATGGCTGACAACACGAAAATGAAAGGTGGCACATGCTCAAAACAAGAAAGGAAAGACCCTAACCTAAAATTGAGGAAAGGCAAGATTCAGATCGCTGGATAAAAGGGAATTGTCGACGTGAGTGCAGAACACGAATAAAAGGTGATGGGTATACTACATAACGTGTTCTAAAACCCGAGAGCCCTGGATTCAAACCCAAACCTGAGTAATCCTGGGCAAGTGACTTACAATCTAACAGTACTTACCTTACTGAACCACAGTACTAAGTGCTCAGTGTGTACAAAGTGACCAACAAATATTAGTATCAGTACCTGCAAAAAAGTTTGTTAAAAGCACTAACAAGACGTGTCTGGAGAAGAAAGAAGGGGTAAGAGTGGCTGTATTTGAGTTCAGACGCAGAAAGAGGGGAAAATAAGGTGGGAGGGGACTTTTAAAAATGAGCTAGGAGCTTGTATTTTATCCGACACGCAACACTCAGGAGAGCGAGAAAAGATCAGAATAAAGTTACGACGTGGAACCTAGAGGAAAGGGCCAACCTGTCTTCCCACGAGACAGCAGGGGAAAATGGAGAGACTGTGTCCTGCTCGGAAAGCAGATATTTTTGATCATCCAAAAATTTAAGTATGTGCGACGTCTGTGTTTTCATGTGCATATAAATGTTTGTTGATAAGCAAAAGCACCTCCGGGAGGTGCTGTCTTCAGTATGGTTCTTCCCCACCCTGAAAGGTGCCCTTTGTTCAAATCACTCCCCCAACAGGAGGCTGCCACAGCTTGTGTGGAGAGGCGGATGACAAGGGTCACCTTGAGGATCTCGCTGAAAATGATGGGGTTTTATATTAAAGCTGCTGCCGGGCTTTTGTCTCATGATTCAAATGCTACTTGGTTGTTTTGAAACTCGTGGTATAATATCTGATTTTTTCATAGTCAGAGGAGGGCAGGAGACTGGGACCGGTACCATTTGTTTTGAAAACAAATTCTAAAATTCGTAAAGTCTGCTGTGTTTTCATACTTTTATCCATCGTTCACAACATTTGGCATACAAATCCCGTTCTTACTTTTAGAAAGGTTTATTTTTGTTTCTTGAGGTCATTGTCTAGGCTCAACCATAACATCTTTCAGGTTGTTTTGAAAGGCTAAAGGGAAATTAAAGGAAATAATGCCCTACAATGTAACCATGGACTGTTCCACATAAACAAGGATAAAGCTACAACAAATCACTCAGTTATTCAGTACCTTAGTAGATGCATATGAGATCCAGGGCCGAGACTGGCCCACGGCTGGACAGCAGTGGTATGAAGATAAACTGAGATGGCATTTTCTCCCCAGTAACCACCCACACACACAACACTCCCTCCAACCACATACACACTTCCATCATCCTGAAAGGCACCACACACGCACACACACAGGAAAGAGGTCTAAATCTTTGGAACTTAATTTTTAACGGCTGACTATCCCATCAGAATTTGATTATAAAAGCATGACTGTGGGTGTAAACCCTACCCTCAGCAGATCCCATCGACCTTTCCTCTTCCACAGCCCAGGAGCCCTGGCCTCTATCTGCTTCCTTTCCTTTCTGCCCCCAAAATAAGTTAGTGCCGTGCAATTTACAACCAGATTTAAAAGTCACAAAGTTACCAGCAAACAAACAATAGCAGGCAGTTCAAACATTTTGTAAAAGGAAGATCTCACAGTCCAATACTTGGTCTGATCACTTTCCTGGAGAAGCCCTGAGGAACACTTGCTGAGAGAAATACCACACCACAGGTTATTAACCTCCCATCTATTTCACAGCGCTTTCTCCCAACCATTGCTCCTACTAGGATCCTTCTGTTCTCCCCACCAAAGCAAACAAAACCAAACAAAAGCAGTTCCCTTAATTCAGAGTTTGTATCTTCTGGATAGAAAATACTTTATGTGAACTTTTCATGTACACTCAACTCCTGGAAAAGCTTAGCTTAGGTATGGAAGGAAGGGAGGGAGGAGAATAGAGAAGAGAAGAGAAGAGAAGAGAAGAGGAGAGAAGAGAACATCAAGTGCAATGCCCAAGATCAGTTCTGAGAAGCTGCATTTGCTTCCTTAGTTTGAGGTTTCAATGCAAAATAATAAATCATTTCTGCCTGGCTGGAACAATTCACCTCAAAATAAAAGAGTTTTGTTAAGAGGTTCTGCTTCCCCCAAAGCAGAGGGCTGACTGATGAGAGGGATGCAGAACCTGCCCCGCTATCATAATCAAGCAATCTAATGAGAGCAACAAAAGCAGCAAAGCTGAATATTAAATATTAAACGAGAGCTGGGGGGAGGGGTGTTGACACAGACGGCCTCACTCGGGGAATGTGCCTCACTTCCAACACCTGCCAAGAGGAAGCAGTGTGCTGTTCTGGGTCCAAATTTCTTAAGTCCATCCTTGCCAAACAGTGCAGCTGTCACTCAGGCTATAGTTCATGAATCTTTACCTAACAACTCTGACAACCGTTCCTAGAATGCTGATCCTGTTGACTGAGAACCTTCCTGCGTCCCGGTTAAAATCCTACTCCACAAAGGTCCTGCTGAACTGCCGACAATGACATGATGACAGGATTCCCCATGGCCGGCCTCCCACACACCCCCCCCCCCCCCCGCCCCAGGGTAGTCTCTATCTCCAACCACTGCCCATGTGGATTCGTCCTCCAGGTCGCCAAAGGTTAGATTTTCCTCTAACCACTGAGGGCTCCTGGAGCACCTCCAAAGTAAATCCAGGACAAGGCGGTACACTATGGCCAAGGAGAGCATCTCCAACATGCGCTCCAAAGAATAACGGCTCCTCCTAGGGTGAAAGGAGTTCACTGAGGAAGTATGTTCGGGATATCTGGCCACACCGACTCAAACAGGACTCCCAACTGCAGGATTCTTGGAGTCTCTAATACACTAACTTCATGTTAATGTACAAAAGCAAAGCAAAGCAAAACACAACGCCCTTCACTAACTTAAGATGTTTCGTTCTGTTCTGTGGGTGTGATCCCATGCACCCACCGCGTCTCTGACACTTCCTCACAGCCCATACTGTGGAACCAACGTTTAGCAGCATACACTTTGGGAAATGCTGGTCTAATGGCAAGACAGTGGTCAAGAGACTGAAGACCTAGGTCTGGCTCTATCTTTGTATGTATGACTTTGGACAAATTTTATATCCTGTGTATCTCCGCTTTCTTGTCTATAGAGTGGAAAAAATAACACTTGTCCTAACTCCGCAAAGGAGTTGTAATGGATACAACCTCTTCAAAAAGCATAAATAGAGTACTGTGCCCTTGTGAGATTTCATGATTACGCCCAGGGTAGAAGGGCAGGCTACCTGAAAGCTGCAGAGCTATCCACACTTCCTACCAAAGAACACACCTGTCCCAGGTACCCTGGAAAGCCCAGGCGCTCTGCGAACCATGAACCATGCCCTCTCACTCTCTGAAGGACGAAGGAGACGCAGACTCTCCAAGCAGGTCAGGTTACTCAGGACGAAGCAGGTCCCGCACAGGCCTCTCGCCCGAGATCTCACAGTAAGAGCCAACATCAGTATCTTCAAAAATACACAAGGCAGAGTTACCAAGGGAGAAGAATGGGCCCACTCTAATTTCATTTCCAAATCTCTCCCACCTCCCTTAATGCTTTTGTGAGAGGAAGGAAGGCAAGCAAGGTACAGGAGGAAGAAGAAAGGGGGAGGAGAGAAGGTAGGAGAAGAGTGCGGTAGGTTGATTTGCTCAGACAGCGGAATGAAAAAAATGACTATGATTCCGGAGACAGCTCCCAGGTCAGGAAAATACTCCAGCTCTGGCCGTGACACCACACACTGTAAGAGCTGTGATGTGAGCAGGGAGACAGTTTTCTAGGGTCATGGAAACAGAGCCTGGAGGAGAGGAACCTGCACACAGGCGCTCCTCATTAGTACAACGTGTAGCAGAACTACTGTAGAACCAGATTGGGGAAAAACAGCAGCTAGGACTGGAAAGTTTACTTACAGACAACATTTGACAATGAATGTCAACTATCACATCCCCGAAACCTCTAGTGCATGCTATCTGTCGCTAACATAAACGGCGACCTTTATTACCAGTTACATGGGATCTATATGGTCAATCATTTCTTTTACAAGACAACCTCAGTGAATAATAACGATGATGTCTCTAGGTGGTGAAGGTAATGGGGATTTTTAATTTCTAGTTGTACGTTGCCCTTTTTGCTGTTGTTAAAAGAAAAAGCACGTATAACTTTTAAGATCAGAATAAAGCTACTTCCTTGGCGGGGGGACCCAAAAAGGAAGAAAAAATGATGCCTGTTCCTCTTTCATGTGTTCATTCAAAAAACTGATTTCCTACCAAGTGCCAGGACCTGTATCATATAATACACACACACACACACACACACACATATTTACATAATCAAATAAGATGAAGTTCACAAACTACATCCTGATTTTTTATTTTTTCAGGAAATAGCTCTTTCCTTAATCAGAAGTAGAAAAAAACAATAGTTTTATGCTAGTTTTACACAAAACCAGTAGAATAGGGTGGCTGAGGACCAGGAGCCTGTTGTCGGACAAGCCTGGAGGCTAACCCAGTCCTAGCACTTAGTGAACGTGACCGTGGCTGAGGCACTTCAACTCCCCACGCTTTAACTGCCTCATCTGCAAAATGGGGACAACAGTTGCCACTTTAAAGAGTTTTTATAAGGATTAAAATGAGATAATCACACAAAGCACTTAGGAACACAAAATGTCAAGCAAACGTCTAGCCTCTGACTAAAGGCAAAGCAAACCTCATGTCGCCGCCCTGCACAGATTCAAAGAGAACCGAGTGCTGGTACCTTTTTTAGGCAAAACACATCCCTGGACACTAGGTCTTAATGTTTATCCAACCATTATTAGCAGTAGCAACAAAAGATGCTGCCACTTGAAGATGAAAGTCATCCAGGGCACGATCAAACAAAATAATTTCAGCCAGGAGCTCAAAGACACACCAGTTCAAGACCGCGTCCAAAGCACTTCTGAGCCCTCATCTACACACAGACGTACAAGGGTGATGCAGTTAGGGAGAGATGGGCACCAACATTTTAAAACCCAGCAGAAGGGGGTGTCGGAAGAAATAAGAAAAAAATACAGAATAAAATCAAATGCTTGGGCACGTCTTTGGAGAATACAGAAGGGAATTCGGGTTTTTCCAGGGCATAAAAAGGTGTCTGGAGTGGACAGAGCACCACTGAAAATCTCAGCTGTGTTTTGTGACTCCTTCCCTCATCGTGGATAAACCCTGAAGAGAAACCGCTTAAAGGCAAAAAAGGTGAACAAAAATAGAGTGCAACAGCCTTCACACTTTGCTGAAACACATTCCTTCACCTTTGAAAGGCAATCATGAGAACTTGCGGAGGGCTGTCTTCATACAGTAGTACAAATTGTGTTTAAATTGGGAAACCAGCTGTTCCTTGATCAGTCATCCTTTTATCATCAACAGAACTTTAATTAGCCCCCATCTGCTTCCTGTTTTATGCCACAAATCTTAACTTTCACCTGTCTGGAACCAAACTGCAATAACTACACCCATAGTAAATAAAAACAATGAACTTCTCATACAACGTGCAATTAATTCTTGTTAAGTTGATACTGGGCTATTCAAAACAGTGCCTGATTCAAATTAACGATTTTCCCATAAATGACAAAGTTCTATACTAAAAATTCGACAGAAACTCTCTCCCACCCACCTCTTCTTGCACTTTTTCCATTAAGAAGGTTTTCAAGCTGTCTGGCTTCAATTTCCTGACTTTACGGTTAAGTATGGGGCCACATCAGGTCATGTAATAACAATGGCTAAAACTCAAAAACACCATGCTGACTTTAAAACAGTCACAGAATGATACCTACACTGACAACACTTATATAAATGTAAAGGGGCGGGAGGTGACTATATAGGACTTATGGACCCGCCTATATCAGCCCAGCTGGGGAGGTGGGGCAGGCTTCTCTAAGGAAAGGAGCCCCCAACAGCCCACCTCTGAATCAGTGACTGCCTCTGGGGAGACAGGAAGGCTTCAAGCAAGATGGGTGACAATTGTTAAAACCGTGTGGTAGCATGTGCGTACCAACTGTACTAGCCTCTGTGCACTTCTAGGTGTTGGGACTATTTCATAAAGCTGTAAGAGAAAGACAAGGGGGGGCAGGGCAGCAGCCAAGAGGGAAGGAGAATCAGCGCCCTAGACCTTCTGACCCCCACCCAGGCGCATGCCCATCTGAGAGCTGGGGCAACACTGCACACAGCTTGGAAAAGCTCCCCCAAGTTGTCATGCCGCACCCCCAAGCTCATCCTTCGGGAAGGCTGAGTAGCAGTCCACACGCCTCGAGGGCAGGGACGCCACACTCACTCATCCCGAAACTGCCAGCGCTCACCTACCTAGTCAGGACCTGAGACATGAATATTCCTTGAGTGAGTCAATAGCTATCAGTAAAGGCTTTCTTGCGCTGCTATCTCGTAGCCCGATAACCAAGCACGCCCGGTCAATTTCCCTTTCCTGAAGGAGTCTGAAGAGATGGGTGGTTACCACTCCGGACTAATGATCGGCATCTTCTAGGAAGTGTGGTGAAAACTGAAACCCTAAAGCCCTTGGCTCGGAGGCTGGGATTCACAGCACATACGGAGTGTGGCCCAGGGTTCTATATTTTAAAAAGTCATAATAATACTGAGGGTCACCAGGTTTGGGAACACCTGGACTAGCTTCACATCCAACATTCCTTTCAGTTCTAATATTCTAAGAAAATAACTCAACTGTCTTATTCCATATTGAGTCTGACTCAACAGGAGGAGAGTGAAGTCCCAGAATATTCTTAACGAGTTACCTCATCTGACAGGTAAGTTTGAGAAACACTGTTAGTGGTACTTGGATGGGTCATTAACACCAAATAATATAAAGCAACTTGTTAGTATGATGTTATTTAACAAGTAGTTAAGAAAGGCTGTTTAAAAATATAATTATAAGGTTATGGATAAAAGCCAGTTTGTTCTGAGATCAAACTTTAAACCATCATTGTTTTTCAGAAAGAAAAACAGAAGCATCGTTAGGGAATGAGGACGTGTCAGCCTCACCTTTCAATTTCCTGGAATTCTCCTCCCCCGCTTTCCTCTTTAATATATAGTATTTCCTTTGGACACACACACAGCCAACTTCACAATGAAGTCTTTACAAGATCACTGCTCCAGATACCAACAGGCCAGCCAGGGACTCAGTGGGAGGAACACTATTGCAGCTTGACTGCACGCGCTTCCACTGCTCCTGCTTTGGCCAAGAAAGGATAATCATTTCTTATCAAACATTGATATCACCTAAAATTCCTTGACTTTTCTGACAAGCCATCTGACTCCAGGGTGGAGGGAGACTTCACATCTGCTCTGGAAATTAACAGCGGAAAGTACTTTCATGGCATCAAAGGTTCTGAACACAGCTGACCATAGGTCAGGTGAGCCTGACCCAGGTTCATGCAGAAGGAAAGGAGAGTGAAACCCCATCCAGCAAAGTGGATCCAAGCAGCCGCCAGTTTTCAAGGGTCAAAAGCAGAATCTAAATGACAAAGATGTCCAGAAAAGTGAAAAATTATCCTGGCTAGTATGTCACATAAGGGCTCACGTGGCATCAGACATCTTTGAGGGTGTTTAACTTAGTACATAATTTTAACAAGATCATGTTTGAGACAAGACCAATCCAAAAAGGGGCTACTTCCTTCAGTGTGTGGCCAAGGGAAGTGTGAAGCCCCTCCTTCCGTTCCATGACTGAAGGCCAGTCTTCCATACATGGAGGCATCCACTTCTCCCCTAACTCCAAGGTTACTGTGACATGAAGCTCTTTTAAGAATAAATGTGGGAAAGAACCTCATGCTAAAAACTCTGGGCCACAATCCATAAAGCAGTGAAATCAATCCAGAGGGTTGAGGCCAGCATTTTTTTTTATTAATAGAAAGCTTTTCTATTTTGTAAAACTCTTGTATCACGTTTGTGCACATGTACACTGAGTCATACTGGAAAATGGATTTCTTACTATGCATCAGGCTGGGGACAAAAATGAGAAAGCCACAGAAACAGAAAGAAACGTATTACTTCCTAGAGGACACGCTTTCCCTCTCTAGGAAAGGCCTGACGACAAAGCCCAATGAAACGGAGCACAACTCCATCCCCAGGGTTTCCGGAGATACCCCAAAACCTTCAGGGAGCGCCCACTCTGTGCAGGCAACAGGGGGCCTTCTTCTCAGCATCCTGTGAGGCAGATGTGACTCACTATCTGGGACAGGGAAGAATACAGGCTGGCAAAGGGTTGTGTACTATCATGTTGGACAATTTTTTTTTTAACCAGGTAACTTCTGGCCAAGTTACTTTCTCGTCAAGAGAAGAAGCGTGGTATGCTAAACCTTCACATTTTAGAAGTGTGATTTTAAAGAACTATTACTTAAGTCTCCATCTTTCCTTTGGGTGGGTGCAGAGTCAGCACAACGAAACCATGGCTCGGGCAAGTGAGAAAAATGAATTTAGATTATGTTTACAAGCCAAGGAAAGGAGAAAAGAAGACACGTTGAACAAATCCTCTACTGGAAACATTGCTAAAGTGTTTTTAAACTGAAGATTATACCACCACTTAAGATATTTTTTCTCTACTATTTTGCCCAGCATATTACAAAACTGCATCTAGGACTGAAATAGCAGATTGCCTCAAGAGCAAATGACAATATTTGTACCAGAAATGTTGGCAACCAGCAGCACAGATGGGTTTCTGCACAGCAATCTTCAAAATGGGGCTCCAAGAATAACTCCACCTACTGCACCAATGCTAAATTGCTGAATCCAAAGTCAGAAGGGCTCATTACTGCATATTTTCCCCACCTCCTCCTTCCCAAATGCACGTGTACCTGCCTGACCTCCTCTGCCTGGGAAGCAGGGCTCAGAACAAAGAAGAAAAAGAGAGAGAGAGAGAGAGAGAGAGAGCAGACTAGAGTGAAAAGGTCCCCAGGCATCAACTGGTAGCCAATGGTCAATTATCCACAAGAGGCAGGAACACAGAAACAATGGAAAAGTCCAGATAAGCCCAACAGTTATTTACATGAGTAGTTTTCATCTTCCCCTTCAAATACAAATTTTAAAGTATTTATCCAAATTTCATCTCCTCTCCAAGGCTGGTACGTACCTTGGTCATTTTTGTTAAAAGAAAGACTCGAGAACTGAGGGGAAAAACTTGTACTAACCGTAGGAATTACTCTCCTGCACGTACAGCACAGCTCAAATCTCCTTCAAGAACTTGAAGAAAACAGCCACCTTTAAACAAAGGAGTTGGCACCTCCACGGCTGCTCTCACCACCGCCTGCCAACTACAACGTGCTGTTCTCCCTCCGTTCCTCTGCAATTTCTACCAAATGGTCTGGAAAAGCAAATTAAACAGAAGTCTTCACTTAAGGAGACATTAATTATGAAACCCATCCAATTAAAGTGCTGTCTTTGGCATTCACAGTATCCTTTCCCCGTCTTTGAAAATGGCCAGGGGGTTGGCAGTGGAAATGGGTCTTTGCCTCTGTGCTATGTAGGCTGACCTCCAAGCAAACCATAGGGTCCTCCATACAAAAGAGAACAAACATACAAACTTTTTCAGGTTAGGACAGTGCTTTTCAAATTATATAATGCAGAGTACAGAATACTGCATCGTGTTCCATGCCCCCACATGTCCTAAGGTACAGGTGGTGTAGGAGGCCTGGAATCTCACAGATTAAACTCAATTAACAAAAGGTTAGGAGTTCAGGCAAACCGAAGTCTACATTTAAATAACTGTTAATTTCATCCTAAAGAAACCAAGAATGGAGGATTAAGGGAGTGCTACATCTCCCACCTTTCCTCCCCGAATGACTTGTGTGTTCCCAAGACAGGCTCTGGTGGTAATTCCCTGAACTGTACTTCTCAGCATGAAGGTCAGATGTATCTGGAGAAAGGACCTCTACTTTCATTATCACATCTTGATTCAGCTGAAGCTGGATAAGCCAAGTGATGCCATGAGTGAAACAAAGTTGTCTGCCTTCCTTTTCATTTTCCACTGAGTCATCTAAAATCCTAGTGAAAAAGAGGATGTTAATCGCCGCTAGCAGGAGCAAGCAATGTTCACAGAATCCCAAAGTCCAGAAAAAAATACCTCTAAGCTTTGGTATATATCTCCATCCTTATATCTGAATGAGTGTATCAGGTTTGGAGGGGAATTTATTCCAAGCAGAAAGTCACCTAAAGAAGCCCCCCGCTAAAAAGGAGTCGGGAAGCAATATGCTCGTTTCCCCGTTATCCATCGCACCTCCTTACTGGTAGAAGGCACCAGCCTCATTAGAGCAGTCCTCAACCAAACCTTCTCTAAAGAATTCAGACTAAGCAACGAAGGAGCCTTCCTTGGTACAATAAAGGGCAGGTCCTTCACAGTCAACAAGACAGGGATTTAGAAATGCCGCTGATGCCAGCAGCCCATAGGGCCGTCAGTCAGGGTAGATCATCACGAAATGACGCCAAGAGTATCCGACACTAAAAGAACCCTGAAACAGTCCCATCTATTCTCATTAATTCTAAACAAGAAGAGACTGGCATGAAATTTACATTTTCTTCCCAATCAAGACCTTCCTCACCAACAACATGGAATTAAAAAAAAAAAAAAATCACATAAGCACTGTCAGTATTATTTTTAGAAACAACTTTCATTTCCATTTCAATTTACTTAAAATTCAAAACTTGCTAATAATAGAAAGTATTTTAGTTGTCACTAAAACCGGAAGTTGCTGCAAAATAAAATATGGTATTTCAGAGTCAAACTCAAGAATCCGTGTTGTAAAATATTTGGTCTTTGTTACTCCCTCAGCATTCAATTTGTAAAAAGGAAACATGTTCTAGTCTGGTTAATTAACCAGTAACATAAGTCAAATAATGAACGCTGCTGCTTCCTAAGTAAATCAGAATAGATTAACAGAATCCTTTGAGTTTATTCCGTTTCAGAACACATTTCAAAGCCATCACGGTGACTCTGCCTGGAAGTTAAGAAGGAAGGCATGTGCTTCTGTATGTCAGCAGCAGAGGTGCTCAGGAGTGCCACCGTTCCCGGGTGCTCAGAACAGCGCGGCTGTTCGGATTTGGCAGGAAGAGCCGCCAGACTTCTGGGGCTGATCACCAGGGCATGACTGGACAAGAGCAGAAGCAGCAGGTGTCTGAGGGGTGCCTGGAAACAACAAGGTGAAGACGCAGAGACCAGGAACTTGGAGAGTGACAGAGGTCTTACTCTCTGCCATAATCTGCAAGTCAAGAAGTTTTAGCAAGAGTCTGCAATCTGGTCCTGTGGCAGCCTTCCTCTCCCTACTGCTCGTGGCCCCTGCCCAACTCTTCCCAGTAACAGTGGTGTTATTTTACAAGCCTACGGCAAGTCTGAAAATGTAACAGATTCGAAAGCCATCATTTGTCCCAGAATGACTACTCCAGGACAGTGTCAGAGAAGAGGCTCTCTTGGATAAAGAGAAAACCTGTTTTCACAAAACAAGGGATTGGATTAGACTAGTAACATCTAATAACATCTAAGCCAAAGGATGCAAACAAAACACTATGAGAGGAATTTACACCAGAGCATAAATGCCACAAATGGGGAAATCTGCTCCTTGCTGAGACTCCTGGGTCCCTTCTTACATAATAACTCCTGGCTGCTACTGTTGCTAAAAGAGCTTTCTTTCCAAAATGACCATTATCCAAATACCCACCCCTTCCAGAATTAAAGTGACTCAAGTTTGAGAGAAGCATTTGTCTGTCAAGGGTGCAGAATGGAGACAGAGATTGCCTTCAGTCTACATACCTTCATTTAAAAATAATGCTGTTGGGAAAATGGTGCCAGTAGACTTGTTCAACAGAGGGTTGCCACAAACCTTCAACCGGTGAAAACATAGTATCTGTGAAGCTCAGCGTAAAACAAGGCACACCTGTATCCCAAGTAGGACCCTAACCAGAACTAAAATATAGATACTCAAAACCGGAACTAGGGAAATCTAGAGATGAACCCAAAAGAGCACAAACCCAGAAAATTCAGCAGATAAAGCTGAGTTTTCCATCTCCGCAGCGTAGGTTAATCCCAACAGTCTGAAAGTCTAGATTTGTTACGTTGGCTCAGATTTGCTGTGAATGGAATTGCAATGAGAATGAGGAGACATGCTGAAATGCCAACCCTGTTTAAATAACACACCAAGAACTATATTAATGCCTTCTATGCAGCTTTTTTTTTTTAAGGAAAATCAAATTACTTTTGAGGAGTGGAGTGGACTTAAATTTAACTAAACATTTTGCCTGGCACGTGGCAGTTTTTCATTTAACATTCCACTTCACAAGTTGCCCAGCAAAACGCTCTTTTACTTAATGTCCTCTCCCCTCTTCCTTTTATTCCCTTCTGGTTTTCAAGGTGGTAGGTATTGCTAAAAACACCATGCGTAGGTTCTAGAAGACCTCTGGAGGGCTGCAGCATGACTGACGGGTGCAGGATGAGCAGGGAGGCCAAGAGGACTACAGTCCCAGGCAGAGAGGATGGCCACTCAGGGAGTTCATCAGAAGTCCATCATTTCTGCTCTGCAAACCCACTGAGAATCAAAGAGGCCCTTCTGCCAACAAGTGAGGAGGACGGAGGGGGAGCAACGAGAAATCCGAGAGGGAACGCAGACTTTGGAAGAGGGCAAGTTGGCAGCTGGCTGCTGAGGGATGGCACTGATGGAGACCGTTTCCTAGGAGCTCCCACCTTCCGGACACGGAGCATTATGACTGGGTCAAGCCGTGGTCCAGCAGACAGTGGCTCATACGGAGAAGGCAAGCATCACAAAAAGAAGAAATCATCGCCGGCACTGAGCTTCGGCCAAACTGGGCAGAACTGCAAACTAGATGGAGGTAAAAGCATTTCGAGCAGCTGAGCCAGAGACAGCCAGGAAGTGGAGGGAGTGATGAAGAGGTCAGTACTGCCAGCCAAAGGCCCAGAACAGGAAGCCTCATCCTTCCCCAGCAGGCCCACCAGGTGGGGCACCCAGGATGGCTGGGTGGGACAGAGAGCAGAGTGGAGGAGGAGAGAGGAAACCCCCAAAGGGCGTATAAATGAGAAAGTGTAAAACCATTAAAGGACAGTCACTTTATCGTTTTACTACTACTGTTTCCCTGTGATAAGTGTTATATTTGATTGAAAAACTGGATGAAAAAAAAAAACGAAGAAAGAGTTTCTTCTCCTTCCTTAGAGGGCAGAAAGAAAGGTACTTCCATCCAACTGTCCCTCCAGTCTCAAGGCCAGTCTGAAGAGATTCACAGTACCTGAGGCCCCACATGGGAAGGGGTCTCTAAGATGTCACAGGCTCTCCTCCTGATATTCAGGCCCTGTGTCATCTCCTCCCCTACAGGCACCCAGCTACACTGAGCCCAGGATTCCTTACCCACAGAAACTGTGAAATCAGGGCTGTGTGTTATTTTAAACCCCTAAGTTTGGGAATACTTTGTTAATCAGCAACTGATAACAAAAACATCCTATTTCATTAAAACCTTCAATATAAAAATTGAGGCAGCTGAAACTAGCATCTCCTTAAGTACAAAGCCAATATTCAGCGACTTTTCCCACCTGTGGGTTCAAAGATTCCATTCGGGCCAGGATCATGAAAGAATGACATAGCATAGCCAAGAGTTGACACCATATATTCTTTTCCCGAGGATTTATTTCTAATATGGAAATATATGTATGTGGTACATATTTATTATGTACATACATATTTAATATACGTAATATATGTATGCGGTACCACATATATGTATGCGGTACAAAATTCAAAAGATCTGAAAGAAGACCTCACTATTTCAGGTGTCTGCATAAGTGTTACCCTAGTAAGTCTACCCTGGAACTCAGGATCTGCCCTCTTTCCTTGCTTGGCTGTTTTCCAGAGCACTTAGCCCCATGACACACTTCTTTCGCTTTACTTATCTAATTACTAGTACCAATTATTGCAGTCTCTCCTGCTGGGGCTGTAAACTCTGCATGGGCATGAATTTTGTAAGTATTGTCTACCGGTGGGTCTCCAGTCCCCAGGATGGTACCTGGCATGTATTAGATATTCAGTACACACTGACCAGGTGAATAATAAAGGGGAACAGTAAGAAAAGTCTCTGCATATCCTTGACATGGCTACTGTCATAAGAATTCATATACGAAACTGAATTTACAATACTTTTCCTCCTGGATTTGTTAACTTTTGATCTCTTCAAGATCTCCAAAAGAAACACGACTTGTACAGAAACACTGAATGCGGCCCTGCTGCATCTCAGAGTGAAAACAGCTGAAACTGAAGGCTTTTTCATTCAGTGACTTTTGTGAAATTCTATTGATAAGAGGTTTCAGTGCATACTTCACCTTAAGTCAGAATCAACACAGATACATCAAGGTGTGACTGCATCATCTTCCCAATCGCTTTATTGTTTAACCACGTCTTTTATGGAAGAGACTTTAAATTTCCAATTAACAGGAGGCTGTGCACACCGTGGTGTTGCGGGCTGCCGGCTGTTTGTTATTTCCTGGGGACAGCGCATACCTTAAAACTACAGCAAAGACCATTTGAAATTTTTGGTTGCTGTAGTTTGGTAAATAAGTTAAAACTTTGCAAGTAGATTAAATGAAATAAACCGTTAGGCTGAATTCTCACACACTGGCATCTTCACCCATCAACATTCCATAGCTACGTACGCTTCACTCTTCCCAGCTGAGTATATATCATAGTGTGCGATCCCCGTCTCATTTCATCTTCATGCTTTCATCTCCGCTTCCAACGGCTCTCAGGTTACTAAGCTACGGACAAACTAATTTAAGAACCTGTGTACCTGCCCTCCATTTAAAAAAAAAAATAATTATCAAAACTCAGGACACATGGCCAGTTGCTTCCTGCCCACTGCACAATTTGTTTTGTGAACTAAGCCTACAATGCCTTCCCGGGAATTATCTTAAATTTTTAAAAGCAGCAGATCAATTTGTATTTCAAAGATCCAGAACAAAGAACATTCTGTTTTTGAATAGCAGTGAAAGCAGGGAAGAAGCAAGACTAAACCAGAAGAGTGCCCTGATTACTACATTCCTCGGGAACATTTTCTGAATAGCTCCAATTCTACAACTGGAAATGCAGCATCAGGTGACCCCTGCCTTGGATGTAAGCTCCCGAGGGACTAAAGCTCTGACTCTGTCTTTCTGCAGTGCTTAGCACAGTCAGGAAACAAGACTTCTAATAACTGAGAAGAATCCAAGTTACTCCCTCCTTCTTTCCAATTTCAATAGTCGTAATTCCTATTTTCCAATTCCTTGTATTACTTTACTGCTTAACAGGGATGGCAGGCCCCTACTGTCTTGCCATGAAATAGTAAAGAAATATACTGGGGGCATTTCTGGGTCTCACATTATTAAACACAATAAAAAGGTACATGGCTTACGATATTACCAATCTCATAAGCAATCATTTCACCACCTACATAGCAGTTATGTTTATAAAACTTAACACTGATAAAATACCAACTATGCCTCAAGAACAGAAGGAGGCATTTTGAATGAGATCATTTAACATCTAAGACTCGGAGAGGTACTGAACCTTGGATCACACACATAATACAGTCATTAGAAAACAGTTCACTTCCGGGGTCTCAAGCCCCAGTGTACAATCATTCCGAGACGTTACTGTTTTCTACCTAGGTGATATGAAAAAGCTTAGCAAGATAATTATACATGCTGCAAAGAAAAGCTATTACCACTGTACAGTGTGCTTTAAAAATATTTCAAGTTCAAATTTGAACTCTGGTAATAAATAATACAAACTAAACTACTGGACATCCCAACCTATAAGCTGGTTCTAACTTATAGCACAGGTAAAGAAAAGTGAAGATATAGCTTTCTGTTGTTTGCTATTTTTTCAAACAGCAATTTATTATATAAAGAATCCTCTAGTTTCCAGTAAAATCTACCCCAATATAACAAAAATTCAGGACTTTGGATCCTTCTCTGACATCCTTCTTTGCTCCTTAATTAGGTGTTTCATAGACTTTCAAGTGAAACCTAACAATTGGCTCTGAGATCATTTACATTTAGCGAGACATCGTAAGCCGCCCTGTCACCATCATAGAGCACTGCCTAATGAGGTCCTCTTAGACAAAGGCTCACTTGACAACAACCCACAATTAGTTAATACTAAAGTGATCCAAGATTTCCTAATTCCTCTGAATTTGGAAAGGATTTCGGGAACCCTCTTCCCTAAAAATGGGGGAATAAAGAGATAGTATTTCATACAGGGGTGTCTTCTGTTTGAAGGGCCCCCAAGAGAGCTGCACCATTATCAAGTGAGCAGTAATATACATTCAAATACACTCACAAGTTCACCTCCGAGTCCTCGAGCAGTTAATGGACAGCGCACAAAAAGCCCACGCGGTCACCGCTACGCTCTTCTGGAGTTTAAGGAGGCCCGTGAGGGCAGCAGGAGCCAAGCAGAAGGCAAGGCACTCAGCGGAAAGGAGGGTGTCAGCAGTGCAGGGGCAGAAGTGGCCCCGGGTCACGAAGAGCTGGCTGCAGGCAGTGGAAATGGGCTGGTGAGGATCTCCGGGGTGTCAGGATCTAACGCCTTCATTTCGGGGCTGAGGAAACTGAGGCTGTGCTCACAAAGCCAGGAAGCGACAGGAATCAGGCCTGGGTTGCTAGTCCCACCGCTGAGAAGGCAAGATGCGTGGACAATGAATGAAGAGGTTCAAACGGCTTGGTGTGGACCACCTTTCTACGTGTGCACCTCACACTCTCCCCTCCAAGGAGGAGCACAAGAAGAGGGCAGCAAGAGCTTCCCTGGTGGTGCAGTGGTTGAGAGTCCGCCTGCCGATGCAGCGGACACAGGTTTGTGCCCCGGTCCGGGAAGATCCCACATGCCGCGGAGCGGCTGGGCCCGTGAGCCATGGCCGCTGAGCCTGCGGGTCCGGAGCCTGTGCTCCAGAGAGCACACAACAGTGAGAGGCCCACGTACCACAAAAAAAAAAAAGAAGAAGAAGAGGGCGGCAGAAGAGGTGTGCAGCAGGGGGAGGGGCCGTCTGGACCGTACAGTTGGTTACAGGCTTCGATCTTCAGTGGTACCTACGTGAGAGATCTGTAACTGGGTTGTGGTTTTTATACTCTTAAGAAGCCAAGGTCAACTCCTCTCCCCAAATAAAGGAACACTAGCAACTCTGCTAGTTGCTCCAACTACAAATGGAGAAAACTGAGATGGAGTGATTAAGAGGTTTAACAAATGTCAGACTTTGCTAGAAACGGCAAAATGCCCCTTTGCTGCTAAACAGCTATACTTGAGACTTCTTTAGGGCCTGGCTCTAAAAATATAAGGTTATATTCTTGAAACAGGCTTTGTAGAAAAGGAAAAAAACCTCTATTCAATAAGCTTAACCGTTAACTTAGGGCAGTGAGTACCATAAAATCCAGTGCTTCTGCTATTAAATTTGCACAGGAATCACCAGACATCTTATCAAAATGCAGATTCTGATTCCAGATGCCTAGGGTCAGGCCTGAGATTCTAACAAGCTCCTGGGTGATGCTGATGCCACCAGGCCGGTTTATGGACCGTACTTCAGGCAGCAAGGCCATAAAACAACATGAGGTATGAAAACCACATTTCAAGTCATGTTTATCTCACAACTTGGATCGCCGGCTATAAAACAGTGACATGTGGGTCTTTTTCCTTCTGGTGAGTGACAGGCTCTGCAGAAATGTCAACATAACTTTTTTTTTCTTGGGGGGCGGGTTCCAAGTCCAACAAGTAAACATAAAAGCATTCAGTACACGGCATTGTGATTATTTAATACAACAGAAGTGGCTCCGGGTTTGGGGGGAAAAAAATCATAGCCTGTATGTTTGTCAGACAAGAAAGGGAGAGCAAAGGCCGGAGTTAATAGAACCTGATTTAAGTCCTCTTGGGTGGCCAAATAGACCATGTGTTCTTTTGCATGAAAGCTAATCTTCCCCATTTGCACTCAGAATGGGTCCTGTGTTACTTTCCAGGAGTCCTGAGGCTTCTGTTGTGACAACCCACGGGAAAGCCTGGGCTAAGACCGTGGAGCAGGGTTGCTCTAATCCAGGCATACAATCATTTCTCTAACACCTGACACCATTTCCTTCCACGGTCTCACGTGCCTTAGTGGAAATGCAAGCTTTCTGAAGACTATCTTATAGTCTTTGTGGGCTATTCCACATTTGAGGAATCAAATTTTTAAAACCAGCCTTAGGAAGCAATGTGGCTTTGGAGATCTTGGCTCAAAACCCTGACAGTCACTAGTACTTAAGCCTTCTAAGTCTTTTCCTCAACTATAAAATGAGGACAAGAGCCACCGAGTGAGGTTCCCACGAGCTCAGGTACTCTGAGCTCCCAGCAGCTCGGCAGTCGCCCCAGTGCGGCTCAACGGCAGAAGTATCACCGGTACCATCACGGCCACCTTCTCCAGCTGAGCCGAGCAACCCCAATCCACGCTCTACTAAACATACATGTCACTGGCAGGCTCTGTTCTCGGCGAGCTTACGTTCTCAGCAAGCAACACGTATAGTCACACCGATTTTTTAAACATCACTGATAATTCCTGATCTCTATGTACTCACCTAAGCACTGCGGTACACAGAGGAGAAAGACTGTCCCCAATGCCATCTCGTCATTAAACCTCCCTGCTTCCCACCACATCCCCTCATCCTCATTCTGTCTGAAGACAGCACAGCACCCCAAAGAGGAGGAAGAGAGCCTGTCCCCTCACCCCATCTCCCCACTATGTGTCCTTCCTGAGCCAACAGCAACTGGTCTCCCCAGCAGCATGTGAGAAAGAATAGACCGCCTTTCCCTGCGAGTTCAGCACTGATCACACAGGAAGGCTACTTACAAAAGCAAAACCCTGGAAGACCAGTTTACAAATATGTGCGTGTGATTAATGTTTTAAAGTCCACAGTCTTTCCACATACATTATCTCAATCAATCCCAACAATAACCCTGTGAAGTATTCAGGACTGCTATTTTTATTACCATCATTACAGATAAAGGCTTACAAAGTCTGATAAACGAGACAAGTTCATGGCCACCTCGCCTTTGTATCTTCTCTCATTCTCTAAGACAGAGAGATCTCCCCAGGAAGACGGTGGTGAGGACATTCCAGAACCACCCACGTAATTCAGTTACACACATCCTTCTGACGGAGACCACTGGAGCCCAGTTTATCAGCCTGAGCTGCGCCTGCCCCCTCTAAGTTATCAGGATCTGTAAACCACAGCCCACCATCTGTGGGCCCTTAATCATAGCCTAAACAAGGTCTCCTGTGTTGGAATGTAAATGGCAACGCTGAGTCAAGGTTGAAGCCGAAACCCTACATTTTCCCTCGGTGAGGGAAGGGCCCTGCCCTATGAAGAACCTTCCGTCGAGCTTGGGAAAGTCTCTTCTGCCGAATCAGAGCTGAAAAGAAACAGCCAGCCTCGGCACGTTCACAGGCATCCCGAGCGCCGTCTGAGGGCCCGTTCACCAGTGTGAAAGCTGCTCTCTCCCTCCATCTGCCCACACACCCTTTCTCTGGCTGAAAGGGCCTTTTCAAAGGCATCAGAGGTGCTACAAAATCTCCGCTAAGTAATTTAATAATGAGCGTCTGGTACTTCAGTCCCAAACAGAAAGGAATGTGCCCGGGAGCCAGCAGGCAGAGCCACATTCCTCCTGTCACCCTGCTACGGCGGGCGGGCGGGCAGGCGGACAGACGGGGCTGGAGCAGCGCTGGGGACACGTATTCTGACAGCACCGCTTTCCCAACATCAAAGGGTCAGGTCGCGTCTTCAATTTGTAACTTGGATTTTTCTCCGTTTCAAATCACAGGCTGACAGAGGTTGAAGACTTGACAGGGTATAAAATCATTGTGTAGTGAGTCAAGAATATGACCAGCAAAAGGAGACAACAGGATAAAAGAGGCCCCCGTTCGGAGAAGGAGACGGAAATCTACCACACAAGTGGCAGAGTATGAAGTAGTGAAGCTGGCTCTTCAAATGGCACAGGGCACAGCGGTGGTGATCCCGCCAAGTACTGTGCATGGAGCAGAGTCACAAACAGGCAAGGGCTGTGGCCTGTGGTGATACTTTTCTAGTTTGTCTGGTTGTTTTTGTTTTTAAGGAAGGGCATTCACAAATGATTCCGAGTTATTTCTCAATTTCTTCCCCTAAAAATTCTGGTTGAATTCACAACCATTTCCACTGATACAACATTATTTGCAAGAGGAAACAAAAACAAACTAATGAAATCAGCCAGTCTTGCCCACTAGCACGAAAAAACAAAAATCCTGTAACACCACAACTTTAAAAGAAAGAGTCAATACTTTCTTGAATGGATTCTTTCAGGAATATTTTTACACAAACGTGGCTCACGTGACCACTAACCACCCAAATTTGAGGAGTGGTTTTTATGGGCTAAGCTGTTCTTGTTTTGCCCTTAAAAATGTCACATCTCTAAACCTGAATATACCCCTGACTCTGTGCTATTCAAAGGGTGGTTTGGAGACCAGCAGCATCATCTAGGCACTGGTTACAAATGCAGGACCTCAGGCTTCACCCCAGACCTACTGAGTCGGAACCTATGTCTGTATAAGATCCCTGGGTGTGTAAGATTCATACACATATTGAAGTTTGCTAACCACCATCTCAGAAGATGGTTTCTTATTTAAAAATCATTTAAACCCATTTTAACAGCTCTGCTAAAAACTCTTCCTTATACTGACTTGTAATATGCCCTCCCATAAGCCCATTTATGGATGCTTCCCTGGTAACTAGAATACTCAGGGAAAGAACTCCAATCTTAAGCCTGTTGTGTGAAATACTTTCAAAATAAACTTAAAGTTTATTGTGTGCAATGTTTGAGGGGGAAAAAAAATCTCTAAATTCACTATAAGCTTTCCATGACACACCGTACTGTCACTATTTCTACTGATGATCAAAAATGTACACAATAAACAAAAATAAAAGCAGGTATCCACACGATATCAACAATATCAACTGAGCAATAAACATGGCAATTCAAGTGAAGAAGGTACAAAACATGTCTCCAAGACAAAATTACTTGCCAAATGAGTCTTGCTGGGGAATATTTGCTATACAATTCAGAGTGAGAATGACAACTTTCTTCTCACTGAAAGAAATGGGATTTTCCCCACATGCCAGACTCTGTCCTCAGCATTTTCAATACGGTATTGAATTTAAGCCGTACCGCAGCCTTGTAAGGTGGGTATGTTTTAGCCTACATTTTATTGATGTTCAACTTACACGTAGCCAAACACTGAAATCTGCTGCGTACAGCTCAGTGAATTTTTACATTTGTACACCCCCGTGTAACCACCCACCACGGTGGTCATGGTCATGGCCAGCACCCCAGCAGGAGGCTCCCGTGCCCCACAAAGTCAGCAGCCCCTTCCCCACAGGTTAACCCCTATTCTGACTTCTGGGAGATACACTAGTTTTGCTTGTTTACTGAAATTCATATAAATGAAACTGTGCAGAATGTAGTTCTAGAAGGATCTATCTAGTGTGGATAGGGAAAGGGAATGCCCTGCTGGGGGAAGAGAATGAGGGAGGAGAATGCCCTAGAGCATGGAAGGGGGAGCTGCTAGAGGAGTTCATAGGAAAGGAAGTTGGAAAGAAGGTGGGTGGCTTTGAATGCCAATAGAGAGTGTGTGAAGGTGCTTGAAGGGATGAATGATATAATTAATGATATAATTAAAGTGACGTGTCAAGGAATTTGATGTCTCAGCTCACCCAGAGGAGAGTGAAGGAGGAGGAAACTGGAAGCAACAAGCCCAGTGTAGTGATCCAGGTACGAGATGGTAAGGACCACAGGGAAGGGAAGGGAAGGGAGGAGAAACTCCAAAGGGAGCCTGCACTTGCCACTCCACTGTAGGGGCTGCAGCTGATGGGAGGAGTTTTCTCCACAGCTCCAGTATGAGACTACTGAAAGAAGAGTGGTAGGTGCTATTCTAAAAATAAATTAGCCAGGAGGGGAAACCAGTTTTAGAGAGGAAAATAAGTTAAGTTTAAGGCCATTTGGTCACCAGCTGGTTGACAAATGAGACTAAAGCTCAGCAAAAAAAGATGCGAAGATGTCGCGTGGGAGATAAAGAACAAGACAGCAAGAGCTAAACGGTGTCCGGAAACCCATGTCTTTGAATCAAGGCAGCTGAAGCCAGTGAGGAGAGGAGACCACCAAGAAACAGCAGGAGGTGCAGGACTGTACCCTGGGGGATACTCACAGGAAAGAAGAAAAAAGAGTATGCAAAACAAGGACAGGAATAGGGCAGGAGTAGGATAAAAACCTAAAGATGGTAGAATACGTTTAGCAGCAATTCCTGCAACAGGCACTCAATTTAAAGATCTTTTTCTCAAGTATAACCATTGTAAATGCTGAAATTAGATTCTCCAAGGAAGTGCAAGGTACTTCAGAAGCTTCATTAACTCTTTCTAGCATCTTCAAGGTATTACTTTGCAAATTACTGTCTGGGTATGCTAAACTTAGTAAATTATTGTTTGGGTGAACTAAATAGTAGCCTAGTGCTCTGAAAGAGTTAATGCGGCTTTCAAACTGTCTAATTTACTCCTAAGGTGCTTGTCATATGCGAAACTCTAACTCGATTCACGTATCACCAATGATGATTTAAAGGCAATCCACTAAACTGGGCATTCACATTTCTGTCCAAATTGAAGCTAATAGATTTTTATTTAGACTTCCTAGTCATCATGACAACCAATGTTTAGATGATTAACAACCAATCAACAGTGGTCTTTCATGAAGAAATCTACTACAAATAAAAGCTGAAAAGAGACAGAAAAACAGAAAAGCTGAAATCAATGTCTGCAGGGTAATGGTGTTTGTTAAGCATGAGCCTGAGGTGGGTCCAGTCGAGGTATAAAATTATCCCACAGGCATGGGTCACAGCTCAATCCCCCGTCTTCCTTCTCTGCATTCATCTTCCCCCTTTACCAGATGACAGCTGGTAAATTTGTTTGTTAAAGCCCAGTCTTCAGGAGATATTAAGAGATAATTCCTAAAGTAAGGTATGTTTCTTTTCTCTAAACGATGACAACAGATAATATGAAAGGAGGAATTTAGGTTTTGATTTAAAGCTAATTTTTAGGGGGCTTTCCTGGTGGTCCAGTGGTAAAGAATCCACCTTCCAATGCAGGGGATGCGGGTTCGATCCCTGGTGGGGGAACTAAGATCCCACATGCCGCGGGGCAACTAAGGCCGCGCACCTCAATGAGAGAGCCCACGCACCACAACTAGAGAGAAGCCCGTGCGCCACAACAAAGATCCCGTGTGTCACAACAAAGATCCTGTGTGTCGCAACTAAGACCCAACAAGCAAGCAAGCAAGCAAGCGATAAATAAATAAATAAAATACATTAAAATATTTTTTAAAAAAACAGTACTGGGAGTAAAAGATTTTTTTTAAAAAAGCTGATTTTTATCTGCTCAAGTCACTTCCAGTTATGCTGCCAATGATCGTATTTTACATTATTCCCTGATTAAACTTACTTTATTAATCAAAAGCAAGTTGGCAAGTTTATACATAGCATTAAGCAGTGATTTTTAAAAGATACTGCACAGAAAAGAAAAGGGGAACACTGCTAAAACATTAAGTTTTCTTTCATTAACGAAATATGGCAAAAAAAAGAAATATGGTTCTTTTCCCTATTTTTCAAGTTTTCTTTTATGATTATGTTTTTTAAATTATAAATACAAATTTAAAGTCAAATTACTTCTCATCAAGTCTCCTAGCACATCTGAACAAATCACTCTTCTGAACTGCCCAACACACTAAACATTGACACTTGAGTAAAATATGATTTTGAAATTTCCATTAAAATTCTCAGTGGCTGAATGGCTTTTTTGTCAGACTTCCACTTTTTGGCACACGTTTTCAAAAATGTTAAAAATAACATCTTTGCTTTGCTATACAGAGCAATAACCAGGCATATATTTGTACAAGTACAGCTTAATCATTAATACCTTCATTTGAAAAATACTTTGAAACAGAAGTATCATCAAAGATCCTCAGTTCAGACCTGTTATGTAATCTAAAATTAGTACCAGTAGAAGATCTAACTACATTTTCAAATATTAGAGATTAGAAAGTAAGGTAATTGGAACCCTACAGAGGTACATATATTATTACTAATAATGAAATTATATATATATATATACACACACACACATATAGCTTTCAGAGCACACAGAAAAATTCACATAGACCTTTGCAAAAAGACAGGCATTCTGGTTTTCTTTTTAGTTAATTTTTAGTTCCATCACGGCAGGAACAAATTAAATACAGTTTCTGTCAAAATTTTTTTTTAACTAAGTGCAAATTAAATAACCAACCTATGCCTTAAGTGTAGGCAGGTTATGCTTCCTCTCCCTAACTCTGAAGATGAATCTGAGCAAAGGAACGGGGACATGAACAACCAAGGGACAGTGAATCTGCACATGCTCTCTGGCATTTAAATTGGTCACGTGCAAACACCTAAGCCTGCTGTACACAGAGAAATTTTCAAAAGGAATAGGTATATGAGATAAATAAAAGCTTTCAAAGGAAATTTGAAAAGCCTTCCTTCTCTTTCTCCCCAGTCTCACTTTTGAGGACAAGAAACAATTTTTAAGTTCAAAGCATAAAACTCATTAATACAGATCCCTTAGGGATTAAATGTGGAGGACGGGGGAAGGTGCATAACCAATGCACATGTTATAAATATAAGAGAATAAAATCCATACAAGCAATATAAAAGATTATTTCAAACACCAATGGAGAGATACTTACCTTCAATTGCTAATAGAGCTTTTTTTTTCCCGGTACGCGGGCCTCTCACTGTTGTGGCCTCTCCCGTTGCGGAGCACAGGCTCCGGATGCGCAGGCTCAGCGGCCATGGCTCACAGGCCCAGCCGCTCCGCGGCATGTGGGATCCTCCCGGACCGGGGCACGAACACGTGTCCCCCGCATCGGCAGGCGGACTCTCAACCACTGCGCCACCAGGGAAGCCCTAACAGAGCTTTTTTCATGCTCATGTTTTTCTACACAAAATCATTTGAATTGGGGGGGGAGGAACTGTTGTTTTAATTTCATCCCAACACAGAGCATTCTATCTAGCAGGCATGGTTTACATAGCCCCTAACACACCACACCTTTGGCTACTAATTGGCAATCATTTTAAGGCTTTTCCAGGATTTGTGAGTAGATTAACAATCTATCCTTTTTAGTTGGCAGAAGTAAAGATGGTCCCAAATGCAAAACAAAGCCCAAAACCGCACTACCAAACTCATCTACTTCATAAGCAAAATCTTCTGCACCTCACTCACACTACCATAAAACTGATACAGAGTTCAAGGTCCCAGTGGAGAGGCAATTTTGTGCAGGATGAGTAAGGGATGAAGTGAACACCCACCCGCAAGTACACACCACACACGCTCACCCACTCACTGCCTCAGTCACTCAGCAGCTACACCACTGTTAGGGCCATTTCCCCAGTTTTACCTTAAGGCATTGGCAATAATTCTTCTAGCCTCTGAACTTCTTACTATGCCTATGCCTTTTATTTGCATTTCAGACTTTCCCAGCACGTTCTTGAGGTAATCTGTCACTCCAACACAAGGTAATGAAGAGAAACAAGACGTATCCCAAACAAATGTGGCTTTTGGTGGCCGAAGTTTTTAATGCCACTGACCATTAGGTTAAAAAACATTTGTTACCCAGTACAATCCAAACCAGATCAAAACCCTAGCTGGCCAATTAATTTTAGAAAAGGGAAAGTTAAAGTACAGAAATTTTAAAAATTGATATACAGGGCTTAAACATTAAACTTAAAATAAATACATGTACATGTGCTTGAGATAAGGTAAAATCTTTCCTCTGAGACAAGGTCCAGTCTTTCTTATAAACCCACAATGCATTGTCACTGAAGATTTACAACGTTGATTTCTTTAAAGTACAGGAATCTACCCAACCACTGCACGCAGCAATCCCAGCTACAGAATTCTTCATGCTTTCCCCCTAATTTTTTATGGGGTCTGACCACACCTAATTTATCAGCAATTTAAGTCTTTCCAAAGTATTCAACTTAGTTTTCCTAAAGATAATTATTTCACATTCATATTGAATGGATTCATTTAACATTTAATTAATTTTTTATTAATTGGGAAAGCACTACAACTGCACAAACATGTCTGAAGAAACACAAATGAGTTCCAAGAAAAACACAACTAAGCCTGTGTACTAGAGGGTAGCATAAGCAGCCAGGGAGGCATTCAACCAGGAAGGGTATTTCACGGAGGGAGTGGAGAGCCTGTGTTCACATGTGCTGGTGAAGCGCCGGTCAACCAGGAGAGCTGCTCCCGCGGATGCTGATGCCACCACCAAAGTGTACCCTCAACATTTATCTGCCAGATAGGGGTAAAGACAGGGAAGACTACAGGATTTTTTTTTTTAACACTTGATTTCTGTTAAATGCGACTGAATTAACTTGAAATGTTTCACTTCCTTAAAAAAACAAAAAAACCTGCCACCCAAGAAGTACTAATATTAACACGTTAAATGTGTTAAGAGTTGAATGTTACTTGTTCCTACAAGTCCACCTTCTGGAAAATCTGAATAACGATATTGTATATGTATGTGCGTGTACGTACATGCTAATTAACGTGCACATATGACCGCGTGTAACCCAATTATCTCATAATTAGCTGGGTGCCAGATAATATTTTTTAACTCTCCTCGGCTTTGGAATACATGGTATGGTCTTTACGGAGTTCTCTTAGCACAGTTCTTTTCCTTTGTGCTCTCTATATTAGAACTGATTCAGAGGCCTTTAGCCCAGCGTCATACTGGTAGTAGGCAAGGACACCAAGACGCCAGTGTGGATGAAAAGGCGACAGACACACAGTCTATACTGCAGATACTGAAAGGTAACGCCACTTAATCACCACCAGCCTTTCTCTGCTGGAAACTTTCTTCTTTAGAAATGTCATAACAGGCAATGTGGCTCTAAACCAGACAGCTCTGTATTTGCTCACATACTTGCAAATATTACCGTCATCCCTAAAAACTGTCCTATATAGAACAAAAAGCCACATCCTACTAGGTTAAGATGTTATTTTTTTTGCAGACAGAAACCTAAAGTGTATTTACGTAACATAATAGAGAGCAAAACAGCTATATGTTAACGCCTTCCTTCTAAAATCCAGCTGGTTCCTATTTGACACAAACTCTTTCTCCTGGTTCTTAAACTGCTTCAGGAATGCAGTTTTTGCTATGAATAATCACATTTATTAAACACCATAGAGACCTGAAGTCTTTGTTTCCAACTGTTTCCAAAATTTAAAAATTGGTATGTATTTCTTGATTTATTAAAAAACAAATAAAACTGGGTACTAATGTTCTTTGTCATTTGCTCAAAAAAGCATGATTTTTTAAAAAATGAGATTTAACATTTTTTTTAAAACTTTGAAATGTACACTCTGAGTTTGTAATAGTAAAGGAACTGGCGTCCCCAGGAAAAGTAATTATGCTCAGTTATGTCAAAGTCCTTTTAACATGCTTAGGTAGGCAAAATTGGTAACTCAAAATTTCCAATGTGATAATTAATATACATATTGCTTGATAAACTGTAATCCAGTCCTCATTTTTAGTGAGCAAAACCACATACTGTAGAAAAAAAGTACTAAAAGTCAGTCACCAGTACATGACTACAGGAGTAAATGACTAAATAGAAAAATAAAACTCTTAAAATTCACTGCGTGATCATATCATTTTATTCCCTGACCAAGGAATAAGCGGGTATTTCCAGGATAATTCCAATCTGTTCGCAGATGCTCAGTCACAAATCCAAGCAGTCCAGGTTACCGTAATTGGCAATTAAAAAATTAATTAACAGCATCATTGTTAGCAATACACATATGAAAAATTCCCTTCTCAATAGCTCCCAGCTCTCAATTACACATGATGGGGACAAGGTCCCCACTCCAGCATTATCTCCAGTAATGCATCTCCAACTACACTACACTTCTCAATTACCTTAACATGCCGACCCTGTCCCACCAACATCCCCGTGTTCAGGCTGCTTCCACCCTGAATCTCCTCCCTGACTGGCCCAAAAGTAGTGTCAGCCCGCTGAAATTCTACCCACACTTCTGCACTCATCTTAAGCGTGGGCCATGCTTCTCCTGGTGCTTCCAACCCGATGTGAACTTTCTAGCCCCTGAAACCCCAGTACTCCCTTTTACATTCCTCTCCAGTCACTTGCCCTTAATATCTGTGTACCAGCAGCTATCTAAGCCCTGACTAGTTGTTAGCCTCTTAAGGCAGAAGCTGTATCATCACCGGCTGCACAAGGCGAAGGAATAATACCACTGGTGATCAATGGAGATGCAGGCTGGCAAAAACAACCAACTAGTGTGTGGAAAGATGCCACAAATTACACCAACAGTGGTGCCAACACTAACCGCTAAGAGATGCCTCTTAATATCAGTCGACGAGTGTTTAAAGCTAGTAAGTATGAACCTAATAATCTAGAAGATGTACGTGGACCGAGCAATAAAAATATCGACAAATCTGGGACCAATATAAAAGATATTCTGACACAAAGACGTGGTGGAATTTACTGTATGTTCTACCTAACCAAAATATTGTAAAAAACATTTGTTTCCAAATGTTAGATAGCAAGATGAAGCAAATGTAAACACTGAAGATCAAAATAACAGCCGTACTTTGGTGACCAAGGTGGTTTTCAAACACCCCAAGTTGACGTTTTACCAAACTGAGGTTATATCATCCTTCAGCACTGAGACTACACCACACCCATCCTGTCACCTGAAGCTATCTAGTCTAAAACAGACGATTTCAAGGCCTAGCAACACTTCAGAAGCAGTACAGCAGCTTCTGTCAGCGGAGGAAAAGGTTTTAAAATGACTGCAAGGCCTCCCTGGTGGCGCAGTGGTTGAGAGTCCGCCTGCCGATGCAGGGGACACGGGTTCGTGCCCCGGTCCGGGAAGATCCCACATCCGCGGAGTGGCTGGGCCCGTGAGCCATGGCCACTGAGCCTGCGCGTCCGGAGCCTGTGCTCCGCAACGGGAGAGGCCACAACAGTGAGAGGTCCGCGTACCGCAAAAAAAAAAACAAAAAAAACTGCACCTCATGCTCTCTATTTTTTGGAAGGGCGGGGAGAGAGGCAGGGTGCCAACAGGGACTGAGGAAGGCTGTGGAAGTGGAAGTGTGCCCCTGGGAGACTCTACTTGGCAGGTGTCCCCTGTTCCTCCATCATCCCCAAGCCACACTTCCACCTGAGGGTCCTGCATCCCTGACAATGCAATTTCCTCGCAGCCACTCCTATTCCCCACTTTCTAAAAAAGCACATCTGATCGCATCCCTGACCCTGCTTAAAACTGGCTTCCTCTTTCCATCAGGTAAAGATCAAGTTCATGTAACACTCTCAGATCTGACCCTGCCTGCCTTTGCAGCCTTACTCCACCCTGCCCTCTCCCTTCAAACTCCCTTTGTACTTGGGCTCCCAAAACGTGTTGTGTCATTTCACGCTTCCCAGAGGCTCTCCATAAAGCCCTCAAGTTTCTCCCAAGAGCTCCCTGTCCCTCCTGCAGGAGATGCAGTGCCTTTATTAACCTAGTAGTTAATAGTAGTTAATAAACATCTTAACCTAGTAGGATGTGGCTTTTTGTTCTATATAGGACTGTTTTTAGGGATGACGGTAATACCTGCAAGTATGTGAGCAAATACAGAGCTGTCTGGTTTAGAGCCACATTGCACTGCTGCCTCCTGCACATCTCCCCTGCGCCATGTCCAGGCTTCTGTTACAGAAGGAGGCACGTGGTGCTGCAACTCCAGAAAAACCGGAAGACACTGACTATGTTGTTTTGTCCTGCACCCTGAGTGCCTAGCAAAATGCCAGAGACAGAGCAAGGAGTCTGAGAGTGTATGACGTCTCAGCAGTGGTGCAACCCTCGGACTACTGTAACATTCCGAATGCCCTGAGGTGAACATCTGTCCATCCTAGTTACTACATGTGAGTGCAGAAAACCCACATTCTTCTTGGAGACACTTTTAGGCTACGCCTTCACTAATTTCCCCTTTGAGGCTTCTTTACTTCATCCATTTGTTCCAAATGTGCTCTACTACATGTCAGGCACTGTACTAGGCACTACAAATGAATGAATGGATGAGAGAGAGAGAATGGGAGGGAGGGAGCAAGGAAGATAGATAAGGCATTGTCTCCACTTTCAGGGAATTGAGAGCCTACTGGGGGAGTCTATAACCGCCCAATACAGCATTCAGTAACTAGTCCACATTTTTTAGTACAATACACATAGATAATAAGTAACTACACATTCAGTGCCTTTATTCTCATCCACTATTTAACCTCCTTTGGCTACTTAAAGTCATTCTGTTGCCCTTGGGTGTTTCCCAAGTTTTATACCCTTATGACACATGGCAACATAAAGCTGCACTGGTGGTGCCAATAAACGAAACGTGCAGTGACAGACAGGGAACGAAATCTCAATTCTAGTCGTGTTAGTAACTACAGAGACAGACTAGCCCAACAACTTCATTTTACAGAACAAAGCAGCCCAAGACAAATTACATCAACTGCCTGGGGTCTTCCAACAGGTTACAGCTAAACCTGACTCAGCATCGAGATCTCCTGTCTCAGCTCCATTCTTTTCCTCTGTCTTGCCCTCACCTGACAGTAACGTGTCCCCTGTGATGTGTTAAATTCAGATCACGGTCATCTGAAAAGCTGAACTGGTGTTTCTTGCGGCACAGGAAAGAACAAAGGCCAAAGGCAACAAAGTAGCACCACATCATCTCATAACCAAATGCTTCCTCCAGCTGCCAGCATTTTTCGAATTTGTGGTAAATAGAATTGTTGGTCCCAATTGTTCCGGTGTGGTTATTTCCATGGCCCCTTGCTAAAGTGCACTTCTCTCCTCCCTGATTTCAGGCTTGCCCATATGGCTTATTTTGGCCAACAGAGGCTGGAAGTGAACTTGCGCAGTAAGGCTCCCCTTCTTGTGCATCTGACATCATCCTGAGAAGAACGTATCCCTTCCAGCCTGGGCCTCAGAGTGAGAAAGAGTGAGCTGCCCTAGGCAGCTTCATACATGTGAGCGAGATGTATAAGCATACATGCTTACACGTGTATGGCACTGAGACGTCAAGGTGATTTGTTATGCAGCAAAGCTGGCTGACACAACGTCTCATCTATCCTTCGAGCCAAGAATGCATACTTATGGTTATCTGTCAATACTGCATCTCCTCAGAGTATCTGCCTAAGTAGAAAATATTAGCATAAGTAAAAACTGACTTATTCTCTTTTATTTCCATTTTGCTAATTTCTTGAGGCCATCTCTTATTTGAATTATCTTCAGAAAAGAACCTGTCTCCAAATTAAAGTGTCATCTCCAAGTGCTTCACTGATTCTTACGGTAGATATAAGTGAGAGAAAAATGTATCCTTTCAGTATAATCTCATGAAATGCCCCCTTCTCCCTTCAAAGCAGTAAGATTTGTCACCATCACCATTAATTTAGTAAAGATAATTTTCAGCTCATGTGATAGAGCCTACAGATAGATGGGAAGGGAATACATGTATCTTTCAGGGCAGGTACTAAAAATTTTTTAAAGGCTGCTTTAAAGCCCTCAGCTGGAATAAATGTTAAGAACACTGATTTTTTTGCTTAATACTTTTAAAGGCCCTCCAAATCAGGGTAACATTAAACAATGACACTCAACGTAAACGCCCTTTAATTTAGGCACTTGTTTATTCCAGCACATACCCCGACATTGTTTTTTTGTTTTTGTTATTTATTTGTTTGTTTGTTTGTTTTTGGCTGCATTGGGTCTTCATTGCTGTGCACAGGCTTTCTCTAGTTGTGGCAAGCGGGGGCTACTCTTCATTGCGGTACGCGGGCTTCTCATTGCAGTGGCTTCTCTTGTTGCGAAGCACAGGTTGTAGATGCGCAGGCCTCAGTAGTTGTGGCACGAGGGCTCAGGAGTTGTGGCTCACAGGCTCTAGAGTACAGGCTCAGCAGTTGTGGTGCACGGGCTTACTCCCATGCATGCACAGTTACTCCACGGCATGTAGGATCTTCCCAGACCAGTGACGGAACCCGTGTCCCCTGCACTGGCAGGTGGATTCTTAACCACTGTGCCACCAGGGAAGTCTCCCCGATGTTGTTAAAACTACTCCAATTTAATTAATTATCATTTGTAATTTTTAAAGCTCAGTAGACTTGAAATAAAATTATGTTTGGATGACAAAACACATCACGCAACAGAGTCATCTGGAGGGCAGAATACCAAACTAAGAATCTACTGCTTATTTTTCCTTCTGCTTGCCATGACAAGGTTAATTTGTTTCCTTTCTATATTCTTCTTTCTGTCTTATAAAATGAAAAGGATATACTTCCTTTAGAAAGGATGTAATTTCCACTTTATAAATATATATATGTATGTATAAAAAAAAAATCCCTCAAGGCCAAGGGTTCTTAACCTGGAGCCTATGTATAGAACTCAAGGGATTTAAGAAACTTAGACTGGGGGTGGGGGGAGAGACATACATTTTGATATTTACTAACCAATCACTGAAATCTAGCATTTCTTTCAATTATGAAAATAGGCAGGGCAACACAGTATTAGCAGTACCTGTGACTTTGACACCAATGGAAATGGATCTGTCAAAATTCAAATGATTTTTTTACTTGCGATGAGTAATTACCTCAAAATTACGGTGACTGGGGCTTCCCTGGTGGCGCAGTGGTTGAGAGTCCGCCTGCCGATGCAGGGGACGCAGGTTCGTGCCCCGGTCCGGGAAGATCCCACATGCCGCGGAGCAGCTGGGCCCGTGACCCATGGCCGCTGAGCCTGCGCGTCCGGAGCCTGTGCTCCGCAACGGGAGAGGCCGCAACAGTGAGAGGCCCGCGTACCACAAAAAAAAAAAAAAAATTACGGTGACTTGCCACTAAATCCTGTTATTTTAATGTATTGATAAAGAAGCACACGTCTTCCCAAGTGACAATTTTGATAACTGTATTAGCTATAACTGGTTTGCTTTGCAATCCCATGCACTGCACCCACCTACCTCACTCCCCAGTCCTTGTGAACGAAGGAGCCCACGGCAGGGAGGAAGACACGCACGCTGGGGAGGGGAGAGGAGATAACAACCTATATATGTGTCTATAGCAGTGAAATTAAAAAATGGTAATTACGATGAGGCATCTGTCTATCTGGCACCATCTAAAACCAGCAAGCAGTAATTGTACAACAAGGGGGTGTTTAGTGTGTGAGGTTTAGGACACTGTACCAGAAAACCTAAAGCATCCAAGTTGTAAAGCACTGTAATAAGCAGGTAATCCTAGGCCCAGCGTCCAAGTTTCTGCCCTAACCTGTTCCTTATGATTACAATTTTTAAAACATCACAGTGTCAGCAGGTTCACTGTGAGTCAGACCTGAAATAATAAATGGCTTATTTTCCATCCTGATGGAGGAAATACATCACGGCTCATTGTGGCTCACTTAATTGAGGCTGTTTTTACAGGAAAATATAAAAAGTCATTCTGCCTGACCATTTTTATTTTAATTTTTTTTTATTAACAGAGCTCTTTACTACATCCACTTTAAAAAGAAAAGGCATGTTTTCAATATAAGCTATCAAAACAACGCCCCACAAACATCTAGAAAGAAAAATAACATAAATATCCAGAAAGAAAATTAAGTTTTTGACCAACAAATACCCTGGTGGGCCAAGATAACCAATTAAATGCATTCACTTCATCAAGATAAAGTGCTGCTTATTTAAACTGTCAACCATGTGGTAATGCTGTTAAATGACAGACAAAACCTTTCACCGCCATTTGCCACGGTTGCCAGGTTTCATAAAACTACATCTATTTAGACACAGATACAGACATACATTCCAGAACCCAAAGTCTTAGCTACTGCACCCGCTCAGCTAGAAGTTAAGGGAAAGGTAACATCTTCACCAAAGGTGAATGCTTCTTCAATGACATCTGTAATGCATACAGACTGCAGAACCCGTCTTGTCTGTGGATAAAATAACTACAATGAGTGAGCGGTATATTCTAGGAACAATGAGTTTGTTCTGTCCTGCCATTTCAACACATTCTACATGACCTTATGGGGTTCTAGAGGTCAATCATGCCGCCACTTCAGAATGTAATCTTGCTTGTTACCCAAAATTGTGCTAGAGTAGGTTCAGTATATAAAAAAAAAAAAAAAACAAGATGACACTGCTGCAGCCAATATTAGGTACATACAGTGTGTATTTCAGGATTTGACCAATAAATTGAGAATTACATATAAAGTACTCAGCGTATATAATACATTTGAAGACAAACGAATTCATAGCTCTGCTGACTTATGACATGAAGAGAGAGTTAAGCCATCACAGTTCCATTCCATCTCCTTGAAATGGTGCTGAGAGGCAGAAAAACCTGCTAGGAGTTCCCACTGACTTACCTGCCCATTCCCTTGTCACCTGTGGCCCTGAACACGGATGGGGAAACGGGGAAAGGAGACATAAAGGCAAACAGCAGAAGCTGCTTGTGTGTTGTTCTTCTCATTTTCAAATATGCATTTTAGAAGGCAGAAACTCTACATACAGTCTGTCACAAGCCCTACTGTCGCTCTCCTCCCATCACAACTCTAGTGTTATCTACAATTTAAAAAAAAAACAACCGAAGAACCAGGGGTCTAGCTTTCACCCTGCATCCTGCAGGGATTACCAAGGACAGGATCCGCAGGTTGGTAGAGGGCTGGTGGAAAAAAGGCACTGCACTTGGGCATTCCAATTCTCCCTCTTCTATTTATTAGTTGTCACACCATGGAGACTGACAAAATCTGGCTTCACCACCTCTCCCACTGGGTCCCATAAAGCTCAAATGGGATAGAGCATGGCAGGCACACAGCACATCACAGACACTCAAATATTAAGAGATCGCGCCGTTTATGAGGGGAAAAAGTGTTACAGGGGCTCCATGAACCTGTGAAATTAAGTATCGGGATGATACCTCAGGTTTTCAACGTTAAAGAAAAAAAACAAAAGGGATTCTTTTTTATTTTATTTTATTTTATTTTGCTGCACCACACAGCTTGTGGGATCTTAGTGCCCCGAGCAGGGATCGAACCCCGGCCCACGGCAGTGAAAGCGTCCTAACCACTGGATTGCCAGGGAATCCCCCAGAAGGGATTCCTGACATATGTGTTTGCGTAATGTTACTCATACATACACACACACAAATACCAGCGCACACGTATACAAGCACAAACGTACCTAACAAGATTTCTTTCAAAAAGAAAGCTGACCCTATGATTTCTGCGGCCAAGAAATCTTAAACTCCCAGGCACAAAATTTCTTGGTTTTGTGGTTGCTGTTTTTTTTTAAGTCAATTCCATGACTGGTATATCAATCGATCTAGAATTTTAATGGCAACTTTCTAAAGAGGAAATGACCCACAAACTCTGCTTTCCCTTTCCCCATATTTCTTTCATCAGCAACATAGAGGCAAAGAACCAAACGTTTACCAGCCACAATTTTAAGAAACCTACTAAACGATCCCAAGTATTTCAACCTTGGATCTTGGCTAAGAAGAGTACCTAGTGTACATAAACTCTTATTTCCCCATCAGGATTACCACTAGGTCAATGAAACACAGCCAAGTGTAAGAGTCCTCTTCTGTGGCGCGTGGTGGGGTGGTATGTTTGTTGGGGGCAGGGTAGGGGCAAGGAACGGCTTGAGTACAAAGAGAGAGTGAAAAGGTCAGGGGTCTGTCATCTCTCACTTCCTGAGGCATTTAAGGATGTGACACAGTGACATGTGGTTTGCAAGAGGTCTCCTTCCTTTATGATCTGCTTCTCCACCCCATCCCCAATCTAAATCAATTTTTATTTTCAGTTCGGTGTTTAAACAAAGAGAAAAAGGTACCACACACAGAGGGACTTTAAGTCTGAGACTTTAATCACATCAGAGTCTGGAACTTCAAAGTTGCAGTTCCCCCAGCAGCAGCAACTCGGCTCCCATGTGCAGTGTGAGTGTTACTGTACACGCTAGTATCTCTGACTGGAGACCCTGATGTGTGTGTGGGCAGCGTGGCCAAATCACAGACACTGTGAATTTGAATCTCCTGACTCTTCCTTGGTTGAATTTAAGCGGGTGATTATGGGGTGTTAGCATCTGCATTTAAAACAGGTCCCCAAAGAGGAAGCACATTCAGGTCACTTGAACAAACATGCCACACCAGAACCATCTGACTGCCTGCTTGGCAGCCCCGCCTCTTCAGCTGTACAGTCTTCCATCCGGGTCCCATGACCAGGACTGATGGGACAGCTCTCACAGGATTTAAAGTTGGACCCTCATGGCTGGTACCATTAAATGGCTCATTTTTCTAAGAGTCCGAGAAGAGCTTTAACAGACAAAAGGGACAGTAAATCAAGCCCCTCTTTAAAAAGAAAAAATCAGACGGAATAAAAAAAAACTAGCATGTGACCCAGCATCTGAACTACTAGCAGTTACCTTTCCTCTACCAAGCAGCAGAGTGGCTTCCAAAGGTATTTTCCAGCAGTTCTAGTTCCTGATTTCAGTAGCCACTCTGTTTCAGGAATAAGAACATAATTCAGTACAGAGACGAATGTTGGAAAAGTCCCAGAGAACTGACTTGGTGCCAGTGGTTATGTGCACGTTCACCCAGCCATGCCAGGATGCTTCCCAAAGCCTAAGTGTTTGCTATAGGCTTGATCCCCACTGTCCCCATCTCCTTCAGTGGCTGGAAATTTTGAGGCTAGATACATTTAACTCCCAGGATATGATATGAGCTAAATCTGCTTTAGGAAGGCAAGAGCACTGCCGGGAATATGACTGTTTCAAAGCATGATCCTGCAAAGTGATGGTACCACACTTGATTCATCTGAAAATGATACCCAGAAAGTAGCCTACGTGAGTCACGGTCACTGGAATTGTAAAAGACCTGAAAATACAGTCAGTCCACCTCATTTTGTAGACAGAACACTACGGAACAGAGGGGACAAATCTTCATGTAGAGGGTTTTGTTACTGAGAATGATGCTAGAAGAATTTTGGTGTTGCAAAGGCTTGGACCCTGCAGAGGAAAAAGAACAAATACAGCAATACGCCTCGTATCTGGTGGTCAGCCTTCCAAAAACCTCAACCATTCAGAAAGCATTTAGACTCTGTGAACAAACATGAACCAGAAAGTCAGGTCAGAAAGAAAATGACGAAAGCAGAATACTAATCCACAGAGCACAGAGACACTCTGAGACCCTCCAGCGCCTGCTGGATCTAAACTTCGTATAAAATAAGGTCAGTTACTTAACATATTATGCAGGTTGTCCTGAGATCTTCATTCCTTCCTAGCTAGAAGACCTTTTTTTTTTTTTTTTTTTGCGGTACACGGGCCTCTCACTGTTGTGGCCTCTCCCGTTGCGGAGCACAGGCCCCGGACACGCAGGCTCAGCGGCCATGGCTCACAGGCCCAGCCGCTCCGCGGCATGTGGGATCTTCCCGGACCGGGGCACGAACCCGTGTCCCCTGCATCGGCAGGCGGACTCTCAACCACTGCGCCACCAGGGAAGCCCCAGAAGGCCATTTTTAAGTAGCTGAGAGACCAGTCAATGCACAGTCGAGAAGAGATGCTTCAATAGCCCCAGAAGACATTATGACACAGGTGGGAAGTGGAAAAGGAGATATTCCCAAGGATCACCCCAAGTCACGAAGTAAGGTAGAGAGCATACAGTGAAATCAGAGGTACAGGAAAAGTGCATTCGTGCAACAAACAGTTGCTGGGCATCTACATGTCCTGGGTTCAAAGGAAGAAACAAACAAAACACACAGAAAATGCTTGTCCAAGCGGAGGCAAAGGATGGTGCCAAGGCCCTGAGGCAGGAGGATGCTTGGCCTGCAGGGAGGTCAATGTGACCAGAGGGACATGAAGAAGGAAATGAGTTCACGGAAATGACTGGGGGTCAGGCAGGGGGAGGAACCACTGGAAGAACCTTGGCTTTTACACTGAGGGAGCCAGGCAGCCGGAGGAAGGCTGTGAGCAGAGGATCACTCTGGGGCTGCTGGGAAAGGGCTGAAGGGAAGCAAAGGCAGAGCAGGAAACCAGTGAGGAGACCCAGCAAGCAACCAGGTGAGAAATTACACAACTTGGATCAAGGGGATAGCAGCAGAGGAGGTGAGAAGTGGAAGAAAATCTGGATATGTTTTGAAAGTAGAGATGACCAAAATTGCTGCACCACACGGCTCGTGAGATCTTAGCTCCCCAACCAGGGAGCGAACACCCTTGCAGTGGAAGCGCAGAGCGCTAACCGCTGGACCGCCAGGCAATTCCAGGAGATGGCCAAATTTGCTGACAAATTGCATGTGGGGTGGGTTGGGATGGGAAAGGAAAAAGGTCTTCTGAATTCAAAGGTGCTTTAAAGTTACTTGAAATATTTACTTAAACGGAACACAGATATCTTCAGCAGACCACGCTGAGACAAGAAAACCGCACACGCGACATAGAATGAAGTCAGAGAGCTCTACAGGGGGCCTAATGTTTGAAGAAACGTCTGAAGGAAGGAAATGGAAGAACCAAACAGGTACTTCTAGAAAGTTCTGCAGAGGAGATGAGTCTTGAGGATGAGACAATGTAGGTTTAATGAGGCAGTTGGGAAAAAGAATTTCAGACGAAGGCTCAGCAGACGGCAAAACGCACGTGGGCAAGGACAAGAAGTCAGTCTATCAGTAAAATCACGGGTTAGAGCAGCAGAAAGGGCACTTGGTAACGGGAGTCACTGAGTGGGAATTCAGTTCCAGCCAATGGAGACACGGAGCCACAGTACACAAGCCTCGGCAGGCCGGCACCCCTGCTGTCCTAACTTATATTTGGGTGAAGGAACAAGAGAAACACTATCAAATGAGTTGCTCGGCTGGGGGGGAGCGGGGGGAGGGGGGCAGGAACCGTGATCTTTCAAATAGGAGAAAAAGAGTCAGGTAACAACGCTGAAGAACAACTAAGAAGAAAGCAAAAACAGAAGCAGTATTTAATTTTTACTTCAGAGTTTCCTACGCAATTAAAACATGGGTATTCTGTGCCATACATGGACACAATAAATGAGAAGCATTCCATGTGAAATTCTCTGGAGAGAATGAAAAGCTCTAGAGGGTAAGTTAAGATTACAATGAACAAGAAATGAAGTCTAGTCCTCACACACGCTTGAGGCCACTGAACAAAAAACAACCACTTCAGCCTCATTCTTTCATTGACAAAATAGAAACCAACAGGTGACATGTCTGTCAAAATTACATTATCTGGGGCTTCCCTGGTGCGCGCGCAGTGGTTGAGAATCTGCCTGCCAACGCAGGGGACACAGGATCGATCCCTGGTCCAGGAAGATCCCACATGCCGCGGAGCAACTAAGCCCGTGCACCACAATTACTGAGCCTGTGCTCTAGAGCCAGCGAGCCACAACTACTGAGCCCATATGACACAACTACTGAAGCCCACATGCGTAGAGCCCGTGCTCTGCAACAAGAGAAGTCACCACAATGAGAAGCCCACTCACCGCAACGAAGACCCAACGCAGCCAAAACTAAATAAATAAATAAAATAAATTTATATATTAAAAAAAATTACATTATCTGCATTTCTAGATATTCCTTCCAGAGTAGTTCAAGAACCTTCAATGTACATGTACAAATACCAATTCATAATAAAATAAACACTCTTCACACTTCCAATCTCCCAAGAGCTGTGTTCCATGTTACAGGATTAGATTTTGATGGGTGATTTTGCTAATAAACTGGTCGATGAAGCAGAGTGACTATCATTTTATTGAAGAGCTGAGTGACAAAACTGAGAAAGGGGCAGGAGTTAAAACTAAGAGCCGTGGAGACAGACAGACCTGGATTTGATTCCAGATTGTCCTTTTCATTAACTATATCACCTACCTAAAATAGCTAAGCCTCACTTTCCACTTGGAAGAAGGGGAACAGCAACATTATCTACCTTATATGGATGGAATTAAGAATTAGAATCGCGCATAAGATACGTAGTACTCAGAAAAAGGCAGCTATCTTATTAGCTTGTCTCCAACTTAAGCTTGATTTTTATTTCTACTGCCATTCCAGAAGTAGAAAGCTGTACGAAAATGGAGTTCTTCTTACTCCTTAAAATCCTGAAAAAGAGACTGGCGGGTGTCTACATATGTTTGAGCTCCTCAAAAGATTACTATTACTCTTCAGCATTATATAATTATTTGCATAAAGCAGTATATATGATTTGTATAATTTCTCCTAATTAATGAGCTTGACATTTCTCTTATGTAATGGCCTATATTCCATTACTTATCCTTCATTTTAAAATAAAAATCTCAAACATCACAACTATGGAAAGAGCTAGACTTACAAATGGGGAGGTGTTTGTTTAAAACAAAACAAAACCTTTGACTGAACTGGCTGAGTCTCAACATGACACCCTGAGATATCACTCCTTGGGGTGCCTGGTCACCTACGGAGTTTCTTTTCTGGCAGAAGGCAAACATGCCTTTCCCAAGTCAAAGATACCTAAACAAAAACATATCCAAACCTTTTGCCAATTCCACATAATTCCACTGTTCCCTGCGCCCATTTCTTCAACTATGAAACAGGGTTACATAGCAGGTGGTTACCTCAGGACTGTTGTGATGATTAAAGAAGATAATACACGCAAAGTGTATGCCTGGCAGACAGAGTGATGGAAAACAAAGTTAGCTCTTTGTTGTTATTATTAATATTAATGAAAAATTCTAATCCTGTAAGAATTATTTTCCAGTTTACGCCTATTTCTGCCCATTCCCCAAGAACTCCTAGAGGTAACAGTTAGCATGTAGGAGGAAGGGTGCTACGTGTCCCGATAGGAGACTGCTCAGGGCACTATCTGCTCGGAGGGTTAGAGTCACAGATCTAAGCCTATGCCAATCATTTCTTATGGCTTCAGTATGCTGATGGCTGACACATTTATACAGTCAAATTCTCAGCGGAGAGTACCACTAAATCAAAACAAAACAACCTAATTTGCACTGATTCACCTTTCCTCTAGTCCTCCAATGGGAGAGTTAAAAAACAATGAACTACAGGTAAAGGGCAAGAGGAACACTGGAAACAGGAAACTGGCTTCTGAAAAATAGCACAACCACTATATTGAAATACATTTTTCCAACTATCAAAAATCTGACCATAAAACATTAATCCACTGGAAGGCCACTCTACAAGCACAGGCTTTTTAAAGCGGCACTGGGAATCATGTGGGACATTAGTTCTTACTGGTGCCGACTTATTAATAAAGCTCTTTTTACTCTATGCATATCTGTGTATCACATGATAACCCAGAAGGCAGACCAGCAAACGTGCCAATGACAAGCAGCAAAATGAGATAAGCAAGAAAATCAACAACAGAATTAAATTACACCGACAGGTTAGAATGCCGAGTTAAAAATCAAGATAAAATTGAGAGTTCAACAGAGATGTAAAGAAAAAGATGTGAGATATGATATCACTTATATGTGGAATCTTAAAAAAATGGTACAAATGAACTTACTTACAAAACACCAAAAAAAAATAAATTAAAATAAAAGGGAATTCCCTGGCGGTCCAGTGGTTGGGACTCCGCACTTTCACTGCCGAGGGCGCAGGTTCAATTCCTGTTAGGGGAACTAAGATCCCACAAGACACGTGGCGTGGGCAAAAAAAATTTTTTTAATAAAAAAAGATTGAGTCACAGATGTAAAAAACAAACGTATGGTTACCAGGGGGGAAAGGGATAAACTGGGCGATTGGGACTGACATATACACATTACCATATACAAAACAGATAACTATTAAGGGCCTACTGCAAAGCACAGGGAACTCTACTCAATACTCTATAATGACCTATTCGGGAAAAGAATCTAAAAGAGAGTGGATATATGTATATGTATAACTGATTCACTTTGCTGTAGAGCAGAAACTTAACACAACATTGTAAATCAACTATACTCCAATAAAAATTTTTTTAAAAAGGATGTGAGAAATTGGAGGAAATGTGTTTGGAGGTAGTCAGAGATATGTTTGCTGACTGCAGGCTTCAGCCGAACTATCAGAGTGATGCAGATCCTGAATAAGCTGTTAAGATACAGGCTGCAGAACCAAAGTGTAGTTTCCAGATCACAGGAAATTAAAGTCCCATGTGCTCGGAAGAGGCCACGTAATAGCTAGAGGATAGGTGAGCTCTTTATTATCACACTTTAAGAAGCACACTGATAAATGACAGCACATCCCAAAAAGAGAATGGAAGCCAGTTCTGCAAACTTGGGTCAATCAAGTCCCTACCCCTGAAGAAAAACAGGGACTAGGCGACCCTCTGCAGGAGATGCTGAGAGGGGATGTGACCTAGTCCCGACTCTAAAATTTCAAGCACCTGGGAACTGTTGCCATATCACAGCCTGATAGCACCATCAACAAAAAAACAGATCAGTAATGTGATCAAAGCTGTCAGCAAAGAATATTGCTGCAAAAGCAGACCACTCATGAAGCTCCTAAGACCATACAGAAATAATGAACTACAGGAGCTTCCCCAAAACTTACCAGAACCCACAGCAATGCTCTACTTCCTAACATCTAAAACTTGTACCAGCCAAATCTCAGTTAGCGGGTATCGCCCCCCCTACCCTACCACCTATAAAATTCTAGCACTGATTCATGCTGTATTATGAGGGTGGTACTCTAAAGGAGCGGGGGTGGGGAATCACAGTCCCAGCAACCGTCTCAACGTAAATTAAACGGGGGTTGGCCGGACAAATGGCAGGAGGACACTGTGTGTGAGTTTAATACTTTTTAAAGCTTATCAACTCCACTCTAAATTATTTTTCGGAAAATTTTAAAGTGTATGGAATTACCCACTCTCCAAATCTTTTTGTAAACATGAAAAGGAACATATGATTAAAACTTTCAGTGAGACTGTTTCAATAATGGAAATAACTATCTCACTGAGTATGCATAATAGTTTTTCATGTATATAGCAAAGAATATTTCTGGCAATCCATTAGGTAGAAAATTTAATAATACCGGTTTCAGCAGTAAAGATTTGTGTGTATATTCTAGGGTCCTTTGCCAATCAATTATAAAACATGGTTTTAAATGCTATTGGAAAAGTAACAAAAAGTCTAGTAATAGATGAAGTTTTCATTGGAAAAATTTAAGTCAGCAGAATTCAGGAAAGCACTATTTACTGTGATAAGGTCAATTGCTAGTAAAGACAAAACTGATTAAAGCTTTAATGCAATAGAATTACCACAGTGAACTAAAAGAAACACAAAATGCAGTAAATTAATCTGGATCCAAGCAAACAAAGGTCGGGGTGGGGAGATGACAGCATTGCCGGGACTACCGTAAATGCGGCATGTTGATAAACTGCTTATTATGACCTAGAACTAATTTGACATAGCACAAACGCACTCATGATTAAGTATAAAATGTGTCACCCGAAAACTCTCACTCAAGGGGTCTCCTTCCTACTTAAACAAAATAAAATAAATATGGTATCAGCAATTTATACTGCTTATAGTCTCCAATGCTAATGGATTACTTTTCCAACAAATCCAGCGAATTCTGACTATTACTCAATAAGTACCCACAATTTCCCACCATTAACACTTAGGGGGCTTCCGTGGTGGCACAGTGGTTAAGAATCCACCTGCCAATGCAGGGGACACGGGTTCCATCCCTGGCCTGGGAAGACCCCACATGCCGCGGAGCAACTAAGGCCGTGCAACACAACTACTGAGCCTGCGCTCTAGAGCCCACGAGCCACAACTACTGAAGCCCGCGTGCCTAGAGCCCATGCTCCGCAACAAGAGAAGCCACCGCAATGAGAAGCCCATGCACCGCAATGAAGAGTAGCCCCCGCGCAGCAACTAAGACCCAATGCAGCCAAAATTTAATTAATTAATTAATTAGAATAAGAAAACTTAGGACGGAAGAGCAGAAATCCAAATGTAGTAGCCTAATAGAAAATTCTATAAAACAGAGTTTATAATACTTAAATTTCCATTAACTCAGACTCAGTTAAAAAGTCTAATTTTCCACACAGAAGGAGAACGTAGTTATATGATCTTGTGATAATTCTACACAAGGCAACTGCCTCTTTAAAATATTTTAGGTGCAAATTAAAGGAAAATATGGCTCACGATAAGTACATTGTATGGATACCAACCTTCCCCCTACCATTTGAAGACACATCTTCGCATGCACACTGTCAAAACCAATCCAGGACAGAAGAGATTATCATCTCTATTTTAGAGATGTTGAAACTGAAACACGAGTGTTTAAATGATAAACCTGACCAGGGATCAGGGACCTGGGTGAAAAGTTTTTTCCATCTTTACTACTCTTTTAAAACCTAATCTATTTTAGAAAACACCTGGTTCTATGATATGTTCTAAGGAGACAGAATAATAGAAAACTCCCAGCCAGCAGATATTCTGATTAATAGGATGTATTTTAAACGAATCCCACCCTTAAATCATTGTAAAAGCTCTGAATACAGTATTCCCAAGTCTTCCGACAAAGGAACCAAGTAAGATCACTGATTTTAGGTAGTTATCATCGTTTAACATAAGTGACAAAACATTTTACCAAATGGAAAACCTAACACTGTTTCTAAAGCTGTCCTATCAGTGAGAGGTCTCCTGCCCCACACCCGGCAATGTTCTTTGCGTCACAAGGGTTATAAAAATAATTCCTGGGCTTCCCTGGTGGCACAGTGGTTGAGAGTCCGCCTGCCGATGCAGGGGACAGGGGTTCGTGGCCCGGTCTGGGAGGATCCCACATGCCACGGAGCGGCTGGGCCCGTGAGCCATGGCTGCTGAGCCTGCGCTCCGCGGCAGGAGAGGCCACAACAGTGAGAGGCCCGCGTACCGCAAAAAAATAATAATAATAATTCCTTGTCAGTTAAGATTCCCAAATTTTCCTGGCTCTACTATATAGAAAGTCCAGAGGTAACTCCTTGCACTTAGTGGACTGTTATACACCCACAGAAATGGTAACTACACTACGTAGGCTACCTAACAAAATTGTAAACTCTACCCATACCTCTCCCCCTTCAAATCCTGTCCTCAAGGTGACGCTCTCCGTGTGGTCTCAGCTGGGGAAAGATGCCTAGTTTCACTTGCAGGGCCCGTGAGCTTCCCTAAAACTTGGTACACCAGACTCAGCCTAAGATGACACCAGCCTTGACTCCTTCAAGAGGACAAACTTCCCTCCATTTAAGGCTAAAGGGCTACCAGCTACCAATGTGCGCCCAAGGGTGACTTCACTGGCACGGGCCCTTCATGCAAAGAACTTCAACCTGGCCAAAGGATCCAAAACTCCTAAGATTTCACAACCTCTTTCTAAACCAGAGGTGTCACGGTGTCCAGTAAATATTCAGAAATGTATATATACAATTCAGGGACATAAAAATGCCTTCCCAATTTTTCTTTACTCCTCCTCCCTCCTCTTTCATTATTTCTTTAATTTTCCAGATCAAAAGCTTTACTAGGACCCTGCAATGAGCTCTGCTCTTGTCCAGTGCCATCTACAGCCAAGCAATTTTATCAGTACTTCCTCCACCCACCTGGCCTCTTGAAACCAAGCAACAAGGCCACTGCCCATGACGCTCTCCACCTTCCCTGTCCATCTCACACCTATCTTCCCAAAGCCCAGAGGATCATATTCACCCACCTGCTCAAAAGCCTTTGACACTCTAATAGCTGCATTCTTCCAAATTGTCAATTGCATGGAAGATGAAAACTGAGGAACTGTTCAAATCAAAGGAGACTACAGAAGGTAATGCTTAAATGCATGTGTGATCCTGCATTGGATCCCATACCACGAGAAAAAGAAAGCTGCTATTGATGACATTACTGGGAAGCTGACAAAACTGGAACATGGTGGGGGGGGGCGGGAAAAGGATAAAAAAGGCTGTATTAATGGTAAATTTCCTGAATGTGATAGCTGTACGACAGATACACAAGAGGTTACACTTGTTCTTTGAAAATATACACTGAAACATTAAGGAATAAAGCAACACCACTTATATAAGCTACTCTTTTTTTTAAAATTAATTGTTTTTATTGGAGTATAGTTGATTTACAATGTTGTGTTAGTTTCTGCTGTACAGCAAAGTGAGTCAGCTATACATATACATATATCCACTCTTTATATATGCTACTCTTGAACTGGGGGGAAAATGAATGTATGTCTACACAAATTTACACACACCCATGCATATACACATAAGAATGCAAGCAAATGTGGCAGATGTTAAAAATTGGTAAATCTGGGTAAAGGGTGTGCAGAAGTTCTTTATTCTTTAAGCTTATCTTTTGAGGGGACACGAGGAAACTTCACAGTGATGGCTATGTTCATTATCTTGACTGTGGTGAAGTTCCACAGTGCATATGTGTGTCAAAACTCATCGAATGGCACGCTAAATACATGCAGTCAATGAATGTTAGTTATGCCTCAATAAAGCAGTTTTTTAAAAATACACATTCACAGCCCTTTGACGGTTTCAGTCTTCGTGGGCTCTCTCACAAAAGCATCTCAACACACCCTGTGCCCGTGGCCCTCTCGTCCCTTTTCTGCACTTTTCATCCTTCCTTGCCACAGTCCTGAAAAACTCACTGTGCTGTCTGAGTTTGTCTTTCTTCCTCTTTTTTGTTCTTTCTACTACGACTTCCTGGAAAAGGGACAGTGGAATTCCGACTCACAAGACCTAGCCTCAAATCTCAGCTGTATCCAGTTGCGTGCTCGGTTGGCAGCCCAGCTCCTCACCTGTGAAGTGGGGATTATGACCACCTACAGTCTAGGTGCAGATGCGACCAGGCCTGGTGGCTGAGGTTCAAGTTGAGTGAGGTGGGAAGTGTGAGAGTGCTCTGTAAGTTGAAATAATACAGAACAGTGTTAAGTGTCATTACCTCCACACATCTAAAGCCTGCAGGCTCAACCTTCTTCCCCAAGTTTTCTCCCAGGCGCCTTCCCTGAAACAGACTCACCTCTCCCCTGAATTCACACAGTACTATAGAGACCACCTACGGTCCACCAGGCTCATCACAGTGTACCCTGTGAATGAGGTAAACCTATCTCAACTCCCCAAGTGTAACAGCCTCATCTTGACGTGTCCTCCTTGCACATCCTAAGAGCTCAATATCTGAATTCAATAACATACTGAACTACGATGATTAGATCCTAATCACTGAAGGGGCCCAACCAATAAATGGCGCTGAGTAGTTACAACAGTAAGTTCTGAACTGCCTACGACTTCATTCACAACCTGTAGATGTATGAAGTGGCCGGACGTGGGGCGCACCCACCCGTGGCCCTCTTTTTACATACTGAATTGTGAGCCTTGGCTAAAACCTCAGAGGAGACCACAGATCTAGTTTCCCTACGGCCATCTGGCTCCACGTGGCCCTTCTGGGGTACTGAGTTCTGTAAGAGGAAGTTACAGATGACGGGACTCAGGATGATTAAACAAGTACTAGTGGAGTGAGTACGCTTCATTCTGAAACCAGGGGACCTAGAAGGCAGATGGGAACTGGCGGTCAGGAAGCTTCCAGAAAGAACAAGTAGCCGGGCTCAGGCCTCTCTCAAGCTCCGCACTCATGGAGCTCGTCAACACATGGAGTGACAAGAACTTTTAATTAGTCACATTTAGGATTTTTAACTTACTAATGCCCATGACTTTAAAAACGTGGATCATATCATCTACCTTTCTATCTCCAAAAAATAAGGGAGGGAGGTTTAAAATGTAATTCGCTAAACCAGGAACCCCAGACCTGACAAAATGCTAGGCATTTTGTTCTAGGAATTCAAGTACTATTCATTTCAACAGCAAGAGGAACCAAAACCCCGCGAATCTGATTATATAGAAAATCTGCATGTAGTCTATACACATGCCAGCCAGGGGAATCCTTCACAACAGCCTGGGCCAGTTTTACCTTTGTTCCTACTGAAGAACAAGAATTATCTGTCAACACTAGAAAAACCAAGAAAGGCCTGCCATTTAATGGTTGGTCTGGTAAACAAGAAAAGGGCCTAAAACGATCTATTTATCCCCTCGAAGTACTGTGAAGGCTACCCGCTTTGGCAACACCACTCATTCGTTTTCTTTGTTTAAATCTTCTACGTTTATTAAGTGGGAGGGAAGTTGCCTTGAGATATGACACCAAGATTCCCTCCTGGCACCACTCTGCTGGAACGTGGCTCAGAAGGAGAACAGAAGAACGGAAGAGGCAGTACCTCCAACACAGGTGTGACTTCCGACTCCCAAAGAGGCCTGCTCAAGTAAGGGGGAATTTTCTGCCTGACATAAATATGTCGTAGAGGTGGATAAGCGAGAAAGAATGAATCCATGATGATGAATACAGAAAAATGAAGCGGATACAAAAATAACTACTGCCTAAGTCTTTGCTCCAGAGTTCGCAATCCCGCGGGGCTGAGAGGCCGGGCTGGGGGGCCTTGCTGGAGGTGGGCGTGGCAGCACTGCAGTGGAGAAGGGCTTTCACGCTCCAGCTTCGCAGCAGAACCAAAGTAAACCTAACAACTGGAGGATAAGTTTAGAGCCCCCATTCCCTAAACTATGAATGTGACCTCACACTACATACCAAAATTCACTCAAAGGATCAAAGACCGGGCTTCCCTGGTGGTGCAGTGGTTGAGAGTCCGCCTGCCGATGCAGGGGACACGGGTTCGTGCCCCGGTCCGGGAAGATCCCACATGCCGCGGAGCGGGTGGGCCCGTGAGCCATGGCCGCTGAGCCTGCGCGTCCGGAGCCTGTGCTCCGCAACGGGAGAGGCCACGACAGTGAGAGGTCCGCGTACCGCCAAAAAAAAAAAAAAAAAGGTATCAAAGACCTAAAAGAACTAATGCTATTAAACTCTTGGAAGGCAATGTGAGCGTAAATCTTTGTGACCTTGGACTAGGTAATGGATTCTTAGACATGACAACAAAAGCACAAGCAACAAAAGCAAACCATAGATAAAGTGGACTTCATCAAAATTAAAAACTTGTGTACTTCAAAGAACACTACCGCCATTTCTACATCCATGTTCACAGCAGCATTATTCGCAATAACCAAACACCAGAAGCAATTCAAGTGTCCACTGACAGATAAATTGTATGTATTTGGTACATACACAGAAGGGAATATGAGTCAGCCTCAAAAGGGAAGGAAATTCTGTCCTATATAACCATATCTGTTTGAAAACATTATGCTAAGTGGAAAAACGCCAGTCACAGACAGACAAATATTGTATGAGATGGATGGTGGTGATGGGCGCACAACAATATGACGGTACTTAAAGCCACTAAACTAGATACTTAAAAATGATTAGGATGGTAAATTTATGTGGATTTACCACAATTTTAAAAAGTAAAAGAAAAAAAATATCACACCACCACCAAGAAAGTGAAAAGGCAACCCACAGAATGGGATAAATTATTTGCAAATCATATATATGATAAGGGGTTTGTATCTAGCATATATAAAGAACTCTTAAATCTCAATTTAAAAATACATAAATAACACAATTTTTAAATGGGTAAAGAACCTAGGGAGTTCCCCGGTGGTCTAGTGATTAGGATTCGGCACTTCCGCTGTCGTGACCTGGGTTCAATCCCTGGTCGGGGACTGAGATCCCACAAGCCAGGTGGCAAGGCCAAGATAAAAACAAAAACAAAAACCTTTTTTAAAAAATGATAAATAGGGCTTCCCTGGTGGCGCAGTGGTCGAGAATCTGCCTGCCAATGCAGGGGACACGGGTTCGAGCCCTGGTCTGGGAAGATCCCACATGCCGCGGAGCAACTGGGCCCGTGAGCCACAATTACTGAGCCTGCACGTCTGGAGCCTGTGCTCCGCAACAAGAGAGGCCGCAACAGTGAGAGGCCCGCGCACCGTGATGAAGAGTGGCCCCCGCTCGCCACAACTGGAGAAAGTCCTCTCACAGAAACGAAGACCCAACACAGCCATAAATAAATAAATAAAGCAAACTGTCAACAAGTAAAAATAAAAAAATAAACACTATATAAAAAAATAATAATAAATAAAATGGGTAAAGAATCTGAACAGATATTTCTCCAGAGAAGATATGCAAATGGCCATTAAGATGCTCAACGTCATTAGCCATCAGAAAAATGGAAAACAAAGCCACAATGAGGTACCACTTCATATCCACTGGGATGGTTAAAATAAAAGACAGTAACAAGCATTGCCAAGGATATGGAGAAATTAGAATCCTCATACCCTCCTAGTAGAAATGTAAAATGATGCAGCCACTTTAGAAAAGTCTGGCAGTTCTTCAAAGGCTAAACACAGAGTTACCACATGGCCCACCTATTTCACTCCTAGGTATATATCCAAGCCAAGAGAAATAAAAAGTTATGTCCACACACCAAAAAAATTATACATGAATGATCAGAGCAACATTATTCATAATAGTCAAAAGGTGGAAACAACCTAAATGTCCATCAACTGATAAAACGTAGTATATTCATACACAACGGAATACTATTTGGCAATAAAAAGGAATGAAGTACGTATGTACAACATGGACGAACCTTGAAAATGTTATGCTAAGTGAAAGCCAGTCACAAAAGATTGCATATTATATGAATCCATTTATATGAAATGCCCAGAATGGGCAAATCCATAAAGACAGAAGCAGATGAACAGTTAGGAGCCTAGGGCTGGAAGGTAGGGGGCCATGGGGAGTGACTAGCCACGGTTACCTGCTTCTTTTGGGGGTGATGAAAATGTTCCAAAATTGATTGTGGTGGTGGCTGCACAATTCTGTGGATATACTAAAAACACTGAATTATACTCTTTAAATAGGTTAAGTGTATGGTATGTAAATTATATCTCAATAAAGCTATTATGAAAAAATACCAATGTGAACGTCTATCCATTCCTTACCTAAAAGATACCGAGACACAGTAACTCTGAATGGCAAAGGAAAGAATTCACAGTCTCCTTATAATCAGTTATAGGAACTCAAACTACCTCAGCAGCCCCCTGGGTGACACTGGCCCGGGCACACATCATCAGTAGAAATACCTGTTGTATGTATTAAGCCAAGCAACCAGGGTCATAAAAACAAAGTTACAAAGCACTGTACCGAGTAAAGCTCTTACTATTAAGACTGGAAGCTCTTGAACATCGAAGTGTTTGCCCACGCGACAGACAGGTATGACAGGATACCAAGGTTTGGTATTCCATAGCTACGTGATTTTACAGCAAAAGATAAAGAAGCCTCACTTTTCTAATAAAACTGCCCATGACAAAGTCACCTTAGAGTTTTCCCAATGACATCACAAAATCTTGCTTTGTGTTGGGGAAATCTTCAGAAGACTCAGCAATTTCACTGGTTCATGCCTACAAGAGTACATATTTAATTATCTTGCTATATAGGCAATAACAAATCTCACTTAGACATTAACAAAGAAGTCCCATGTTCAATAAACTGAATACAAACCTAAAAAGTTGTAGTAGAACACATATAATTTTTAAGTCACTCTGAGTAATAATTACTAAGAAAAGTGACTTTGGTCTTAATTTTTTTTAAAAAATGTACAATTGCAACATCATTTTAGCATCATTCACTAAAATCTAGGCGTCTAAAACCTAACTCATGACATTTACAAGTCATAACCAACCTTATGGGGCATCTGGCATTGTTCTACATGCTTGAAATGAAATATTAGACATCCGAAATGCTTATTACCAGAAGAGCCTTTCAATCAAGAAATCTTAAGGCCTATTTCCACATTAACCATCCAAAAAAAAGTTAAGAAAAATATTGCTTCCCATTCATTCTGCTTCTTCAATTCTTCCTAGGAAGAAAGAAGATAAGGAGTCTGTAGCTTTACAGAACCATTACATTACAAGCTTCTCTTAATATTAAGAAAAAATTTTAATTGTTTCTAATAAAAAGGCTTTTAACACAGAAGGGCAACTTCTCAAGACTTAACTTACAGTTTAATATTGCGACACATCGGAATGAGGAGGAGGCACTTTATACATTGCCAAGGTTGTTTAAAAAGAAAAAAAGAAATTACCATGGTCAGTTTTGTTTTTACTCAGCTTCATAATTTGCTTGTCAGAACCAGTGAAATTTTTGTTAATCAGGTTTATAATCCTTAAACAAATACCCTGTTAAGACTATAATGAAAATACTTTTACAACAATCCTGGCAGAGAATTTGTGTATAAGAAATGTAGAAGATGTCATGTCTGGGCAATTCCTTGGACTAGATTTCTCACCTCTAACCACTGCCCTCTACAACTGGGCAGGGCTGGTCCCTTCTGCAGGAAGGGCCTCTGGCGTCAGGAACACCCTGATGAGTGTGATGGCTTCACCGAGTCCTTTGCCTTCCACTGGGGGCCCACCCTGCCCAATCTCAGGGGCTTGAGAGTGGCCCTGGCCTCTGGGATGCGCTGCAGTCTAGCTGGGGGACCCAATACATGCATTTCACAGTCCCACAGTAGCACATGTCTGTGGGAAAAGCTGTGGGGTCAGTTATACCTCTGCCACAACAAATGACACAATCTTGGGCAAGTTCTTCTAACTCTAGGGGTCTCCTGAGGATAATACTTACCTTGAAAGGTTGCTGTGAGAACCAAATAACATCTCACAACAAGCCAAGCACAGTCCCTGCCACCAGGTACAAGCTGAATAAACGACAGTGATTATAAACTGTGACATTTCTTGAACGATGACTGTGCCAGGCACTGTTCTTTAAGCACTTCACACATATTAACTCATACAGTTCTCAAAACAACCCTCAATCATTATTACCCTGATTTACAGATGAGAAAAATGAGGCAAAGAGGCTATGAATTTCACTCACCAGTCAGGAAGTCTGGATTCAAAAATCAGACAGGAAGATTCCCAATTCGACAGCCATCAGCCCTTCTAGCAGTGGCAGTTGTATGCAACGGCTACTGATGCTAGTGTAAAAGCTTACAACAGGTCCACATGGGGATTTCACCCTTGACCCAGGTGTTCCTATCTGTCACATTTTAACCAACTCAAAAAATGTCAGTCTCATCTTTCTTGCCTTCTATATATATACTCTGTTCTATGCTAAAGTAATAATAGCTGGCATTTATAAAAAAACACTTCCTACATCCCAAACACTGCCCTAGAATAGTTCATATTTTGCTGAATTCTCACAACAACTTATAAGAGTTACTATTTACATTTTTCAGATGAGAAAACTAAAGCACAGTGAGGCCCAAGTGACAAAGTTGCTAAGTGCTAAGGGCAGGAGTCAACCCAGGCATGTGACTAGCAAACCCGAGTTCTCATCACTTTAGAATATGGACTTCCTCAGCAACAATTACCTTTATAAGAATAACGGTCACATCTATAGTTCAGATAACCAACTACAGAATTTCAGGAAAATTGTATGTTTAATGTGTAAATTAACTACAGATGAGAATAACATGTTTGAAGCACCACACTTCAGGATCACTTCAAGTTGCAATACACATTTTTACCAAGTCTATTACTTAGTTAACAGTGACATGGCTGCCCACTTTTGTGTCTATTTTTTTAATTCTTGGAATTTCTTTTTCTGCCAGCACAGTTCAGCGGCAGAGAAGACTGGAATACTGCGGAGGATTCCATTCCTTCCTAAATTTAGGAACAGCATGGACTGGTTTAGGTTAGGTTAGTACAATGACAGTGAACCAGATAATTTAAGGACCCAGTAATTTAAAAAGCTGCTCTAGAAAAACACGTCAAGCCAGATAAGAACCTCTGGCATCACCATCATCTAACTTACAGAGGAATATTAAAGTGACGCACGAAAATGTAATATGAAGGAATAAAATTAATTTTTCTGTCCTCATCAAGAACAGTGTAATAATGTATTATTTTCTAAATGTCTGTTTCATATCCATTTATGTGGGAGGAACTATACTCAGGTGTTTCCAGGGACCAGGAAAGAGAAGGGAAGAATTCTGCCCTAAAGAGCTTGCAGCCCATGGAGAGACAGAAAGCAAGAGACAAATCCATGAGAAAGCGTACCCATCACAGGAATCAAAGGAAAGAGAGAGATCCCATTCAACTGGGAGGGAATCAGGAAAAGCTTCCTAAAGGAGGTGGGCAAAAGAGGCAGCAGGGGAGGAAGGGAGCCCTGCAGAAGGAGTGGGGCACGACCAATGCCCACCCCATAAGCGTGCGAGGACCAGCCTTTGCCATCACACACCCCGGGGGACCTAGGATTTCAGAAGGCAGCAACCGTCCTAAGAAAAGAACTGAAGCAAACTTTATATTCACACCAGGCAGAGGGCAGAAGAAGTTTTGAAGTCACTTAGTAAACAATAAGTAACGAAATTCTAGTGCAGGAAAAAGAATAATGGAGGGTAATTTTGCATAGAGCAAGGCTTCTCAACCTCAGCAGTACTGACATCTGAGGCCCAACCACGCTTGGTTGGAGGGCTGTGCTGGGCACTGCTGGGTGTTCAGCAGCAGTCCTGGTCTTTCCCCTCTAGGTGCTAGCAGCAACCCTACCCCCCCATCCCCAATTCTGACAACCAAACATCTTTCCCAAATGTCCCCTGGGGGACAAAATCCCTCCCGGTTGAGAACCACTGGCCTAGTCTTTTGTAGGGAATGTAGAAATACAGGCATACCTCGGAGATGTTGCGGGTTCCACTCCAGACCACCGCGATAAAGCACATATGCGATAAAGGGAGTCGCACACATTTTTTGGTTTCCCAGTGCATATAAAAGTTATCTTTACACTGTGCTGTAGTCTATTAAGTGTGTAATCGAATTATGTCTAAAAAAGCCATACGTACCTTCATTAAAAAATGCTAACCATCATCTGAGCCCTCAGTGAGTTGTAATCTTTTTGCAATAGTAACATCAGAGACCACAGATCACCGTAACAAATGTAATAATGAAAACATTTGAAATATTGCAAGAATTACCAAAATTACAAAGAGACACAAAGGGAGCAAATGCTGTTGGAAAAATGGCATCAATAGACTTGCTCCACGCATGGTTGCCACAAACTTTCAATTTAAAAAAAAAAAAAAGCAATATCTGCAAAACACAATAAAACGAAGTGCAATAAAATGAGGTATGTCTGGAGAATTTTTTCCTTTCTCTCTTCTATCTGAAAAATCTCTCCAGATAAAATGGATCGAGGACAGAGGAGACAATCACCTTTGTCTTCTTATGTGGCAACCCCAATCTCTTAGCCCTCACAAAAATCCCAGGATGTATTATTCTCATTTTACTGATGAGGAAACCTATACTTAATGTTAACTTGTCCAAAGTTCTGCTAAGTTCAACAAGCTTGAATGGACTGGTGACAATACTCCAGGTTCTAAACACTACTTCTCCAAAAAGGAGCCCTTTTACTTAGGGAAACAGAAATTCCATTATCTAAATAAAATAAATATTAATAAACCTCTACAAAACCCCACGCTAAATAAAATGGCACAAATCCTGTCCATCTATTAGGAACTACCTATTCAGGAAAAATCTAACATGCCACCACTTCACACAAGAAACATACACAAAAGTAGTTGGAACAAATAATCACTGTAGGTTGACGTGATTTTTAAAGGCTGTATGGGAAAGGTAGGGAGGAGGAACAGTATTTGGAAGCAGGACCCAAAGCCAAGCAGTATTTATCTCTGAAGCCCGGGCTATCATTTCCTCCAAACCACAATACTCTCGCCAAGCAACTTCCAAAGCAAAACCAAAGACTTTCTCTCAACAAGGGGAATCCGGGATGATACAGACCGATGAACTATCTAGTAAGGTCCCATCCGGGCAACGGAAACACGGCCAAATGGTAAAGAAGACTGACCAGCACTTAGTAAAGTTTGGGTGACAGCTTAGCTAAGAATTTCACCTCATCGTTGTCCCTTATATGAGGGCTTAGTAGCCTTCCTGAAGCGTAAGTTCACCCCAAACAAAGTCTTTTCTGTCCAAATGGGTCAGTATTTGTTCTTTCTATTTGTCAACCCCAGAGCATCAACAGGCCAAGTCCATCTCCCTGTGACAGGAAGTACTTTTCCTCCTCCTAAGCAGTGTGTGGACATAGTGACAGAGCTCACAGAACACTCTAGCACCCACTCGTCCATCTGGTGAGGAAAACATGGGGCAAAAACTCCTTTTTGCCACGCTGTGAGCCACGACTGGGTCACTGGGTCACTTCTCCCAACCTCTCATTAATCATCACCATAGATGCACTCCTTCCTCTCCTCAGAGGACAAGAGAATTCACTACCCCAAAGGCTCACTATAGCAATGTACTTTTTCATCTTTAGGAGTCTAGTTAACTAACTGGACAGGTCAGCAAAATTTCTGTCTTCGGACTGTCGGTATGCGCATTAATTGTTTAGATTCTGTTAATTAACTGATTCTCTACCTGTTAATTTTACCTTCATATTTCCAACTTTAAATTTAAGTCCTAGTTGTTCCTCCAAGATTCCAAAGAAAATCATTCTCTCTGATGTAGCAAAGTGAAGTGCTTAAGAGTCTGAGATCTACAATAAAAACCCATGGCTTCTCGGTTCCATCACTTACTGTGTGACACTGGGCTGTTTAACTTTATGCCTCAGCTTCCTTGTCTAAAAAATGGGGATAGTAATGATAGCTATCTTATACGTTTATACAATCACTTGCTTGAATCCAATATTCTCTCTCGAGGAGGAGGAGGAGGAGGGATGGAAAACCCCAAACTGCATTTTCATTTCAAACACTTAATACTTCTAATACAAGTGTTGGTTGCTTAAAATATAAAAAGGCCACAGGGAGATCAGCTCGGTGCTTTGTGACCACCTAGAGGGGTGGGATAAGGAGGGTGGGAGGGAGACACAAGAGGGAAGAGATATGGGAACATATGTATATGTATAACTGATTCACTTTGTTATAAAGCAGAAACTAACACACCATTGTAAAGCAATTCTACTCCAATAAAGATGTTTAAAAAAAAGTAAAAAGGCAAAATATAAAGAAAAAATAAATTACCCATATTTCTACAATCCAAATACAACCCACCAGCTCTTTTCCCCTACTATCCGAAGTTCTTCCAAAACACAAAATGAGTCTCCAGACACCATCCTCAAACTTGCTGCAGAAGTACTAGGAAAGTTTAGGAAACAAAGACCTAGTCAGGTGTTTTAGCTTTCTTTGGTTCTATTCTGTTTTTTACCTAAACGTATTTTATATAATCAAGAAGCCCAGAAACAAAAAATGAAAGCCCCAGACTCTCAGCTACTCTGAATTTTAAGCCCAAGTATCTTGGCTAATACTAAAATGTACAACGCGGCCTAACTACATAGCTCCCTACTCTGAGCGCCCCAACCTGCTCTACAGGCACTCCCCAGTGGTATCATGAACCCCATTTTACAGATAAAGAAGCTAACACAGCAGTGATGTGACTTGTCTAAATATGAATTATCAGGTTACCAATCTAGAAACAAAATCCAGGACCCCTAATATTTACTGAAAAATCACAGATTTGGGCTAGGCTCATGAGGGCATTACAAAAAGCAAATGCTAGAGGGAATTCTTATAGCTCTGAAATGACCCCAACATCGATTCTCAAACACCCTGGTGATCTAAGGTCATCCTCCCAGGCGTGTGAGAAAAGATACCTAACCATGGATCTAAGCATGTTTTGCAGACACTGGCACCGGCTAGCCAATTATTCCCAACAATCTGTGATTAAAACAGGACTAGTGTTCCTCTCCCACCTTGGCTGACCCCAAGTGGAGCCAGGTAAGCAAAGTTTCCATTCGGACTGACAAGGAAGGAGTGGGAACTCTGCTGCCTTGAACAGAAAAGGAAAAGTTACTGGGAGGACCAATGAGAAGGCAGTGATAAGGGTGAGCATCAAATCCAATGGACCCAGAGAAGAACTCATGATGTAAAAAGATCTGCACGTGAGGGATGTACCAGGTCACACATACAGTATTGGCTCAGGAGCTTCCTAAGTGGTTTACAGGAACTTAGCATCCTTGGTATTGCAGGCCCCAACCCCATAAAGCCTGGTTTGACTGGGTCAAATCTCTATAATCAATAGATAAAAGGTCTGTCTATGGAATTACTCACTCAAAACGCAGGGGCGGCATTCTCTCTCCTCATTAAAGCACAAAAACCAAACAACCCTGAGATTTTAATTGCTTTTACTAATGCAGAGACTTCTCCAGCCTATGGCCTCATATTCTCTAGGCCAGAAATTAAAATTTAAAACTTCAGAATGGGGCTTCCCTGGTGGCGCAGTGGTTGAGAGTCCGCCTACCGATGCAGGGCCCGCGGGTTCATGCCCCAGTCCGGGAGAATCCCACATGCCGCGGAGCGGCTGGGCCCGTGAGCCATGGCCGCTGAGCCTGTGCGTCTAGAGCCTGTGCTCCGCAACGGGAGAGGCCACAACAGTGAGAGGCCCACGTACCACAAAAAAAAAAAAAAAAAACACTTCAGAATGTGAAATCAACCAACACCACCCATCTCAATATTAGTAATTTCCACATTTAACACAGATGGAGCAGGAAGGTTGCAGACTTTACTAATCCAGACTATGGCTAAAGACAAAGTTCAAGATTCACCACTGAAAAGCTCGAAGACACACTTCAGCTCAATAAGAAGAGCTGGTGACAATACACACCTAGCGTAACACCGATATGCCTATGATTACTCACATCTTGCACCTTGGTGTGGTTCTCTTGTCCCAAAAGTCAAATATAGGTTAACTACACATCACTGAATGGGATGGATTTGGTAGTGCAGATTCAGTGGAAATTTACATCTATACGTTTGGACTATCCCACATCCAAAAAGCTGTTTCCTTCCTTTCAAAACCCTGCCTACTTACCAGTACAAACTGAAGTTTAAAAAAAAAAAAAAAAACTTTCAAGATAGGCAAACACATACTAACAGATATTTAGCTTAAAAGGCTAAAATACACTGAGTTCTTCTATTCAGCTTATTCCCCTCAGTTACTCTCCTCCTCGAGGACTTTCTCTTTATGTGCCTTGCTTAATGTGGGACTTGTAGCTTGTTCACCTGAATCACAGGACCACCATCCTAACCAAACACTGACGAGAATCCACACAGGCCTCTTGGCCCTGTTCTTTTACCTCTCTTCTATGTCAAAGGGTGACACAGCATCCAAAAGCTAGCACAGGCTTTCTCAAGCCACCCTACCAGAAGCATGCCGTCCCTGGACAAGGGCACTACCAGCCCCGCCGTGTACTCCACTGGTCATTCCCCATCCACAGACAACTGGGTTTGGGGTTCTGTGTTTTGACAACGTACAGAAATCTTAAGTCCCTGGAAGGGTTTATTAAGGAGTTAGGACTGGTTAGCTGGGAAAAGAATAATTATGGGAATTGGCTTCAGGTACTTGAAGTGGAAATTAATTAAGCTAAGTCAATGTAGCTCCAAAATCCAGAAGCAAGCCGGGGGCAGGGAGGAAGGGAATTACACGTGAACACACTGGCTCGATATAGAAACTTTTCAGCAGCGTGCGAGGTAGTGATTCTCAGAATCTCCAAGTGGCCAAGCGGAGGCTCCTACACCAAGCAGTTTTAAAATTTGTTCAACTAAAAACTTCATGATTCCTCATACCTTCTCTTACACACAGTTCAGTAAATTTTAAAGGCCTCGAGCCAAAACCCAAGGACTAGGAGATAAATGGGAATGCCAACAATTTAACATAACTCCTATACAGACAACTTGTCAGACAGAAATCTCCTTGGAAATACTTCTTAATGGGATCAGATCTATTAATAATTTAATGACCATTTCCAATGGCAGTCGAAAATACAATGGGGTAGCTGTAATGAAGTAAAACACACCAGTAACCAGCAACAACCTTTCAAGAAAGATCTCGCCTAATTTACATTAATAAGTTGGAGAAATGTATTCAAAACAAATAAATGAGGGGGCTGAAAATGAGAAGGAAAGCAAAGAGGAGATGAAAAAGTAGGGAGCGGGGGTAGGAGATAATCAAAAAGAAGCGCTCTTTTAATACAGGCATTTGGATGTGTGCCCTCGAAAGCTCAGAAGGCTGCACGGGGCATTCTTCATTTACTGCATAATTGAGAACAGAACAGATCGACTCCCCCTACGGTGCACACTGCTAACTAACCTACCCCGGATATTAACCTTAGATGGGAAATGAGAAAATTAACACAAAAGCAAGCCTATTAATGGGTTATTGGGAGGCAGGGGAGACGGATTATGATCTTCTGTTTAAAGCACTTAAAGCAAAAGGTGACTTGCAACTTTTAAAAGGAAAACATTGTAAAACTCTGGCTTCAACTTTTCTCTCCACTTCATCAAATTTTAGATACTAAAATTTCATGACAATTCAAAGGGGATAATTTTTGACGGCGGTTTTGACTACATTCAGGAAACAGAATCACACATGTAAACTTTTAGTCAGTAGCAGCAAAACACTCCCCCCTCAGAGAGGGGTGCAAATATGTTCCCCCTTTGCAGTTTTCTTTGCAGTTGACTGCATACTTAGGACTGGTAAAGACATCACAAAAACTAAGAATTTTAGTTCTTTTTACCAAGTGTACTTAAATGAAAAACAGTTCAAAGACCCTAAAATGTCAAACCAGTGATAAATTTAAATCCAGATTAGAAAAAATAAAACTAGGGATGAGTATAACATTTTCCGAGTATTCTGCATTAACTACTTTTGTAGGCTCAGACTCCTGATAAAAAGCATGCCAAGTGAACCACGCCCAGCAGAAAAAATTAACACCCTCTTTGTGCGTTCCAATTCTACTTTTTTCCTGTCTTCCTCCACTTCTGTTGAAAAAGCCAAAATGTGTATTCCCCACACTATCACAGGAAACAAAGCAAGGGAATTCCATCTACATTGAAGGATGTCAAATTCCCAAGCACAGCCAAGCAGGATGGCAAAGGTCATGCCTCAGATTTGGCCAAACAAAAATACTACTAATATAATTACAGCCAGGATGAGTAACTATAAATCCAAAAGCTATAACCTGATGAAAGACAGAAGGGACATTAAATTCAAACGTTTTTAAGCCTACAGGGGTATGCTGTCCTAGTGACATTCAAGTTCATCTGCACAGTAAATGTGGTCTAACAAGTCATTATGCTCTTATTGGTGGGCCGTGAGGTGGTGATGTGCCGCTGTGCAGGTCTGCAGAAAGCCGGCTGCTACCTTGTTTCAGGCCTGAGTAACAAGACAGCAGCCCAGGGGAGCAAGGATAGCTCACCAGGAGAGGTGAGCTTTTGTGCAAAAGGCAGGTGGTGGACTTGAACGTTTGCTTAATAAAATTCAATGTCATTGTTTTAAGTGAGTCCCTGAAACAGTCTCAGCAAGCCACCCAGAAACAAGCTGAATGGGGCACGTGATTAAAGGGAGGGATGTGTCTCCATTTCCAATCCCAGGGGTGTATTCACACAGTTAAGGATCACAAAGAATTTAGTCATGAAAGGAATCCCTCTGAAATGTTTTAAGTTTTCATGTTATCCTCTGACTTCATTAATTCTTCCTTCCAGGACTCTTTTAAGAGAGTTATTTGAAACACAAATGGAGGTGGGGAGTGTAAATGAGGCTTAATTGCAGGCCCTGAGTTGTCAATCGCAGTGGAATCGATCTCAGCTCAAGACTTCCAGGACTGAACGTGTTTTCCCTTTTCTCTTCTTGGCTTTTAAATATAAATATAGGCAGAAATTATGGTTAGTCTAAGAACATAGCCATCAACAGCTTGTCTTTGATTAAAATGTCTCCATAGTTTCATCACGAAAGAAATTTAAGCAGGAATTCCTTCTAGGAATACATTCAGCATTTGATATAACCCAAGATCATTTACATTATTCAACGGGAGCACACAGCACAATAATCAGTATTTTTAATTTTTTTCTTAGAAATACAATTTATAAGGCATGCAATCAAAAGGTAAATTCTGAAACTGATTAACTTCAAACATGCACCGTCCCATTGTTCGTGGAGAAAAAACACTCAGCGTAAATATGGGTTGTATCAGTATCAATATTCTCTCCATTTTATTCTCTACCCACCCTTTAGCTCAAAATAAAGCAGTCACACTAAGGAATGCAATGGCACAAACTTTAATATTCAAGCTACTCACTAAATGGCTTGTAACAACTAGGCTGAACAGATTAAGAATATTTACTTCTGAGTTAGACAGCACAGTGAGAAATTCAGGCTAAAAAGATCATGAGGAAGGGCAGTCTCTGAAAGGATCTCTGAAACGATGGTGACAGACGGGGGGGGGGGGGGGGGGGGGGGGGGAGGGGGGCACTAGTCCTCCAACTCAAGGACCCGCCTAAGCACTGAAGTGTGGGGAAAGTAATTCTTGAAGCTTTTGACAATCATTCTTACAAAATTTTAATGTGACTTCTGCTTTTTAAAAATATGTTCTCAGTATAATTATCAAAGGCGTCAAAATGGCATTTCAAGAAATATAAAGCACCTTAAGGAAGCACCTCAGAAATACTGGAATATAATAATACAGGACTACTACAAAGCAATGTGGTCACAGCTGGGGAAGTATCCACTACAGAAGCAAAAAAGAGGATGTAAATCGCATCAAAACATGCCTAATTATAGGAATTTTTAACCCTAAAAAAATTTCTTTAGCATTAATTTTTTAATTATCCCACGTATTTCAGAAGATAATAAAAACCATTATGGTGACCTCTTCTAAAATGTAAAGCCATCAAATACTGTGTTTAAAATCAGTGTTAGATCACAATCTGAAAGGCTGCACGTTAATGCAAATGTATACAGTAAATATAAATCCAGGCCCTACATAAGTCATTCTATTTCATGAATTCTAAAGGGGTCAAGAAACCCTCTGGGCCCACAGGTAACGGAAGAGTGAGTGTATAGGAGGAATTTTTCACATTCAATGTATGCAAATGTCATAATGGGCCACTAAAGAGAAAGTTAAATTCCAAAAGGCTGAAGGAGAGAGACCAATACAGTCACACAGATTACAAAAAGGTCTCTCAGTAGGATGGTCCACAGGAAGCTTTCACATTCATTGCATGTAAATTTCATGATGGCATGCATATCTACCCATCCAGAGAAAAAACGTTTCCATTCAAGTTTAGAGAGATGCAACCAAACCAGTGAGGTACCAGGTACACAAACAACCTCCGTTGATATTTCCAAGTTCAACAAGTTCCCCTCTGCAACTACCTCCCCTCCAACCCCTTCAGAGCTGGCCCTGCAGAACAGACAGGTGATGTAACGCCTGCCTTAAGGTAGCTGGGTTTCTCCAGTATTCAAATCACAGTTTGGCGGGCTGAAACTTGACAAGGAACACTCACTGGTGTGACAAATCGATGATTCCGCAAATCAAGCATCACAGAATAAAGACGCTATAACATCTCGAATGCACCTATCTTGATGCAACCCTACACTTAACAAGTGAAAAAATTCATGTCAAAATAGGAGTGCAGTAAAATACACTGCCTCGAGAATCTGCCAAAATAAGAGCCTCTAGCTAAACCATATGCAAACCATTTCCTTTGACCTAGCTTCCAAGCAACCAAGCTGTCTGAGGTATGATATATTTACTTATATAGACCATATCCAGATATTTATATGGTTATTTTGTTTTCAACCTTTGAAGGATGCACAATATTTACAAGTCTAGGAATTATGTAATTCAGTCATAATTTATCTCTCCAAATTGGACTTGAAATTCAAATGCATTTCTTTTCAGACAGACCCTTTTCACTCTTACCCTCAAACACCACTGCAAAGATACCGCCCCCGCCCCCAGTTCTGTGTGCAGGCATTTTCAGCTCGGACAAGATGGGTCTTCCCTCAAGCCACCTGCATGGTGGGCTTCTGAGACATGATACTAGTGGAGGAAAAGCACTGATTTTCTAACTAAAATAGAAAAACTGATTTGGGGGGCAGTGCTGGAAGGCGCTAAGTGCCTCCAGACCTTCCCACAAAACCCAAACTGGTTCTCCTCTCCCTCCTTCCTTCGCTAGGCCTCTCTCTTGGCTTGAGTCCAAATAAGACTGAGGGGGCTAATCATGCTCTTTGAGACTTTTTTACTGCAGGTACAGAACGCAACCACTGAGGTCCCCTCCCCCTTCCTGAAGCCAGGTTCCTTTAGCTACTTTCAAAGTTTTAACTCAGCAAACCAGGCCCCTCACTAGCAATGCAAAGGCAGCTGTGTAACAACTTCGGGATCATGGCTGTAAACAGAAAAACATTTTTTCTCAACCCTGGTTCTTAGCAAATCTCTAATATAACAAAAGGAGAGATTCACAAAACCATGACCCATTTTCTAGATTTGGGAGGAATGGCAACTGAGAAATATCTGTTTGACTTAAACAGAGGAAAAACAAATGGACACAGGCCACTGGCTCTTGCCACCCTGTCTCTCGTTACAGTTTTGCTTTTAATCAGCTGTTTGCTTTTAAACAGCATCTCCAGAGCTGTTAAGGTCATGGAGTTTAGTATTAGGATCAGCTCTGTAACTTAAGCCACAGAAAGAACGCCACTGTAATTAACACAAATATCATCTAGGGGGAAAATTAATCAAGGCAGAAAAAGATTTTCTTTTCAGGTCAAAGATCTACACAGAGATTTTCAGAACCAAGTCACACTCAAAAAAGGTGGCAGCCTCGGGATTTCCACGCATGTGGCTAGCAGGGGTGTAACTAAGAGGCGCAGGGCTTGCTGCAGGTAAAAGCACAGCCCAGACCAGTGGGCCACATGCTTCAGAGGTGACATTCTCTTCTCAAAAGACGGCAGTGCCACCCACGATCACTAAGAGTTAAAGAACTCATATGACTTAGTGTCAGCAGGAATGGGGCTACCTTGGAAGAAATGACCTATCCTCCCACAGATCTCTACACTGCTTCTGACTCTCCTCCCAGAGGGAGGTAAAACCCCTCACGTTGAAGAATGAAGATGTTTCACATCTCTCTCTACTTATGGAATGAAAAGACCAAAGACACAGCCTGCAATTTTGACCCTCACTCAATCTACAAACATTAATAGCGGGAAAAAATTAGATTGGCCAATTCCATATTGTTTCCTACCTGCGTTTGACTAGTTTACCCTGACATCATTAGCAGCCACGCAACTGTGATGGCCTGGCGTGCTTTGAAAGCTGTTTCATCCATGTGGAAGGTAACTTGCTCATTTAACAAAACCTCACAGTGGTGAGTTTTGCAGTCTATTTTTGCTTCACTGTCCCCCGCCCCACAGCAGGGTATCTTTTGAATAAAGTGCTACCTGCTACTACTTACACTAGTAAAATAGTTTCCTACATTTCTTCAACACCTGTCATTTCTAAAATGGCTAATAAGTTTTAATAAATCTGTATATCTGCCTTTTGATGTGCCACAGTAGAGTTTTTATCGTTTAAACCTTTTAGTTCACCGAAAGCTAATCCGACTCATTCCAAGCATTCTGAATACATGCAGTTATGTCTATCTGCTTGGCATCTATTTGGGGTTTAGCCTATCCAAATTTAACCTCCTCTGGATCTGCTGAGACATCTCATTATAACCTTCTTCATCCTGTACTTGGGTTAGTGGGTAAAGATATAATACAATGAGAAAGCTATCAAGGATAGCTAATATTTAGCTAATACAATATGAGAACTGACATTTAAATTGTAAAGCATCTTTTCAAGTCAATATAACTTTCACTCGTAATTGCCCTAAGTATATTTAAAGGTTGCTAACTTCAACTTCAAGATATCTCACTTAAAAATAAACCAGTAAGAATTACAATCAATAGTGATCTTTCTTTGTTTGAATCACTCTGCCCCCAGGACACCTGGCGTGAAAGTTGATTTTAAAGAACAAACCAAGCAAAAATCTAAACATTTTATACATGTCTACTATGACAATGTCGCATTGGCAATTACGTAATCTGTTCCCTGCATTACCAAATTCTGTATATCAGTTTTAAATCAAATGCAGCATATTGTCTTTATACTGCATTCCATGCTCTATATTTACACATGAACACGTTTCTGAGAAATTGCATTTAAAAAACTAAAAATATAATCCTATTTTCATAATTTCTTATATTACAAAAACAAACATACAGTCTCATAGAAAAACTTGGTCTATAACACAATATTATTTTCATAATGTATATAAAGTCCAAGTTCAGTCTGACAATAGAAACTTTCCTTCCTACACTTTTCAAACCTTCTCTGTGTGTTGCATACATCCATCACTCAGAGAAACTGTTTCCCCAATTTTCGTGCCTTTATGAATGCCAGTCCATCATTCCAAAAATAAATTTTAAAAACTAAGAGGGATTGATGGGAAGATGGATGTGCCAATGGATGTGCAAGTATAATAAAATGGCAGAAGTAGAAACTAAGTGGTAGGTATATGGGTGTTCAGGGGAGAATTCTTCCAACTCTGCTGAATGTTTGAAATATTTTATAATGAAATCTTGGGAGAATAACATCCCATTTTCAAGGCCCACCTAAATGGCCAACCCAGAACTCCATTTTTCTCGAAGGCACTTAACCATGCTACCATGTATCATAGTTATTATGTGTCACATCTAATCTCCCTACAGGATCCACACTTGAATCATTTTTCTATCATTCAAATGCATCTAATACAACTTATACACAATAATCATTCAACAAATGGGAAAGAAATACTTTGACTATAGACTGAAAATAATCACTGTTCTTTAGTAATACTACTAATAAAATTATCCTCAAGTATTACAGAATGTGATCTTTTTTACTGAAGTATAATTGATGTACAATATCATGTAAGTTATAACCTACAGGCATACAATACAGTGATTCACAATTTTTAAAGGTTATACTCCATTTATACTTATTATAAAATATTGGCTATATTCCCTATGTCAGAATGTAAGCATCTTGAACACAGAGGAAGCTGAAACAGAAAAGATCCATGTCTCAAGAAAAAATTTTTTCCACCCATGTATTTACAACATAACTGAGCTACCAAAAACATGCAGATGTTAAAGTTAAATTAAAATACGCAGGGCTTCCCTGGTGGCGCAGTGGTTGAGAGTCTGCCTGCCGATGCAGGGAACACGGGTTCGTGCCCCGGTCCGGGAAGATCCCACATGCCGCGGAGTGGCTGGGCCCGTGAGCCATGGCCGCTGAGCCTGCGCGTCCGGAGCCTGTGCTCCGCAACGGGAGAGGCCACGGCAGTGAGAGGCCCGCGTACAGCAAGAATAAAATAAAATTCCTGCAGCAGCAGGAATTAAGCGGTTACCAGGCATTCACTCAGAGAATCGAAAATGCCTTCAGACACAAGCCAAGGTTGAAAGTTGATGGAACTGACTTGAACCTTGCAGACTAAGCAGAATTTATGGAAGCTCCAGTAGACGCACAGGAAGCTCCAAGCCCTGGGGATAGGATGGACTGGGCCTGATATAAGAGTTAACCCGGGGAGTGGTTAGAAGCTGGGAAGTGAAAGTCTCAAGAGACCCTGAGAAAGAAGAGCTAACAGACTTGGGGACACTAACACCTTGAGAAGAAAGTGCTGAAGGGGACATCGAGGAGTGAAAATGGGGGAAAGGGCTAAAGACCATTAACCAAATCAGGGAACTCAAGATGGGAACCTCATCTGAGAGGAATAAGAAATATAGTATGCTTGGGTTTAGACATGTCGAATTGGAGGTGAAAGTGGGACATCTACAGCCTTAAGGTAACTGGAGACTTGGACAATAAAGGGGTAAGTTATCCAGGAAAGAATCAAAATAAGTCTACACCTAGTCCTAGGCATACTTACAACTGAGCATAGAAGGAAAAATGAACCAACTGGAGGAGAAGCCAGAATGCGGGCAAGGATCAGGACAATGTAACTGAGCCCAAGGTAAGAAAGGATTTCTACTGAGAGGTCAAGGGAAAACTGAGAAAAGGGAAGAACTTAGACCATAAAGAGTGCAGCTTCGGCAATCATCAGAAACCCAGACTTGGGGGCTACAGAAGCTCATCACGCAGCTCTGTCATTTTTCTTTTCTATAAGGAATATGGCCTGAAAAAAAGGACACAAGTTGAATTTATGTCCTTATTTAAGTAATGCATTAAGGTGAAAATTCACTAAATAAACTGAAAAACGGTTGCAGATCTAGCTTTTCAATTTTATGTGGCCCAATATCAAAATTAGCTTGCTTTTCTTTTCTTTTGGTTATATCAAAGCTATATGAGGATGGATAAAAGAGCCAGGGGGAAGGGGGAAGGAAGGCAAGATTCATTATTTGCACTGCTTAACCCACAAGTCAATGAACCATAGGCAGACTGAGTGGAGTAAACTGGGATGCCAGTGGAAAAAAAGTTCTCCTTAAAGGTTGAACCATATGAAATCAATAATGTTCAATTATTCATTTGCATGTTTCTTATGTTCTGTAGAAGACCCCAATAAAAAAAAAGTAGTAATACTCTGCAAAGAAGTTCTGTGCCACTGACTTGAGTGTTGTTGGTCCTTATCAAGAATTAGCAAAAAGGGGGACTCCTTCTACACCTTACTGTGCACTGTATACACTGTACATTCGTATACAGCATATCCGTTGGAATACAAGCCTTTACCCCTCAGACAGCAAAATAAACACCTTCAAGTTCATCTGGTCTTCTCTGGTTCACAGCTGAGGAACAACTGCACCAAGAAAAGGTGGTCATCTGACCCAAGGGGCGGGTGCAAGTCTCTGCAACTTGTTACTATGAAGGCCAAGGCAAGTCCTGAGGTGCACAGAGGCAGGGCTGAACCCACTCTGCTCATTCCATGCAGAGCACAAGTGCAAACTCCTTTGCTCTCTCGCATCACCATGGGGTTTACACTGCCTTGCTAAGAGGATTCCAGGAAGCCCCAAAGTGATGGCACACGAAGACAAAAAAAACTGGCAGAGTCAATTCCCATGATGCCAGGGTACTGGGTAGTTTCCAAGGGCAGAGCGTTCCAGAAAAATGCAAATAGGGCTTCCTAAAGAAATTCCAGGCCAATACAGACAGATGTTCTCTTAGAAAGTCACACAGAATTGCAGTTTAGAAGCTTGGATGAAGAGGTTAGAGCGCAAGGGCGAGCAAAAAGTTGGCACCCTATTAGGGATTCTAACCAACCACTGAGTATTCGCTCCTCCCTCTCCATTTCATACATCCACTTAGAAGACCCCTGTGCAGCTCATGATAGCTGGCGATATTTGTGTCCATCGCCAACGTGATGGCCTTTCAGTAATGGGGGAAGGGGGTGCCTCAACAAACTTTAACCTTTTTTGAAGTTTACATGAGAATTAAAAATGCCTTCTTTCCAGTATTCAAATGTCTGCCACTTTAAAAAAGAAAAACAAAGCTGAGTATCATTCAAAAATAGAAGCCACCCCTCCTGCCACATCTCCCCAAGGATGTGCCACAAGACCGAAAGTAAAATCAAAATAAAGTTCCTATGAGGAGCAACTAAGGTATTCATATTTGACAACTATTTGGGAATTTCTGAACAAAATATCTCAGCCATGAGACATGGTCACATCAGTCCCACATAACTTTCAGCCTTAGAGCATACTTCGCTGTATTATGCCCTTTCCCAATTCTCTTTCCTCATGCTCCTTTCCCCAAATACATATATTGAGATTTTCACCCAACTGTAAGAAAGGCTTTAAGTAAGGTGATTTCAGTAATCCTCACCAGGATTCTGTCAAACGTGACAGTGCAGCAAGAAAGCAGCCATCATCCCTGCCGTGGAACCTCTGTGGCTAAATTACTCACCTGCAGGTTGCAAACCCTAATAATAGAATAGATATGAACTTTTAAATACGAGGAAATGCACTCTCAGTTCACAGACAAAATTAAAGAAATCTTATTCCAAAATAAAGAATATCTGTGATATCTCATAATAAAACAATTTAAAATTTTAACAAGTGTTAAGTTCTACTGTTGAAGCATTCTTTTAATCTACATTGTGTTCCAAATAATTTCAAAGCAAAACACAAAAGTCAACTCAAAACAACTATTAAAAAAACAAAACACAGAGCCAGAGCTCACAATATTACTTCCCAAGCTCTAGAAAGCTTTCTATATAGGGGGGGAAAAAATAACAGGTCACGGAAATGAAGTTTCACTATGTATAAATACTGTACATGGGTTTAAAAGATCCCGGGATTTCCAAAAGTCTCAACTTCCACTTTGTGTGTAACCTTATGACAGTTCTAACCAACTGCAAAGCAGATTTAACATACCATTCCTACAAATACAAAATGCATACCCCACAAATACTACCAGTGTTGAAGGAACTAAAAGGTTTTGAACTTTTCAACAGCTTTCCAACCATTTTGTCCCATGCAAATGACTTTCAAATTCTCAGGCAGGCCCCAGGAAGTAAAGCACAAGAAACTATATTTACTTAAAGATTCAGTCTAATTCCCTGTAGTAAATCACAGGAAATAATTTAGTTCCAAAGCAGCCTCTCCTCAGTCCTCAAACAGTTAAGTTTTGGTCGATTTGCATTTTAGAACTGAATTTTTTTAAGCTAAAAGTCATAGTAAAATTTCTCCTTTTTATGAATGTTTAAAACAAGCAAGTTTTTCAGATCTGAGAGTGAAACTTAGTTTTAACAAGTAACTCATTTTTATGAAAACTCCAACCAGAAGACTAGCTGTGAGTTAGAAACACTTCAGGTTGTTTCTTTTCTTCTTAAAATACCCTTTTACTCAAAGTGAAAATGTGCTTGCTGTAATCTGACTTCCACCAACTGACTCTGATTGCACCTGAAATATTTCCTCACTTGAGAATGGCAGCCTGCTCTCTCCCAAAGCTCCACTAGGTTTCCACTGGGAGCTGCTACCTGGCCTCCAATTCTGGACAGACAATTCTCACTAACATTTAATAGATCTTCTAGCTCTGACCAGTAAATTTTTTCTAAAAACTTACAATTGCATTTGGGGAAAAAATTAGAACAAGTAAAGAACCTAATAAAAATGGCCGGGGGGGGGGATGATTTGGCCTTAGAATCTGTTTTTATAAAAAGCACTAAAGCTTCAACGTTTAAGTTATAGTCCTACAATAGTTTAAGAATACCTTGACTTAAGGCCATTTGAGAGGCAAAACTAAAAATAATCCCCAAACTCTGCCTTTCCCTATCTTTAAAGAACGCCACTCCAGCAAGCTGAAGCAGGCTGTATCCATTCCCAAGGACATGAGAAAAGGTGTAAGTACATACTGTACCTTGAATGCCCAACAACAACGAAAAAAATGGCTTTTTTAACAGCAAATGCTTTGTAACAGCTCAAGTAGGACTGATAAATAAACAAGTCAGTCAAATACTTAAATTCAAATGTTAAAGTAAAATTGGATTTGGCAGGCAACCCCGATTTTCTGACTTAAAAGAATATATACCTAGCTTAAAGTAAGGAGGCACCTTACCTTTTTGAAGCACTTGGTAAAATTGCACGTAATGCCTAGTAATGAGGTTATAAGTGATGCCTTTACTCTAAAATACGCTTTGGAAAAAATAAGATCCTGACTCCTTCTCCAGGAACTTTAATACGAAGTGATTAACTTAACCTTTTTTACACACATTAACCACAAAGATAACAGTGTATGTAAAACCACCTTGGTGTAACAAGTGCTTAGCAAAGGAAAATCTGTATTATGCTGTACAGTCCGGATGAGGGGTAAGGAAGGAGGTTAGCTCAACTAGAGAACCTTCGCATCGATCCTTCCACCTGTGACAGTGAGAAACTGGCAGCTTCTGGCAGCCGCAGGGCGAACGCACGGCCGGTAAGCCTCCGCACCGCCAGCCCCGAGCCTGACCTCCCGAGGGTCCCAGGGCCTTCTCCACGTCGGGGTAGGGACGTGCCTGCCCACAGAGTCTCTCCTCGGGTCTGTCTGCCTGTCTCTCTCAGAAAGGCAAAAAGTGCGAGGCACCTCCTTTACAGGCCTCCATGCAGGCAGAAGTTCCCTACGGTTCCCTAGATTCGAACCTCCACTCCAACTCCCCCAAAACACTAGTGTCAAAGCCCCCCGCCTTGCCCCTCGGATCCGTAGCTCCGTGCTCGAAGGCACTGAGGTGGCAAAGCAAGAGATTATACACGCCCCCGGCCCTGGTCATCCGGGGGAGCCTCTCCTCGCCTAATTAAAGGCCTTGAACCTTGGGCGAGGCCAAGTTTGGGGGTACCTCCCGGCGCAGATAAGAGCTGGCCGCGCGGCGCCGAGGCCGGGCCCGGAGGCACGCAAGGCCAGGGCGCGCTGGCCCTTTAAAGGCACTCGCTTCCTGCGCCCGCGGCCCCTCCCTCGCCGTCGCCAGCTCCCGCCCCCGCCGAGGGTCACACTTGAACTTTAGCTCGCCCCGCGCGGCCGGGCGCCGGCGCTCCGCAGGCGGTGGCCGCCCCTTCGCACGTGTCGGAGGCGCTACCTCGGGATGGGCGCTCCCGGCCCCCCGCACTCGAGGCCACTTCGAATAAAATCGAAACAAAACAAAATGCACACCGGCCTCCAAAATCTGCGTGGCCATCCCCGACGGGCCTCCCGGCTCGCGCCCTGCCTGTCCCCTCCACCTGCAGCCCGGTCCCCTGGCGGCGGGGCTCTGAGGCCCCTCGCCACGCTCTCCCCAGCCCAGAGCGGCGGAAACGGCTCCGCGGGGCGTCCCGGGGCTAGGAGGACGCGCGCCGCGGGGGCGGAGGGGAGCCGCCCTCACCCCCGAGGTCCTGGAAGAAAAGCAGCAGCTGCACGAGTCCGCGCGGGCCGTGGCGGAGCAGCTCCCAGTGAACCCCCCTTTCCTTCCACTGGCGAACTTTTCTGCCCGCTCGGAGGTCCACTTCTTGGCGTACTTTTTTCACTCCCTTAGGTCTCAACGAGCCCATTCCCCGTCCCGCTCCAACTCTCACTAGAGCGCGCGCAGAGACACTTATTCAGGTCCCCCGACGAGTCCGGGTCAAGCCCCACAACCCACCCCTGCCGCTTCTCGCCCGCTCCCTTCACGCGCTGCCCGCGTGCTCTGCACTTTCAGGCCAAGCAAACTTGCCCAGCCGCCCCCTCATCTGCCCCACCGCGACCTCAGGAGGAGGCAGGCAGGCTGCCCGAGCCCCCCTCCCGCTCCGGCCGTTAGCCCCGAGGCCACTCACCTTCCAGCCAGCCGAGCTGTTGCTGTCGCCCTTATCCTTGAAGTAGGGAACGCTCTTGACCATCCACTCGTAGATCTGCGACAGCGTGAGCCGCTTCTCGGCCGAGCTCTCGATGGCCTTAGTGATGAGGTCGGCGTAGGACAGGTTGCCCCACGCGTTGCGGCGGGACGAGCTGCTCTTGCGCGGCTGCCCCGCTAGCGGCCCGGCGGCGGCGGCGGGGGGCACGGGCGGGTGCTGCGATAGCGGCCCGGGCGGCGGGGGCTGCGGCGGCGCCGGGTGCAGGCAGCCCGCCTCCGGGCCCTGGAAGTCCCCGCACAGCCCCCCGGTGGCGGCAGCTGCGGCCGCCGCCGCCGCCACCGCGGCCGCCGCCGCGGCTGCCGCCACGGAGCCGGGCGCCTGCTGGAAGTCCCCGCTCTCCTCCAGCAGGCTCAGGTTGCTCATGAAGTCGGCGCTGACAGCGGACGCCGAGGCCGAGGGCAGGCCCGCGGCGGCGTCGGGGTTCGCGGCCGCGCCGCCCGACGGCGCCGGGCTGGAGGTGGCCGAGTTGGACTGGCTAAACTCCGGCCTGGGTAGCGGCCAGGTGCACGAGCGCGGCCGGGGCAGCGGCTCGAAGTCCGGGTCGATCTCCACCACCTGGGGCGCTTCGGCCATGGTGACCCCGGCCCCTCCCCCAGCCGCGGGACTGCCAAGAAGTGAGAGAGTGCAGCACCGGGGGCCGAGGAGAGAGAGCGAGAAGAGCCGGTCCGAGATTTGCCGGGGCCGGGCGCGGGGGGCGGGGGGGGGGGGGGTTGATGTCGGTGCCACGAGCGGACGGAAACCGGGAGGAAGGCGCGGCGGCAGAGTGGAAGCGCGAGCCCAGAACTTAACTTCACAGGTCCATCAACATCTAGGCTCCTCCGGGTCCGCTGCACGGACGGGACGGCAGGCCAGAGTCACCGGGCCCCGGCAGCGCCGGCGTCGCGCTCCTGCTGACACGGCCCGTGGAACGAAGGACGGACGGACGCCGCGGACCGTTCACTCTCCCGGGCTGCGCGACCGTGGCGCTGCTGCCTGTTGAATGTGGCGGCGACGGCGGCAGCTGCAGCGACTACGCTGCCGCCCGACTTACTGGATCTGCCGCCGTCCCCCGCCCGCGGCGGCGCGCGCGCCGGCCCGCCCCTGACTGACAGCCCGAGAGACCAATGAGCGCGCGGCGGCTCCGCCCAGGCAGCCAGTGGACGCCGGCCTGGGCGGGGCCCGGTTTTCCACCGGGAGGCCGCAGTGGGTTGGTGGGGGGTAGTGGGGTGTTTTTCTCTCCCACACACACACGCACACACACTCTCGCTCTCTCACTCTTTTTTTTAAGCTCTCTGTTATTATTTTCTGGTAATTCTCGAGTGTTTCTGTGAGTCTCTCGCCCTCCCAATGTTTTGATTGCTAGGAGGAAAACCAACGTGGAGGCGACGGCGACACTTTGTTTACTACTGAGGACCAGAGAGTACTCGGGAAGCCCGAGTGGAACGAGTCGCTCGCTTCGCCTCGACCTCCGCTCGGGGCCCAAAGCCGGGCCGGGCGGGGGCCGGGGACGCTCAGCGCTCCGGGGGCGCTGGGTGGGCGGGCGGGCGGAGGCGGCCTCGCTGCATTCTGCTCAATCGCCCCCTCTCGACTCTGCCCACGATTTCTTTGCAGAGAAACGTGGGGAAGTCGGTGGGTTTTGTTTTTGTTTTGTTTTGTTTTGTTTTCCCTGCGACGTGTCGAGTCCTCCGGCCCCGGCGCGAGCCGCACACGCCCCCCGGGGCAAGGGCTCTGACGGTCAAGTCCGCGCGGACGACGCAGTCGCTGCAGCTTCCGCGCCGGGAACCCACCTGTCCGCACCCGCGGGCTGAGCCTCTGCGGTTGGATGTAGACGGGGGCCAGTTGTCCAGTCCAGCAGCCACCAGCCGGGTTCACTACATTCTTGACTTAACTAGAAACGAGGGAAGGGGGCTCGGCGTGGGCCGAAGATGGTCCTACGTCACACGCACCCTCGGGCCCAAAGGCATCCTCATCCTCGTGCCCTCTTCCCTTGGGCGGGAATCTCAGACCCTCCACTGAGTCAGTCGGGGGCGACGGGGAAGGGGTCAGAGGAGAGCATTTAGTGAGAGCCTTGTCACTTTATTACTTACCCTAATTAAGTTTAACTGTTTGCTTGCCATTTCTTTGCTATTTAGAATGGAAGTGCTGAGGTGTTGAGAAGTGAAAATGGAAGAAGGGAGAGGACCAAAGCCTTGGGGTGCAGCCCTGCCCCACTCCCAGATGTTCCTTTAGGCCGCTTGCCCCGTGCGTCCATCAACCCACCCCACCTTTCCCCATCTGGGCTCCAGGTCCAGGACGTCCTGCCGAGATCAGTGGGGCAAAAGGTAGGAAGACAATGGCCCTTGTGTCTCAGGGAGCAGAAGAAACAGTCGTCAAGTTTTGTTTACTTTTGCATTTTTTTTTTTTTTAGGAGGAATATGGAAGGCATTTCCTTTCAGAGGGATGGGATCACTTAAGATGGAAGATTGACCGTAGGGTTTTAAATATCTTGTCCAAAATGACAGCTCCCAATTCCAAAAAAAAAAAAAAAAATCCCTGTTTCTGACAGGTGGTTCTTCAGTTGAAAAAGTGGCATCTAAAGAAAATGAGGCCTCGTTTACAGAAGTTTGAAAAGACTGAAAGATTTATTCCTCCTTGACATTCTCACTCGTCCAAACTCCTATTTCTTCATAATCCGCTTATCACAACAGCTTTCCAGTGATAAGGGGGCTGGGTGGAGGTTGTGAGCCTGATAGATGGAAGCTAGGGTTGGTTCCCACCCTCGTTTTGCGGTCTCTGCGTTTTCTATCAAATTTGGACTGTTCGGGCCTCGTCTGCCCGCCGCTAGGGGACCTCAGTAACCCAGACGAGCTGAAAGGAAGGCCGTAATGTAGAACTACTGCTTCCCTCAACCTTTGCCACTGCACTCTGCAGGGGCAGCCCCCATTCGAACGGCCGCACCCTTCGAATAGGCGGTGCCCTAGTGGGTCATTCTTGGCAAAGGAAGCCAGCTGGCAAATTTGGCCTTGCCTTCATTTCAATTCCGGTTTTTCAGGGCCTCAGTTGCAGGAAAGTATTTGGTTAAGAGGGTTTTCTTACAAACTTTCTCCCCAGATCCTTGAAATCTTCTGAGCTATCCTGCCTAATTGTTTCTGTAAGTGACATATTTGCTTTTGTTTGGTCTTTTTTAAAAATTTGACTTGAAGCAGGCCCAGAGTACCTACAAGCACCAATGTCCCTGACACGTGGTTCCAAAAAATTAAAAAATATATATTTAAAGGTTCTTATAGCTGCCTAAAATACCTTGGTATGTATCAATCTACTCATACAAGCTGGTGGACATTTGGCTTGTTTCTACCCTTTAATGGTCACAAACCCTTCTTCTGTAGTGAATAACCTTATATAACTCATTTTGCATATGTGCAAGTACGTCTATAGGAGGAATTTCCAGAAAAGAGATCACTGGGTCAGCAGTTAAATGCATTTGTAATTTTGAGACACTGCCGAATTGCCCTCCCTAAGGGTTGTATCAAGCTGAACTTTCTTTTCAGCTAGACCTGGAGAATGATAAAGTTGAAAGTAAACCTGGAGATCATCCTGGTGGTCCCTTTAATTTATAGGTAAGGAAAACGAGGCACAGAGAAGCTAACCGATTTGCCCGAGTTCACACAAATAACAGTGGTGCTGTTAGAACTAGAGCTTCAATTTCTTGCTTTCCCATCCATAATCTTCTCAACACACAGATAGAAAATTATGAATACCCTGTAATCCCAATATGCGATAACCACGATAAAACTGTGGTGTATTTCTCTCCAGCCAATCCCACAGATTTTAGTAATTTTACTTAGATTAACTCCACTGAGCTGGAAGTTTTGATTTAAAAGATTTTTAAAAAGCAGACACACAAAAAAATGATAGTGATAGTAAGATAATAAAAAAGATTACAAAAGAAGTGGTTTGGGTTTTTTTTAGTCAAAAAATGTAAACGTTTTCTTTGAAGGATGGCAAAGGATTTAGGTTGGCACTAGTTCTGCTTAAGAGAAAAAGGTTTATTTCTTTTCTCCTTCAGTATTTTTTTTTGTGGTAGCTGTTTGCTTAGAAGGGTTTTTCTAATGATTCTCACTGATTAGTAAGTAAGTGTGAGTCATTATCATCGGTTCATGTGGCCAAATTGGGAAGAAAAATGTTTCATGTCAGGTAAGCACAATTAAAATGAAAAAGGAAGTTTATCCTCACAAAGCCCATCTCACAAACCAATGTGGTATTCTTTCCTCTGCCTCTTTTCAGGGTAATTATTACATCATCCTTGACAGGAAGACTGAGGGATGGTTCCCTTTGATCAATTCCAAGGTAGAAATTTCTATATTTACCCCTCACCACCAACACACTGATCTCTGGTTTAAATTCTTATCAAAAAATAGGTAATTTAAGTCCAAGTTAATGAGTAAAAAGCCTGGATGCTTATTCTTCAGTCACAGCACTTAACTTCATACTTCACCTTCCCTTCCCCAGAACTGCCCATTTCCAATATTTTGTCTAAATCATTAGGAGGTATTGCTATCAACTTAAAACAGGCTTTCTTCAATTTGCCCATAGAAGATAATGATATGAAACAACACAGCTTCAGCTTCTTAAACCAGTGTCCCGAAACCTGGCCTATTAAGTGGTAGTTATAGCAATATCAGAAGTAGCCATTTATTTTTCTCGAGGGGTAATTTCCTTCGGATTTTGTCATTCATTCAGCAAATACTTGTAGAGCACCTCCTATGTACAGACCAGGTGCCAGGCATCACACGGTACACTGGTTTTTCTTTTTTTTTTTCAGAGTACATTGTTTTGATGGCAAATTCCTTGAGGTCATAAATAGTTTATTTTCCTTTATATGATATTTGATGTCAGAATTAAGACTATGTCACTCTTTAAATAATCAGGAATGCATACTGACAATATTTCTTTGAAGGAATTACACACAAAAAAGTATTTGATAGATACAAGGAATGCTAAGTCAGAAAAGAATTGACGTATTATCATAGTCACCATTTTGAAGAAAAATAATAAGATGAGGTAGAAAAGCTGAATAAATGAACATCCGTAGGTGTTGGGAGTATGAGCTCTGGCCACCAGGCTTTGGGATTGGGAGGATCTTGCTCCAAATGGACAAAAGACACGGGATATGTCAGATTATTTGTCTATTACAAATAAAGATGATGCTTACTAATCTGTAACTGGAGAGAAGCATTGGGCAAATCATAAACCAGAGATCCAACAGTTTCTATTGTGCTATGAAGATGTGTGTCAGCTTCGATAAACTCTATTCCTTTGCTTTAAGTGTTAGTGAGAGACTACCTGTGGGTCCCTACAACAATACTAAAAATGTATTTGGAGATAATCTAAATGACCAACAATAGAGAATGGTTAAATGCCTGTAAGGTAGAATCATATATAGTCATTTAAAATAAAGTGGACCAAGCATACATAATGGCATTGCGACAATGCTGGGGATACAATATTTAAAAGGTTGGAGGTACCACTGTCGGCTAAAAAATTTTGGCAGTGGTTATATCTGGGTGGTGGATTTATAGGTGATCGTTACAGGTCTCACACAAACCCCTCCTTTTACAGGTAAGAAAACAGACAATGAAAAGTTAAGTGATTTGCCCGAGGCCGCACAGTTAGTGAAGAGCTGGGCCAGGATTCAGACCTCCTAGCATTCAGGCCAAAACTCTTTCTTGTATAGCATTGCTTTTCACTTTACCTTTCTAACTGGAGGTTTTCACTATTTAATGAAATTCAGCCTATTTTAAACACTAGGTCTTTAACTAACTTTGAGACAATAAAATTACTCTCCCAAACTCCAAACAGCCTGCACATTACAATTAAAATTTTTTCTAACATTAAGGACTGAGAGTTGCCATAAAAATTAATGGATGGCACATGAAATCCCAAATTCTTTGAATATCACAAATCTGAATTTTGCACTCATGCTTGAAACACAATGTGTTTTCACTATTTTATTTCTGTTTCATGTCATATTAAAGCTCTTAACATGCTTCCCAAAAAAGGGGGGACATATGTATTAAATAAGAAAAAGCTGCCATGTAGATCACAGATGGTAGTACATTTTTGGCAGAAAGGAAGTTTAACAAGGCGTTCTACTTATTTACTTGGAAAACTAACATGTATGAATGTTCAAGTTAAGTGGTAAGAATTAATTGCTGTTTTACTATAATCAGTTTTTTCCAATCAAATTGCCCTATTTCCATAACATTACAGTAGAGAAAGGGTGTCAAATGTGATTGTAACCCCCTGGGAGTCCACGACAGTAATGAAAGAATGAAGGAAGAAGAAACAGCATTTTATAGTAACTAACCATATTGCTTGTCATTTGTTGATAAAAATCAATAACAAGAGGTAATGACTGTATAGTCAGAGTACATGTGTTTTTAATATGACATGTATAGTCACTGACTGTGTCAGTTATGGTGTAAAAACAGGAGGTAAGAGTTTATCAAATTTCAGATTTGGCTGACTCAACACAGCCCACCCATATGCAAAGTCTGCTATGCCAGAAAGTAAACATAGATGAATAGTGAGTATTTCTCTGGAATACCAGGTTTTTATTTTGTGGTAAATAGAGCCTTTAAAACACATTGAAGTATTCTATATTCTAAGGTTTAAGATTTTAAAATGGAACTTCCAATTAGCTGATCACTGATACCATGCTGGAGGAAAAAACTGATTTGTCTCATATGATGCCGTTATATACTTTAAATAATTTTGTGTTTGAACAACAAACTGAAAACAGAACATTTGACAGCTACATTGCATGCCTGCACTCCAGAAGATTACAACCTGGAAAAACTCTTCCCACAATCCGAGACTAAGCTTGGAGAGATCTCACCCTCCTCTGTTTCAGATTTATATATCATCTGAAACAAGATGATATGTATATTGATAAATATAAATATATACCTCTCGTTTCAAAATGTTTTCATTTCTAAGCCATAAATCACTTTTTACTCTGAAGCAGAATATACACATTTTCTTTAGGCCCCGGTGTTAATAAAAACCACCATTTTTCAACAGTAGTTATGGACTAAGCACTATATAGCTATTACCTGAATCAGTCCTCAAAGCCAACCAATAATGTAGGAATTATCATGATTCATATCTTACAGAAATTGAAACTGAGGTACAGAGAGCTAAGAAACTTACTTAATGTTGTACTTTAGAAGCTTATCTAATTGTAATCAGACTTGACCCTACTGTTATCAAAATACAGAGCTCATCTCCTGGTTAACAGACCTTCTGCCTCCGTAAAATGTTGGGATTTTTCTAGAGCCCTAGAAATTAACCAGAGGTTAATTTGATGATTCAGTTTTTTTCCAGAAAATTGACGTTGGAACATTTTGGGAGGTGGAGGGATCTTTGTCAGCAATCAGCTCTGCCTGAAACCAGTTTAGTTTATGTTAATGAAGGAAGCCTAGAGATAGAATATAAATGACAATAATAATGCTGACGTTTGCATTTGTATAACACAAATGATGTCGGGGATTTCAAGCCATTAGCACTTGCTTATCTGAACAGACGGCCTCAGACCATCTACAGTAAGAGCAACCTGCCCTTCCGGAAAGGTTGGCTCATCTGGAACTCTTTCCGAAGCTCTCCTTATCTTCAATAAAGCACATCAAACCAAGTTCACCAGCTCTACTGAGCTCTGTCCCCACCAGAGAAAGTGGTTAGCTTCGGATCTGTATCTAAAAGCCATCCCTCCTATGAGTTTCAGAAGCTCAGATTTAGCTTAGAACTAGTGAACATATATTTTACAATTCAAATGAGAGACCTTACGTTATTCCAATACTACTTGAATCCAGCTCTGTTGCTGAACGTGCTGGGGATTGATCCAAGCCATAAGGTTTACTTTCATGAGACAGTGAGCAAAATTAAGAGCAAAACAAACAAAACCCTTGTGTTCCTCTCCACCTCAAAGTGACTTGGAAAGTGCCCTCTCCACCACCAGGTGAGCATAAAATATCAGGAATATTTGTAAAGCACCTTTAGAAACACTTACTTTGGGAAGGGGATGGGATCCTATCTTAATGCCCCCAGTTTTCATAAGAAGCATGAATAAAACACCCTTCAGCTAAGAGTTTAGGCTGTGTTCTCGTATCTTCAGCTTTCCATCACAGAGACATATTGGCAGCCCCTACGACCCACAGACTACAGTCAGAAGACCCACAGACTATCAGTCAGAAGAGCTTATCTGTGGCTACCTTCCTTTCAGTCAGTTTAAATTGCCAATGAATCACGAAAGGAAAATCACCCCTCCATGCTTTCCCATCCTCAGGAGATGTCCTAGTTTTAATTAGCCAGTGCATCCAGTTGTGAGAGTCAGCAGATAATCATAATTTTGTATGATAAGTAAAATCAGTATAATAATCCAAATATATTATCTCTTTTCTTCAATAGTTGTATATTTGATACTTGATTTGATGTTTTACTTTTTATTGTAGACACAGACCGACAAGGCCTGGGGAAGTAGGGTGGAGAAAGGAGCAGAATGCCTCCGCCTGGATAGGAAAGCAAATCACGTGTGTCCCTCGCTCATCTCCAGCCAAGGCTATAGTGTGAGTAGAAAGCTCTGGAAACACAGTGGCTCTCTTATAGATCACAGCAGCTGTTTTATCAAGTATGCTGTGATGTTGGCCCTACCTGCAAAATATGATAAAATGAAATCACCAATGGCTCTTCCAAGAAAAGCAGAAAATCAACAAAGCACTATCAACTGAAGTTCTTTTATTCCCTAGGTAGTGTTCAATTTACTCTGCATTTTGAAATTTTATCTTGATATTACTTGCCACCTACATACCTCAAAGAGGTATTGTAAGGATTAAAATAATGTCTTAAAGTGCTTTGAAACAGGGATGAAATGTTTGTTCTTTGACATCGGTACAACCTCGTGGGTAGGTCTTTGTTACTATACGAATGACTTCAGCTTAGGTAAACACATGATTTCTAAATCACTGATATTTATTCTAAATCCTGCTATGGCTCCTTCATGTTCACATGTTTTGCACATCGGTTGCCCAAATCCAACTGATTCTTTGTGGATTCAGAGATAGTATGTATAACATCCATGGTATATCATAGCAAGAATTTAGGAAAAGTCTCCAATCTCAGAGATTTTTGTTACTTATCCATGCCCTACAGCTGAGTTTTAAAAGGAAAATTTCATGGAAATGACTTGAGAATTCTGAACCATTGATGCACCTTCTTATATGGCCTGATATACCAAAACATTGCTATAAAGGCTTTAAAAATCCTCTTACATTATGCTTGATAGTCTCAGCAGGCAATTAAAAAGCGGTTAAAAATAAAGTTAGCTGTGACTCATTTTGGTAGTTTAGCTGATGAGGATTTTGGCAGCTTCATTTAACAGATAATGTTATCATAGAAAGCAGCACAACTTTAACAATAGAGCAAATTTCTCTAAAACAATTGCAGAAGAGAATTGATACAGTGTATTCTTTGGTTTTCTGTGGCTCTTCTGGGGGGGCAAAATTCTTAAAAATCTAAACCCACTCAAACACCACAGCATGTTTTGTAAGAGTTAGATGTCTCCAAGAAACATAACAACTGGAGACAAGTGACTTCCTCATGAAAACAGAATAGTCCTACAACATTAGCGCTCTCAAAAAAGAAAAAGAAGAAGAAGAAAGAAAACAAAAACATACAGAACAGAAACAAGAAAAAGTATTCTACTTAAACGGAATTGGAATATAATGGCTTCTGGGTCCCAAATTTTTTTTCTAGGTCTGATTTTTTTTTAAGACTATTGAAATACTTATTTAGAAACTAGCTTCTAAATGCTTGATTAACTACCTGTTAAGACAATTGATTAAGGTTAGCTTCAGTAATTTTAAAGCATTCCTTTAGATAAACTACCTTTCAAACTTGAACCATGAACTATTTTTATTTAGGAAGTCATGTGAAGCGTAATTCATGATGTTTTTTCCAATCTTCTCAGGTTTAATGCCTTATGTATGAGAGAGAATAAAGTGATTTTGATAGTTAAAAAAAAAAGAAATATTTAGGAATAAGGCAGTAGCTTAATTTTAACATTCACTTTTATAATTAAAAAGAATTCATGTCTGTTCATGTAGACAAATTATTTTAACAAGAAACACCACCTGTATTATCAGATTCTGCAGTTATTCCTAGATTAGTTATTCTTGGCAACGGTACTGTAAAACTGTGTCACTGTGTGTGTGTGTGTGTGTGCGCGCGCACGCGCGCACACACACACACACACACACACGGGAACGTGCAAGCCTGAGGGCGTACACGCCCACGTTCCTATGTGTACACACCAGGATTCTATTAAAAGATCGTAAATGCCACCTTATTTTCACAATCCAATTAAAACATACAACAAATTTAGTCACTGATAAACAAAAATTGATGAGAACCATAGAAACCTCTTAAATTAGGAATCAGGAAGACCTGAAATTAAGAAACAAAAGTTGCTAAAATTACACAGTCAAGGTAAGAATTTGTAATGTAAATGTTACCCCCAAACACTTAAAGGTGTGAAAGTTTTTTTATTAGGAAGGACCTTCATAGCTGCATTTGCTGATCAATTCTTAAACTGGTCATAATGGAAATATTATTTTTAAATGGGTCGTGATGTAGAAATTATTAAGGTGGTCATAATGGATAAAGTACTCTCTCTTGTTCCCCAGAGAGATTCAAAGGCCTTTCTTGAGTTGGACCCAGGTGAGGGGACATCTGTGTTCCTTAGTCCACACTCACTTCTATCTGCTGCCCTGCACCGCGTTCTTCTCTTAGGCAGCTGAGAACGACAGCAGGAGAAGAGAGCTAGGGGAAATTTTTAAATCGTGGTATCCTATGCAATTTAAAATCCTAAGTGTGCTGTGATACCCATACATGGCACTCCCACTGGTATCTACCAGTCATCACACTGCTTCCAAGCTCACAACTTTTCCCTTTAAATAGTACCTGTTGCAATCTTAGATTGAAGTTAGTGCATCTAGATTTTGGGGGTTTGAAGAACCTGACTGTTATGGGCTACATTGCATCCACCCCTCCAAATTCATACTTTGAAGCCCCCAGAACTTCAGAATGTGAGTGCATTTGGAGAAAAGGCCTTTAAAGAGGTGATTGAGTTAAAATGAGGCCATTAGGGTGGTCCCTAATCCCATCTGACTAGTGTCCTTATAAAAAGGGGAAATGTGAACACACAGAGAAACACTAGGGGTGTGTGAGCACACACAGAGGAGAGATGATGTGAGGACATAGCAAAGAAGGAGACTGCCTGCCAGCCAAGGAGAGAGGCCTCAGGAGAAACCAATCCTGCTGACACCTTAATCTTGGACTTCTAGCCTCCAAAACTATGAGAAAATTAATTTCTGTTGTTTAAGCCAACCGGTCTGTGGTATTTTGTCATGGCAGCCCTAGAAAACTAATCCACTGGCTAAAGGATCAGTTACGTTTTTCCAAAGGTTAGGGTAGATTTTTAACATTCCACTAAGGGACTAAAGGGCCCTAACCCAAAAATGTAGTTAAGCAAATAAAGCACTAACTTGAGAGCAAAGTCTCAACAAAATCCATGCTGCTAATGTATGGTTTATGAACAAGAAGCATGGTCAGCATTAGAGGAAAACATGCATCTAGAACTTACGATGTTCCAAGCATTGTACCATATAAACTCATTGCATCTTCACAAACCCTGTGGGGGAGGCGCTCTTTGACAGAAGAGGGAATGGGGGCCCGTAGACGTTGAGCAACTTGCACAAGGTCACCTAGCTAACAAGGATACCTACCCAACAGTCTGCTCCAGAGTCTTTGCTCTTAAACAGTAATCCATGTGGCTTCTTTAGTAAGTAGATCTAATACTTGTTACCCCTCCGTCACCAACCCAACAGAGGGCAGTGAAATGTGGTGAGAGGATCACTAGCCTGGAAGGTTGAAGGACCTAAATTCAGATTCAAACTCTTACTCCTTATTCCTCCAGGCAGTTTCCTTATCTGAATAATGGGAATGATAATACTTACTGCTGTGAGGCTCCACTGAGATATATGAAAGTGCCTGCAGGTGGGATTAGCCCCAGGCACTGCAGACTTGTTTACAAGGTCTGAGATTCCTTTTAAAGATAATTCAGAGGGGCTCTCTGCTGAGTGGCAACCCACCATCCACCATGGCTTTTCTGTTCCATCAAAGGCTTACTTCCACTTCCAGTTAGTCTTACATCTGTAGTGCAAAAGGGCTCAACCATCCCCACACACGCTTGCATTCCTCTCAGCTCACACTACTGTACAGGTCCACTACCCCTCGCCCTCAGTAAACCATCATGTGGACAAGTAAGAATGGCAGGGAAACGAAGGCCTCACTCTCCCTTCCCTACCCTGGAGGTCTTCTCTCCCACCTTCACTAGGCTTCTGGAGAGCCCTTAGAAATACCACATTTAGGAAAAACAGCCTTTGGATGAAAAGCATTTTTGTGTGCGGCTCGTTGAATGGGAAGGCCAGCCTGTTGAATAAGGCGAGGGTAGACCTCTGGTGGTCCCCTCAGGAGCCTACAGGTTGCATGAGGTCCCACCCTCCCACACCCAGCTACCAAAAGTGCATTCAAGCTCCCACCACCACCCCACAACCCCTCCAGGCCCATGTGGCTGAAGGCACCCTAATGCCAGACCAGCCTTTCCAGAGACAAGCCTCAGATGTCGCGATTGGATCCGGTCCACCCAGGTTGTAAATACTGGCCATCCAGATAACCTCTGTGGCTCCCTTGCAGGCCTTCCGCAGCCTGGGCCTTTTGGAATCACAACTGATAATGTGAATTGTCAGTCGGTGGTCACCCCCATCTCTCAGACTTGGTCTCATGCGCATCGTCCATGCCTCTGTCGTCCACCTGTTTGGGCTGATGACAACATTTCATTATTTCCCTTCCTCGTCATAAGGTTAGCCCGGGCCTCTCGATGGGGAGGGAAACACTCTTCGGAGAACCTGCTTTTGAAATCGACACTCCCCACACACGCTTGCATTCCTCTCAGCTCACATTACTGCAGCTGCTCCCATGTCTGGATCTAAACCCTCATCTCGTGCCCCGCGCAGCTGAATTACCTTGCCCAGGGAGCTTTTAACATCTTGGCAGGGACAGAACACAAGCCTACCCCACTGGAGACTAGCTGGGCTGGGCCCTGTATTTGATAGCCATCTCAACATATTCAGAGCCATAGGAATATTTTCCCCCTCTGCTGCTGGTTTCTTTCCATACTACTAAACTTTGCAAAATAAATGACAAGATGCCGCAGGCTAGGCTAAATTCAGTGCACAATCTCTAGCTGTGCAGCATAGCCAAAGGGACATGCACGGGCTTGCTTTTCCCTCTCATGGAAATAAACAATCCAAGAAGCAGAGCACTCACTTTTTTTTTAAATTTAATTAATTAATTTATTTATTTATTTATTTATTTTTGGCTGCGTTGGGTCTTCGCTGCTGCTCAAGGGCTTTCTCTAGTTGCAGCGAGTGGGGGCTACTCTCCGTTGCGGTGCACGGGCTTCTCTTTGTGGTGGCTTCTCTTGTTGTGGAGCACGGGCTCTAGGCACGCGGGCTTCAGTAGTTGCAGCACACAGGCTCAGTAGCTGTAGTTCAAGGGCTACTGAGCGCAGGCTCAGTAGTTGTGGCGCACGGGCTTAGTTGCTCTGTGGCAGGTGGGATCTTCCTGGACCAGGGATCGAACCCAGATTCTTAACCACTGCACCACCAGGAAGCCCCAGAGCACTCACTTTTTTTAGGACCAGATGTTCATTCACCTCATGACGTGGGTTGTCCCTGCCAGTAAAGAGCAAGGAGACCAGTGGTCCAGACTGACCAGATCAGTGTGGCACCCGACACCCGAGAATGTCATCTAGCTGTTCCCCACGGTATATTCTTGCCACACCTCAAGTGAATGGCCAAAGGGTCCAAGCCCAAACTACCATCTAACTGAAAGTTATTACAATCTAGGATTTTAAAGTTACATATCCTAGACCATCACAAGGCGTAGTAGACCACGTGCAGTTGAGTTTTGCCATTTCTTTCCATTTGAGGGATCCCCATACGTAATTGTCCACAGTTGTTATGGGGCATCAGAGAGCCAGCATGAAGTCTTGTGTCCAGAAGTTCACTGATTCCACACATATTACACAACTGTCACGTTAGTTTTTACACAGAAAATGATTCTCTGCAAACTTAGCCAAGATGACTTATTAGCTTTGATCTTCTAATTGAACTGTGTTTCTCTCCCTTGCCATCTTCCTCCATCATTTTCCAATTAACCTGATGGGGCAAAAGATAAGTTGCCAAAAAACCCGTTTTCACTCTGATAAAAGTGTTTTTTAATAACGTTTAACAGCAATGTTTTAGTGCCCCCTACTGGTATGTGACATTAGTGGTCCATTTGCAAAAAAGCTTCACTTAACCTTTTAGAGAAAAGATAATAAAAGATAACTCAGAAAAGAAAAAAAGAGTCTTTTATGAGCCTTTAAAATTTGTCTAATTTTTATACTATATAAATACTTAAGAGTAATAGATACTCCACCATTTTTATTGTTCATTGTATAGGCATATTTTAACATTAAACATCTTGATTAATTTATATCTTTCACTCTATCCAGTATTTAGTTGGGGTGAAAAAAACTTTATCAGTTTCATTTTGGGAACCGGATCATTTTTATTTAATAAGTAAATATACTCGTTAAGAGAGAATTTCCATTAGATCTTCACACCCTCTCTGAGGCTGCTTATTAGTCTAAAATAGAACCTTTGTTTCACTTCAGAAAAAGGGAGGAAGTAGGCTTTGGGAATGGATCCATCTTTAAAGGAAATTTATGCTTTGGATTTTCATGAACAATGGATAATAATTATGGAGGCAGATTGCTGAATAGCCGTTATGATAAAATCCAAAATCCCAGTAAGGAGAAAGGACAAACACTCCATGCCATAAGAGATCAGGAGACGGAAGAACTACTAGACGGGACAGGAAGTAAGGCAAAGAGGTGGGGAGGGTGGGTAAGAGTTGGAACCGGAGTGATGATTAATTAAATGTGGAGAAAGATTTTTGTCCCTGATAAAGCAAGCCCTGTTTTAGATAGTAAAATAATTTTGGAACAACGATTTGCACTTAGAAACCATTTTTTTTCTCATTGTATTTGGGTAGAATGTGCAGCCAACTAGGGCAAAGGGAGCCCATATGGCCTAGAGCTCTCTGTCTACTCCTAGCCAACACTAAAGGGGAGAAAATGTAAGTGGGCGTCCAAGAGCGTTCCACAGCCAACTGGAGCCTGGTCTGTGCTGAAAGGTCCCAAGGGCCCAAGAGGGGAAGATATGCAGTGATTCGGGGTTTCCACTTCAGTCAGTGATGGGCGAGCCTGTTTTTGAAAGCCAGAGGGAAACTAGAGATAGCTTCATGTCAAATATGGGCCAAGTGAAACCTTTTCACTCATAATCTTGTGCCAGGTTTGAAAGATTAGCCCTGACAGTGAAAACCACTCTCAAAGTATTAGATCCTCACAAAGAGCAAAGCTTCGCAGGAAATTTAAATTTCCCGAAATACTCTCCTCAAGGATTTTCTAAGCTGTTTTCAATCCTTTAGACTTGACCTTCTACTCAGACTTTTTTCCCTTATCCTACTTTTCGTTTTAAAATTCATTGGAGGAGCATTTAAGATACATTTGTCATATAACTTTTACTTCTGTCACTTATTTCCACCTCTTGCTTTTAAAATCTGTTAAGTGAGAAGTGAACATTTCATCAAGGCATATACTTAAAATGTCCAAAACCATGGAATGTCTCAGTATGTTCTGCCAAAATCTTAATTCTAGGTATTTTAGCTTCAATTTTAATACCTGCCATTATTAGTCATACTGTAGGGGAAGAAAAGCTGCCTTAACTGACAGTTCTTCTAAAACCAAACCTACCCATTATAATTTCGCAGGAACTAGACAACTTGAAAGCTGTCTCCAGGGCCTATTTCTCATAAGGTCAGAAGCACATTATAAATTTAACTCAGCTTTACATCTCAGCTCACGCTCTAGGGGAAGGGAAGGGACAGGACAAATTTTTATTGTTTTAATAACCAAGCCTATTAAAATACAGATCGTTATTATGAAAGAGCTCATATTCACCTCCATTCCATAGCTAGACTAAAATACCTAGCCCAAAAAAAGAATAAAAACAGACGGTCACCTACAAACACATTATGGCTTATCCAGTCTTGAATGGGGATGTGGGACTTCTTGTTTTGAAATCACAACCCCTGCAGGTAGGTAAAGTTGGAAACCCTGATATAAAAAGCAGTTGCCCTTATTTTCTTTATGCTGAGTTCTTACCACTAACTTAGAGAAAACCTAGGATTGCATAGTTTTTCAACAAGATACTCACTGATGCTTCCTTACACAATGTTTATGAATAAGAACCAACATTTAGTTCCTGCTAATTCTGTGTCTCAGGCGCTGTGTTAAGCACTATATTGTACAACATAGCACAACCCTATAGGCTAGGAACTGAGTTTTACAATCGCTGTCAGATGGGGAAACTGAGGCACAAAGGCAGTAAGTAATTGACGCACAGTGGCACATCTGGTCATGGAGCCAGGCTACCCGTGTCAGTGATCTAAGTGTTGTTTGCTGCACGGACACTGGGCCACACTGCCCCGTGGGAGCAAGCGGGGAGTCCGGAGCTCGCGCTGCAGCGAGTGCCTGGGAGGAGGCCTGCCAGCAGCCAAGTGCTGAGCTGTGTCTTTCAGGGATGGTAAGGAGTTTCCCAATCAGAGAAGGGGTGGTGGTGCTCTAAATAGGGAGAAAGCAAATGGAAAGGTACGAAGGGGTAAAGTTTGCCGTTTAATCGGTGCAGGGCTATGGAGGGCTTTTCGGGGGTAGGTAGGGGTGGGGAGAGGCTTTTTAAAAAGAAGATGATCGGGCTTCCCTGGTGGCGCAGTGGTTGAGAGTCCGCCTGCCGTTGCAGGGGACACGGGTTCGTGCCCCGGTCCGGGAGGATCCCACATGCCGCGGAGCGGCTGGGTCCGTGAGCCATGGCCGCTGAGCCTGCGCGTCCGGAGCCTGTGCTCCGCAACGGGAGAGGCCACAACAGTGAGAGGCCCGCGTATCGCCAAAAAAAAAAAAAAAAGAAAAGAAAAGAAAAAAGAAGATGATCATTATCAACACTGTGTTTTAAAACAAGATCACCCTGGAAAAATTGTGTGATCTATTTTTAGCTCTTTTAATCATGCACATAGAAGCGAATTCAACCCCATTGTTCTTGGGGAAGACAGGAAAGTGATGCTTCAGAAGATGCAAAGTGCTCCACTATTATCTTCTCATAAGACTATGTTCCGTATATTATGTTTTCATTAGCGGAACACCTCCTCCCCGAATCTGGATTTAGCCCACTCTATGCTTATACATTATAAAATGATCTTACAAATGTGCTGAGCAGATGTTTGCAAGGATGGTGGAACTCAGGGAGAGATCTGGGCGTTTGATCCCTTCTCCACCTGTAACTGGATGGAGAGCGGGAAAGGGAACTGGGCGGCTCAGCATGGATGAGACTGAGCTCTCTGTCCCTCAAGCGAGGGGAATCAAGAAAACTGACCTGAGCTTGGGGAGATCTTTAGGACAAGAAAGTAGGTTTTCATATATTGGGATAGTTTAAGAAAACCTTGTCATTCTGTTATATTTTCATCAAACATTTATTGAATTTCAACTCTGCCAGCTAGCATGCTAAACCTTGTTCACTGAAAATGAACAAGGCACATTTTGGGAACTTTGGCAACTTTGCTTAAAAAAAAAAAAAGCAACCTCTTAGCTCTATTCTTCATGCCACTGATTTGGTAATTATGGGTAAGGCCAAGAAGCGTCCTAAATATTGCTTATTGAAAACCACCACAATAGGTGATGGGTTGGGGGAATGCCCTGACTGTCCAGTGCTCAGGACTCGGGGTTTTCTCTGCTGTGGGCCCAGGGTTCGATCCCTGGTTGGGGAACTAAGATCCCACAAGCTGCATGGTACAGCCAAAAAAAAAAAAAAAAAAAAAAAAAAAAAATGTGGGAATCCCAAAGAATTTAAGAATTAAAAACAAATGATGAGAAAGGGGTACCATGACTCAATTTCTGTTTTCCTCTCTCCTTAAAGCTTTCATGTATTAAAATCATACATTTGGAGCAAGTATTACTATCAAACTCCACTCATTGGGCCAGAGACCCTTGTGATGTTAGCGAAAAACTTGCCCCTCATGTAGCACACTACCTACACTTGTGAGTTCAACTCCTTTTTTTTTTAAGTCAATGAATTTTTATTTGAGGCATTTCACATGCTATGACTCCTTCCACTGCCAATCCTGCAAAGTTTGATGCTTAATCTTCCAGATAGCCCTTTCAAAAAGAACTTTGCTCAAGCCACTGTTGTCGAATCACTTAGTCCACAATTCTTTTAGATGGGTTTCTTTGATCTATACTTAAATGTGGACATACTTCAAAAATTACCCAGCTGTAATCTTTGGAAAGCAATTTCTTCAAGCAATTTACTTTTTAAAATAAATTTTATTTATTTATTTATTTATTTTTGGCTGTGTTGGGTCTTCGTTGCTGCGTGCGGGCTTTCTCTAGTTGGGGCGAGTGGGGGCTACTCTTCATTGCGGTGCACGGGCTTCTCATTGCGGTGGCTTCTCTTGTTGCGGAGCACGGGCTCTAGGCACGCGGGCTTCAGTAGTTGTGGCGCATGGGCTTCAGTAGTTGTGGCTTGTGGGCTCTAGAGCGCAGGCTCAGTAGTTGTGGCGCACGGGCTTAGTTGCTCCGCGGCCTGTGGGATCTTCCCGGACCAGGGCTCGAACTCGTGTCCCCCGCATTGGCAGGTGGATTCTTTTTTTTTCCTGTTTATTTATTTTTTTATTTTCTTTAATTTTTTAAAAAAATTTATTTTGCATTTTTTTTACATCTTTATTGGAGTATAATTGCAGATGGATTCTTAACCACTACGCCACCAGGGAAGTCCCAAGCAATTTACTTTAAGGCCCTAGAAGTTAAATTGTAGGGAGTACATTGCTATTTCGGCAAATGATCTAAAATATATTATTCCTTAATCGTTTCTAATACTGAAAAGTCTTGTTACACCAATTTTCACTCATGAGCCTAACAAAAACTGTCTCAGGTCCCATTGGCACCACTGCAATAAAATTACTGCGATGGAAGCATAACCTGTGTCTCCACGTAGCCGCTCTGCTCACGCCTTTTATCGCATTTACGCCTCACAGCAAACTTGTGGAACAAATATGCTCACACCCATTTTACAGGTGAGGGAACTACAACTCAACAATATTGAGTGACTTGCCCAAAGTCTCTCAGATAGGATATGGGGAAGTTAGGGCTATGAATTGAATATAGGTGGTGATTTTCCTGTTACACCTGACTTTTAAGTTAAACTGTTCCATCCACAGCTTTCAAAGGGACAGCCTAGCATGCTAATTAACCTTACTCCACCCATCCTCCACAATCCCTAAATAGACCCAGAAAGGGCACCTAACCCGAAGTGACCAATCCATAGTGTGGTCAGGGGCTGATGATGTGGATTAAGATTAAGACTCTGCCCAAACTGAGACAAATGGATCCATTAGCTTTTATCCTTCTTAAGAATGTAAACTAAGAGACAAAGATATTATTGTGAGCCAGTGGTGGACCTTTTCACTAAGAGGTTATGATGTTGAGTTGAGAGGCCCCAGTAAATGCAATGTAAGCAAAGAGGAGCAATGATGAAAGCAGCTAGACTTTCCCGGTCTCATCCCTTTGCATGGTGGATTTAATTTTCCGGCTCTAAAGTCCAAAAGAAGAATATTTGTTGTATCCTTAAACCCCCACCCCCACCCCCACCAGACACACATGCATATTACTCTTACTATATCTCTATAGTGAGTAGATACAAATAGAGACATCTAGCTCTCTGCATGTAGTGGACATGAATAGATAATAGATGGGTAAATAGATGAATGATGGATGGATGGATGGATAGATAGACAGACTAATGTAAGAATAGAGTAGAACAGACCAGAAATAGTCTTATTGACAAGTCCAAGAATCTCTTGACATTATGCTGTCTTGAAGAAAAATACATCCACTTTTATCACAGGACCTTTATGATACTGGAGGCCTTCCAAACTTGCACACAATTAATTTCCAACTTTTACTCATTTGAAGCAATAGAGTCAACATTTCCTTCCTACTCCAACTTTTTAAAAATCGTTAGATGCTGTCTTAGTCCGTTCGGGCTGCTGTAACAGAAATACCATAGACTGAGTACCTTATAAACAACAGAAATTTATTCTCACAGTTCAGGAGGCTGGAAGTCCGAGATCAGGGTGCCTTTTCCACGTCGTAGACTGCTGACTTCTTGCGTCTTCTTGCTATTTCCTCACACGGCAGAGAGCAGAAGACAAGCTCTTTTGTGACTCTTTTACGAGAACTAATCTCATTCATGGGGGCTCCACCCTCATGACTTTGTCTAATCCCAATCACCTGCCAAAAGCCCTGCCTCCTAATAGCATCCCAGCAGCGTAGGGTTTCAACGTATGAATTTAGGGGGACACTGACATTCAATCCGTTACAGATTGTGTTGCATATGATACATGGTACCAGACAGTGGACTTGCTACTGGCTGGGGGAGAGTTGGGAACCCGGAAGACCCAAAGGGGCATTAATGAAAGGACGTTTACATTCTAACTTAAAATACAGAGAGACAGGGTCAACCTTTCACCCTATACTTGCCCCCAGCAGGTCCTGGGGACAATTTTGGTCATCAGGCCTTGACAGATCCTCAGCTCTAGGAACACCAATTCCATATTTGCTCCTGTAACCAAATCAGCCTCTTGGTCTTCTTTGCCCAGATCAGAGTAGGTCCCTAGGGCTGCTCTGAATAGCTGCACAAGTAGTAGGTTGAGCCACATAACACGGTCACTATTTGACTATTCTTGACCTACGTAAACAGCAGTTCCATGTAGTTCAACCCAATACTTACTGACAGAAATATACTTCCAGTGTTTTTCAACAGGGACAATATTGACATTTGGGCCAGGACTGTCCTGTGTATTACAAGATGTTTAGCGTTCCTGGCCTCCAGTCACCAAACACCCGTAGCACCACCCTCCCCTAAGAGTCATGGTGACAACCAAAAAGCAAAAACTGTCTTTCCGACACACATTTTCAGGTATCCTCTGAGTGGGGCAGTAACATTCCATAATGAGTTTATATAGGATTGTAAGTAAATGTCTTGAGATTTTCATATATCACCAGCAAGTAAAAGAGAGAGAGATGACAGATGGTAAAGTGATTTTCCAAAAGCAGAGGACACAATGTCAGAACCAGAAACCATCAGATTCAGATTGGTTTGCAATTAAACCACCAAAAAGTCAGCCCATGTTTCCAAAATTCATGTATAGATTTGGAGGAGTGTCACGTGTTTAACCTACATAGTACCTAGCACAAAATAGGCACTCAATAAATGTGTGGGACAATTGATTGAGTTCAAATATACTGATCACTGATTAGCATTGTCTTATAGCTAATTGTTTGTTTGCCTGTCTCTCACTCAAGACTGAAGCTGCTATAGCCAGGGGTCATAAGTGATTTACCTTTCTCTCCTGCAGTGGTTTTGTAAATAGCAGGGAATATCTTGAACATAGTAAAGGTCAAAATCAGTGGAATATGATGAAAGGTATAAGTGGACACACTATCTACTAAAGCGTTGGTCCCCTGGCTCCTGGCTGTCTTTCAGAATCAACTTGGGGAGGGAGGATTATTAAAACCTCAGATTCCTAAGACTCACCCCAGAGTCTCTGAAATCAGAATCTTAGGACTGAATTAGCAGTATTTGTATTTTTATCAGTCTCCCCAGCTGGCTCCAATATGCCTGCCTGGGGCCAATTTTGAAGACCTGGGTTTACAGAACCAACATCTACAGCAGTGTTTCTCATACTTGCAAGATGACAGAATTTGTTATACAAATGTCCAGGTCCCTGCCTTGGAGACCCTGATCAGAAAGTCTGGGGTGGGTCCCAGGAATCTGTGTTTTTAATAAGCATCCCAGGTGATTCTTCACTTGATCTTAGACAAAAGGCCGAGAAGCGATGCCAGGTGATTCTTATAACCAATCAGCATTACTCCTTAAAGGAAGGCCCGCTGAACTTAGTCCCCAGGCTCAAGGCTAGATACCCACTTGAGGTTTTGTGGTTGGTTGCTATGCAGCATGTTATAGCAGGAGCTGTTGGAGGATGTGCTTACCAAAAGGTTAAGTAAACTAAGAAAGAGGAAGACTTGGCCTACAAGAAGTAATGTAACCAACCTAGGAGAGAGGCATCCTTGAGAAAATGTAACAAGAGACCCCAGGATGATAGCTGTTCACTATGTGCAGAGGGCAGCCAGTCCAGAGCAGGTGAAAAGCTCCCAGGTAAGACTTCTTCAAGAAGGTGAAATTGATGGCGCCGATGCATGTCAGCATCTTGAGTGGAGAGGAAGCAGCCGCACAACAGGAGATCAGCTCGGTGCTCTGTGACCACCTGGAGGGGTGGGACAGGGAGGGTGGGAGGGAGACACAGGAGGGAGGAGATATGGGGATGTATGTTTACATATAGCTGATTCACTTCGTTATAAAGCAGAAACTAACACACCATTGTAAAGCAGTTATACTCCAATAAAGATGTTTTTAAAAAAAGGGATGTCGATATTTAGAAGGTTTTTATTTAATCTTTCTATTGGAAGTAAAGTACCTATTTTTAATTATTTATTATATATATATATATATATTTTTTTTTTTTTTTGCGGTACGCGGGCCTCTCAATGTTGTGGCCTCTCCCGTTGCAGAGCACAGGCTCAGGACGCGCAGGCTCAGCGGCCATGGCTCACGGGCCCAGCCGCTCCGCGGCATGTGGGATCTTCCCAGACCAGGGCACGAACCTGTGTCCCCTGCCTCGGCAGGCGGACTCTCAACCACTGCGCCACCAGGGAAGCCCCTCTTTTTTTTATTTTTAACATCTTTATTGGAGTATAAGTGCTTTACAATGGTGTGTTAGTTTCTGCTTTATAACAAAGTGAATCAGTTATACATATACATATGTTCCCATATCCCCTCCCTCTTGCGTCTCCCTCCCTCCCACCCTCCCTATCCCACCCCTCTAGATGGCCACAAAGCACCGAGCTGATCTCCCTGTACTGTGCGGCTGCTTCCCACTAGCTATCTATTTTACGTTTGGTAGTGTATATATGTCCATGCCACTCTCTCACTTTGTCCCAGCTTACCGTTCCCCATCCCCGTTTCCTCAAGTCCATTCTCTAGTAGGTCTGTGTCTTTATTCCCGTCTTGCCCCTAGGTTCTTCATGACCGTTTTTTTTTTTTAGATTCCATATATATGTGTTAGAATAGCATATTTGTTTTTCTCTTTCTGACTTACTTCACTCTGTATGACAGACTCTAGGTCCATCCACCTCACTACAAATAACTCAATTTCTTTTCTTTTTATGGCTGAGTAATATGCCATACCTCTTACTAGTACATCTTATCTTCAGTTCAAAACTTCTGTTTTACCTTCTGTGGAACAAATCTCCAGTTTTTGCCAGAGTAGGGGCAGGTGATATAGGCACCTAGCTGCTGCTTTTTTTTTTTATTGAAGTATAGTTGATTAGCAATATTATATTAGTTTCAGGTGTGTAGCATCGTGAGTCAATTTGACACATTGTGCTCCATTTAAAGTTATTACAGAACAATGGGAATATTTCTCTGTGCTGTATAATATATCTTGTTGCTTATTTATTTCATACATTGTACCTAGCTGCTTCCTAATAGATTTTCAATCAGTCTTTCTTATTTTGTTATACCTACCACCTTCTGCCTTCACTTGCAGAGGAATGTGGTGTAATCAATTACTGATCTTGCTGGGGGCGGGGGAATTCTATAGAGTAAAACAGGTTGTTCCCATTTTCTTGGTCTGCTAATCCCTTATCACTCACCCATTGTCTATCCAGCCTCCAAAATCTTTTCACCTTTTCTCTATTCTTTCCAACTTTACGTGCTTATGACTTAAAAAAGAAATCACTTTCCTGTCATTTTAGTGAGGTTTCAGGAGGGAAGGTAGATGGCAAGAGTTCAATCTGTTATCTTTAGACAGAAACTCTGGTATAGATTGCAAGTATGACAAATGTCAAAACTTTTTATTATGGAAAGCTTCAAATGTATACAAAATACAGAGGATGTTAATAAACCCCTCATATTACTCATCGCCCAGTTTCAACAATTACCAATTTGTGGTCAACATTGTTTCGTCCATATCCCTTCCTATTTGCCCCTCCTCCTGGATTCTTTTGAAGCAAATCCCTGACATCATATCACTTCGTTTGTAAATCAATAATGGATTTGAAGTGCTTGAGTAACTGCCTCTAGAGAATGAATTTCTGATGAGGGTACTTCAAATGTTAACTAATCCCCTCTGGAGTGTGGGTTCCTAATTAGTGTACTTCAAATGTGAACAGCCTCTAGGATATGGATTAAAGTTAATTTATACACACATACATCACACTGTTTTGTTTTAAATTTTTATTGGAGTTTAGTTGATTTACAATGTTGTGTTTGTTTCAGGTGTACTACATCACACTGTTAATACCAAAGTATTTTAAAGTAAATCACCCTACAGACAACCTAACGCTGTGGAACTCAAAGTCTAGAATTCATAGGTTTTGTTATCTGACCAGAGGGGAGATACAATATTAGAAAACAGAGGTTATTCGTGGAGAAAGATGGAGAACTTGAGATAGTGTTGGACACACAACAAGAAATAGAGACATTGTTTAATATGATGAGGGCCCAGAGAGAGGTCAGGCTAGGTATTCATATTTAATAGCTGTTCTTACAGAAACGAGAATTGAGAGCATGTGCACAAGTGGTTTGTTCAAATGAGAGGCAGAAAGAGATGAGAACGGCCTGAGCTGGGGATGGGAGAGGAAAAGGCGATCGATACCTGTTTGACAGGAAGGGAGTTGGGTGGTGACACTTTCAATTTACAATACTTCATTACAGAGAGCGTGGTATACACATCTGTATATGCTGTACTCTATGGGCAGGGCTCTTAACCACCTGGTTGTGAACTCTTTTTTTGTTTGGCTTCACCACACAGCTTGTGGGATTTTAGTTCCATAATCAGGGATTGAATTTGGGCCCTCAGCAGTGAGAGCAGAGTCCTAACCACTGGACTGGCAGGGAATTCCCTGGTTGTGAACTCTTGAAGAAACCTCTGGGGAATTCCCTGGAGGTCCAGTTGTTAGGACTCGGTGCTCTCACTGTCGGGGCCCCGGGTTCGATCCCCAGTTGGGGAACTAAGATCCCCAACAAGCCTCTCAGGGTGGCCAAAAAAAAAGAAACCTGTGGACTTCCTCTCAGAGTAATGTTTTTAAATGCATAAAATAAAATATATAGGACTATGAAGGAAGACAGTTATGTTGAAATACAGTTATCAAAATATTTTTAATGTTATATAAGGAGTTACTCTTTTTCGACACATTAAATAACAAGATCTAGTGGCAGGTCTAATAATTACTGTAACTTTGAAGCGATAATGAGTGTAAATTATATTTTGAGATATCTGCAACAACTCTAATGTGATATGAAAATAGCTGTGACTTCTATGGGTGACAGAGTCTTACTACTACTATTACTACTGTGTTTTGTTGTATACATTCATAATTGAAGGAAATGCTAATTTTCAGTTAGAGGCGAATGGAAATAAGGAAGTAATTTTTTTTCCCCTAAGTTCACAGACACTCCCCAGCCCTGAATTCTATCTACATATATACCTCCTCCCCCAGTGAGACCCTAGACACCAGGTTAAGACCCCGTGGTGGGTGGTCAGTTGAATTACTTTATTAATTCAACAGCTATTTATTGCATGTCAATCTGTGCTAGACATGGAGATACAAGGATAACTAAGCTTCAAGGAGCTCACAGTGAAGATGGGGAGACTGACACAGAAATAGATGATGGCTATTCCGTATGGCAGGTGCAATGATAGGGGAAAGCCTGGTGTATAAGGAGGGGCAGAGGAGGCCTCTGCAAGCAGTTATGCACGAAATAAGTGAGTGACTTGAGGTCAAAGTGAACTTGGATCCGAGCCTGTGCTCCACAATGGAGGATCTGTAGGCTGAGCTGTGAAAAACCTCAGGATAAGCTGTATCCACCACACGGAGCCCAACATGCCAGTCAAGCCTCTGTACCAGCCATGCCTACCTCCTCTTCCAGCCCCTTCTTGAGGCACTCTCCCGATCACTCTCTCTTAGTCTCCAAGCCTTAAACACACCATTTTCTTTCCTGCCTCAAGGCCACCCTATGTGCTGCAGCTTCTTCTCCTCACTCCCAACACCACACACACACACACACACACACACACACACACACAGCTTATGCCTATTCATCCTTTAGTTCACAACTTAAACATCGCTTCCTTGTGACTCTCCCCTACGTGCACAATACAGTATTTAACTAGCCCTCTCTTTTTTAAAAAAATTTTTAAATTGAAGTATAGCTGATTTACAACGTTGTGTTAGTTTCAGCAAAGTGATTCAGTTATACATATATGTATATATTCTTTTTCAGATTCTTTGCCCCAATAGGTTATGACAAAATATTGAGTAGAGTTCCCTGTGCTATACAGCAGGTCCTTATTAGTTATCTATTTTATATATAGTAGTGTGTATATGTTAATCCCAAACTCCTAATTTATCCTTTCCCCTCTTTCCCCTTTGGTAACCATCAGTTTGTTTTCTATGTCTGTGGGTTTATTTCTGTTTTACATGTCAGTTTATTTGTATCATTTTTATAGTTTTAGATTCCACATGTAAGCGATAGCATACGATATTTGTCTTTGTCTGGCTTACCTCACTTAATATGATAATCTCTAGGTCCAACCACATTGCTGCAAAAGGCATTATTTCATTCTTTTTTATGGCTGAGTAATATTGCATTGTGTGTGTGTATGTGTGTTTATATATATATATATATATATATATATATATACATACATACATATATATACACCACATCTTCTTTATCCATTCATCTGTTGATGGACATTTAGGTTGCTTCCATGTCTTGGCTATTGTAAATACTGCTGCAATGAACATTGGGGTGCATGTATCTTTTCGAATTATGGTTTTCTCTGGATATATGCCCAGGAGTGGGGTTGCTGGATCATATGGTAGTTCTATTTTTACTCTTTTAAGGAACCTCCATACTGTTCTCCATAGTGGTTGTACCAATTTACATTCCCACCAACAGTGTAGGAGGGTTCCCTTTTCTCTACACCCTCTCCAGCATTTATTTGTAGACTTTTTGATGATGGCCATTCTGACCAGTGTGTGGTGATACCTCATTGTAGTTTTGGTTTGCATTTCTCTAATAATAGCAGTGTTGAGCATCTAACCAGCCATCCCTGATGGACATTTAAGTTGTCTCTAGTTTTTCATAATTACCAGCAATGAAGTCTCACACACACATATGCACACACACACCTTTTTATACTTGTACCTACATCTCTGATAGATGCATTTCTAGAAGTGAAATTGCTAAGACAAATGCACATTTAATGTTTCAATCAGTACTACCGATAGCTCTCAAAAAGGTGCCCTAGAGGGGCTTCCCTGGTGGCGCAGTGGTTGAGAGTCCGCCTGCCGAGTCAGGGGACACAGGTTCGTGCCCCGGTCTGGGAAGATCCCACATGCCGTGGAGCGGCTGGGCCCGTGAGCCATGGCCGCTGAGTCTGCGCGTCCGGAGCCTGTGCTCCGCAACGGGAGAGGCCACAACAGTGACAGGCCCGCGTACCACAAAAAAAAAAAAAAAAAAAGGTGCCCTAGAGAACCTGCTTTCTCACATTCTTAACAATATTGGATCTTACTAAGCTTTTCAATATTTGTTAATATTTTCATAAGATGGCTGCAGTCTCATTGCTAACTTTGCATATCTTTGATTATTAATGAGATTGAACATTTTATCATTCTATTATTTAAGATAAGATGTAATTAGTTTGACATTATAGATAGAAGGATAGAGACTGAAAAAAAAGAAAATTAAAATTTCTGCTAAAGAATAAAGGAACATCTTAGGAAGGAAAAGCACCTTCTCAGCTTTGATATAAATGGCATTCATGCCTAACGCACATCTTGCTGCAAACGGAGCGTTTTAAACCATGTTTAAAGTTAACCCATATATAATTGGCTGCTCTGCTTCAGAATTATTACTGGAGATGCTGTGTGATCCTATATTGGTAAATTTTCTGATACATAAGCTTTATAATCATCAAATAATAAGCTTCCCCTTTGTGCGCACATCTTGGTTTCTATGTTTTTTGTTTCATTTCGGGTTTTTTTTTTGGCCACAGCACGTGGCTTGTGGGATCTTAGTTCCCTGACCAGGGATCGAACCTGGGCCCTCAGCAGTAATTTAATTGATAGGATTGTATTAATGTCAATTTACGAATTTTGATCATTGAACTATGGTTGTGTAAGTTAACGTTAGGGGGTGCTGGGTGAAGGGTATACATAGATTTATTATTTTTGTAACTTTTCTGTAAGTCTAAAATTATTTCAAAAATAAAAACGTTAATTAAAAATAAGCTTCATCTGAAGTGTGATTTTCATAATACACATTAAAAACCACATCCTCCTGGTCATAGCTATGCTGAGGATTTGAATATTATTCAGAATTTCCCCTAATACTGAACTGCTCTTCACTGAAACCATGTGGTTTCACAGAATGCTGAAATGTTTTAAAAACAATTTGCATTCTCTTTCTCTTCTTTCATCTTTGAGTTTATGGAGCTCCCTGTTGTTCATTCAGAAAATAATTCTTACCAGCTTAAGCTACCAATTAATGTAAAAGAAGGAAGGGTCCCTGATCTGAATCTGGGGTTCTCAGCTCTGTCATAAATGAACTATGAAATCACTGGCAACTTACTCCCTCTGGGCCTCTATTTTCCACACCTATGAAATGAGTGAATTAGTAAAAGATATTTGGCTTTCTCAGTTGGGGAATTCTGTGCTTCATATTCATAATTCCTGACTCCTACTAGCTTGACGTCCACCTCAAGTTAGGCTAAAAGTTTTGGTGTAGAAGTGACCAAAGACTGTAAATGCCAGTTTGTAGCTCAATACGTCAAGGCATTAACCAAAGTTAATGAATGTGGCAGAGGTAATTGGGTTCTTAATTTTTTTTTTTTTTTTTTTTGCGGTACGCGGGCCTCTCACTGCTGTGGCCTCTCCCGTTGCGGAGCACAGGCTCCGGACGTGCAGGCTCAGCCGCCATGGCTCACGGGCCCAGCTGCTCCGCGGCATGTGAGATCTTCCCGGACCGGGGCACGAACCCGTGTCCCCTGCATCGGCAGGCAGGCTCTCAACCACTGTGTCACCAGGGAAGTCCCGGGTTCTTAATTTTTAATATCTCAGAAATTTTAACAAAGATCTTAATCTCATTTAAATCTCTTGATTTTACACATTAATGAATAGCAGTGAGTTATTTTCACACGGTGAAATTCAATCCATCTAAATCAGAAGCTTCATTCTAGGACCATATTTCAAACTCCTTTCCCACGGAAGCATCGTTCGGCAGCCACAAGTATGGCACACCTGACTCTTTCCTCCCCTTTCTTTTCCTGATCCCTCTTGCTGATGGTATAGGGAATAGAGATTGACTCAAAGTCAGACAATGGTGGCCTAAACCACCAATCTGTGGATTATTACAAGCTGACCTAGAGCCTAAAAGAATACTTTTCTTTTTTTTCTTAATTTTATTGAAGTATAGTTGATTTACAATGTTGTATTAATTTCTGCTGTATGGCAAAGTGACTCAGTTATCACAGGATATTGAATATAGTTCCCTGTATTATACAGTAGGACCTTGTTTTTTATCCATCCTATATGTACTAGTTTGCATCTGCTAATCTCAAACTCCCAATCCTTCCCTCCCCCACCCCCCTTCCCATTGGCAACCACAAGTCTGTTCTCTGTGTCTGTGAGTCTGTTTCTATTTCGTAGATATGTTCATTTGTTTCATATTTTAGATTCCACATATAAGTGATATCATACGGTATTTGTCTTTCTCTTTCTGACTTACCTTGCTTAGAATGATAATGTCTAGGTCCATCCATGTTGCTGCAAATGGCATTATTTCGTTCTTTTTAATGGCTGAGTAATATTCCATTATATCTATCTATATATATATTTATAGAGATATATATATTCCACATCTTTATCCATTCATCTGTCGATGGACATTTAGGTTGCTTCCATGTCTTGGCTATTGTTCATAGTGCTGCCATGAACACTGGGATGCATGTATCTTTTTTTTAAAATAAATTTATTTATGTATTTATTTGGCTGTGTTGGGTCTTCATTGCTGCGTGCAGGCTTTCTCTAGTTGTGGCAAGCAGGGGCTACTCTTCATTGCAGTACACAGGCTTCTCATTGCGGTGGCTTCTCTTGTTGTGGAGCACAGGCTCTAGGTGTGCGGGCTTCAGTAGTTGTGGCACGTGGGCTCAGCAGTTGTGGCTCGCGGGCTCTAGAGCGCAGGCTCAGTAGTTGTGGCACACGGGCTTAGTTGCTCCGCGGCATGTGGGATCTTCCCAGGCCAGGGCTCGAACCCATGTTCCCTGCATTGGCAGGTGGATTCTTAACCACTCTGCCAGCAGGGAAGTCTCCATGTATCTTTTTGAATTATGGTTTTCTCCAGATATATGTCCAGGAGTGGGATTGCTAGATAAAAGAACAATTTTCTTTTTGCCCATAATGACACTGGAAAAATGACTTCTCTTCTCAGTGCTGTTTCTCACTTACCATCCCATCAAAAATTCTTTTTTCATTGTGGCCACTTTGACATTTGCCCCACTGAGCTTTCTGCCTTTAATTTTTTCCCAAATAGCCCTACTGAATTAGCCCCCCAAAACTCTGAGTTATTGTTATTCCACTCTTTAATGATTTTTCATCTAAACATTAACTACCACTTCAAAGTTCCTATGTTTGTGATGATCCCATTAGAATATTTTATTGAACTTAAATGAAGAAATTCCTTTTCCCTTTACTCCAGCGTATCCATATAATTGCTCTCAAATCTCTTCTTGAGGGATACTGGGGGAAAAAAAAGCTTGGTTTTTGGAGTTGTTGATCTAGGGTTTAAATCCTGGCTGTACCACTTATTTGCAACATTGGGAAATTTATTAAATTCCTGTAAATGGGAATAATACATACCTTAGAGAATATTCCAGACTTCAGTGATGTAATATGTGTGAAGCACACAGCACCAGGCCAGTCAGCCAAGAGGAGCCCACCACCGCAGTGGTGCCTGTGACCATCTCAGCCACGATGCTGATGACAGTAATTACTCTAGACTGGCACGCATGGAGCAACCACCTCTACTGCCCTCAGCCACCGAGCTACACCCTTCCAGCTTTCCTGCACCTTGGCTAACACGTGCTTCTTCCCGAAATGGTGGTCCTCTATTTGGCTTGAGAACAGAGCATTCTTTTCTCAGATGGTTGGCGTATCTTCATTATACACATAGACCATAGGACCTAGAATCTAAGGATAGTAGATTCTTTAGAATTAAGTGTGTAGATGGACAAAGAAAGGATGTTTTTAATGTCATGGTCTCAACTGTGAAGGTATGATAGACCTTCAAAACTATGGCCAGATTCTGCATATCTTCCAGTTATACACCCACTTCCATTCATTCCTTAAAATATCATGAAATGTTGTTACATACAAAAGGATATCTGTAATATAATTTTTATTGATTGATTTATTTTTGGCTGTGTTGGATCTTTGTTGCTGCGCGCAGGCTTTCTCTAGTTGCGGCGAGCGGGGGCTACTCTGTTGTGGTGAGCAGGCTTCTCACTGTGGTGGCTTCTGTTGTGGAGCACGGGCTCTAGGCATGCGGGCTTCAGTAGCTGTGGCTCGCGGGCTCAGTAGTTGTGATTTGCGAGCTCTAGAGAGCAGGCTCAGTAGTTGTGGCGCACGGGCTTAGTTGCTCTGTGGCATGTGGGGTCTTCCTGGACCAGGGATTGAACCCATGTCCCCTGCATTGGCAGGCAGATTCTTAACCACTGCGCCACCAGGGAAGTCCCTGTAATATAATTTTTAAAGCATGATAATAAAATGATCACCTGTGAACCTACCATCCAACTTGGGAAATAGAATGTTAGTGCCGTTTAGGCTCCCTGGGTGTCCCTCCTCAACGCCACAGCCCGTCTCCCTTGGCTCCCTGAGTCACAGTATTCTGTTTATCATTCCTGTGATCTGTGTTATAATCACATTTATTGCTCTGCAATATATTCAGAATTGTAAATGGGAGTCTATTGCATGTATTCTTCTGCAACTTATTTTTCACTCAACATCTGAAATTCGTCTGTATTGATGTGTATAGCTCTATTTTAATCATTTTTGCTTCTGTTTAGAGTTCTACTGCCTGAATAAACCACAATTTATTAGTTCTCCAGGCAACAGGCACTTCCTCTCCAATTTTTACTACTTTGAACATTTTTGTAAATGCCTCCCAGCACTTATCTGCAAGGGTTTCTTTAGGTATATACTCCAGAAGCGTTGTTCACAGTTTATATAAATACACACACACACACACACACACACACACACACACACACACACACACACACACACACGGTAGATGTTTATACTATGTATTTACATATAATTATTAAAAGATAACTAAATGTTTCATGTATGTTATATCTTAATAGTTACATACTATATACGTATGTAATATATATTATATATAATTATGTAATTCCAAGAGTATTTGCCAATTTATACTCCCACTAACCTCAACATGAGTGATATTGCCTATCTTTTGATTTTTCACCCATCTAAAGAATACACAAATGTTATCTCAATATGGGTGTGGTTCTTTTTGTTTGTTTTTTGTTTTTGTTTTGCGGTACGGGGCCTCTCACTATTGTGGCCTCTCCCATGGTGGAGCACAGGCTCCGGACGCACCGGCTCAGCGGCCATGGCTCACGGGCCCAGCCGCTCTGCAGCATGTGGGATCTTCCCGGACCGGGGCACGAACCCGTGTTCCCTGCATCGGCAGGCGTACTCTCAACCACTGTGCCACCAGGGAAGGCCTCAATATGGGTTTTTTAAAAAAAAATTTTAACTGAAAGGTTCTTTAAATTCTATAGTGCTTTAAAATTTTCAAAATTTCACACATAATTTCATGTAATCCCATAATAGCCTTTCCCCCCACCCCTATGTTGCCCCTCCCCCTTCCCTCTCCCCACTGGTAACCACTAGTTTGTTCTCTGTATCTGTGAGTCTGCTGCTTTTTTGTTTTATTCATTAGTTTGTTGTATTTTTTAGATTCCACATATAAGTGACATCCTACAGCATTTGTCTTTCTCTGTCTGACGTATTTCACTTAGCATAATACCCTCTAAGTCCATCCATGTTGCTGCAAATGGCAAAATTTCATTCTTTTTTATGGCTGAGTAGTATTCTATTGTGTATATATACACCACATCTTTATCCACTCATCTGTTGATGGACACTTGGGTTGCTTCCATACTTTGGCCATCGTAAATAATGCTGCTATGAACATTGGGGTGCATGTATCTTTTTGAATTAGTGTTTTCTCAATATGGTTTTCATTTGCATTTTCCTCACATTCTTTCATATATTAGCCAGTTATATTAGTTCTTCTATGAAATGCCTGTTTATATATTTTGACCATATTCTTTTGTGTTGTTTTTCTTCTGCTTGATTTTTAGGAGTTCCTTGTATACTCTACAAACTACTCATTTGGTGATTGTATTGAAGCATTTATCTTCTCCACGTTGGACACGTGTCTTTTCACTCTTGGTGGTATCTTTTTTGATTAAAATTTCTAAATTTTAACATAGCCAAATTTATTAATCTTTTTCTTAGAGATTGTGCTTTGGTGTTTTAAATCCTTGCCTACATCAGAGCCATAAAGATATTCTTCTGTATTTTCACTTTAAATGTTTATAATTTTATCTCATTTAAGTATCAAATTCAACTGAATTGGATTTTTTTTTAATATGAGTAGAGAATCCACGTTTTTTCCTTCATGTGTATAACCAATTGTCCTAACACCATTCATTGGATATCCACTCTTCCCATTGATCTGCAATGCCAACTTTGTCATGTATCAAGTTTCCATATACTAATGGGCCTATTTCTGTGTTCTCTATTCTGTTCCATCAGTCTATTTAACTATCTCTGTGTGTAATATCCTGCTAATTATCACAGCTTTATAATAAGTCTTTTAAAAAAATATTTATTTGGCCACGTTGGGTCTTAGTTGCGGCACGCGGGTACCTTCGTTACAGCGTGCAGGCTTCTCTCTAGTTGTGGTGCGTGGGCTCCAGAGTGCGCAGGCTCAGTAGCTGTGCAGCATGGGCTTTAGAGCGCAGGCTCAGTAGTTGTGGCTCACGGGCCCAGTTGCTCCACGGCATGTGGGATCCTCCCAGACCAGGGCTCAAACCCGTGTCCCCTGCATTAGCAGGCAGACTCCCAACCACTGCACCACCAGGGAAGCCCTACACATATTTTTAGATTCTGAATATGATAAGCCCAATATTTAAAGGCTCTGTGAGTCTGATTCTGTTGTCTGTTGTTTCTGCTGGCATACATTCATGATGCTTTCTTTCCTTATGTGTTTTGTAATTTGAAGACTGGGTTTATGGTGAGTTCCTTCACATACAATTTTTGTTTGCTTGTGCCAGAGCCTGAACACTACTAACCTGAGGCCACTGTAAACTAAATTCTTAATTTGAGGTTGGTTTTGTTTTTTTTAAAAGAATCCTCAGTCCTTTCAGTTGTATGAATCTGAATCACGTTGCTATACACCATAATGGAAATTAGTTCTGGGCTTCCCTGGTGGCACAGCAGTTAAGAATCCACCTGCCAATGCAGGGGACACGAGTTCGAGCCCTGGTCCAGGAAGATCCCACATGCTGCGGAGCAACTAAGCCCATGTGCCACAACTACTGAGCCCGTGTGCTACAACTACTGAAGCCTGCATGCCTAGAGCCTGTGCTCTGCAACAAGAGAAGTCACCGCATTGAGAAGCCCACACATGCAATGAAGAGTAGCCCCCGCTTGCCACAAATAGAGAAAGCCCAGGCACAGCAATGAAGACCCAACACAGCCAAAAATAATGAACAAATAAAATAAATAAATTAAAATTAAAAAAAAAAGGAAATTAGTTCTGATTTTAGCATGATGGCCTAAAATTCTAGAAGTGATTAGTATAAGCCCTTTATTTCTATAAGGTTACTTCACTATAGTGACCCAGACTTAGGTAAGGGTAGTTAATTCAGTGTGAAAATAGAAATATGTATATATGCAAATATAGAAACTACATGTATATGTAAATACAATCTATGCATATAAATTTGTCTGTAAATCCTCTCAACTGTTATAGTCCTCTGATGACATCACATGGATGGCGACTTATATTTCAAAGAAGTATGGTCACTGAATGAAAAGGAAAAGGTTACAGGAAGTCGCCTTAAACTTATTAGTAATTCTAAGATACTCTTTTTGTTTAGAATTACTAGTTGAATCCATAAAAGCTGGTAACCTTTTTCCATGCAGGAATATTTTTCAGTTACCACCGTACATATACTTTTAAACAATTTAACATTTATACGATTCAAATCAGATGCAATAATGAGCACAATATAGGAAAACTTCTAGTAAAATTATTTAATTATAATACAAATCTCCAACAGCTTGAAATAAGAATTTCCATGATCTTCAATTGAACTGTATGCCACTTTCTTTTAGAATGTCCCGTTTTTCATTAAAATAGTTTCTAAACCACTCTATATGTTCAACCTTCTGTTTAACACTCAGATACGGGTTTTTGGAAAGGCCACAGGTCACCAACTCCATGAAGTGGCGAATTGGTCCCTGTTTTGGAAAATCCTCCAGGTATTTATCCAGAAATATATGTTCATGAAATTCTGAACCGTCATCATCAAAACCTAGGAAATGAGACAAAATATGTTACAATTTTGAATGTAAAACCTACACTATAAAATTAACATTAATGAGGTAGTATAGTATTACAGTAAAGGCATGAACATTGGAGTAAAACAGAGGTTTGCTCACCAATTTAACAGCCACGTGATTGGGCAAATTAACTTCACTGAGCAACAGTTTCCTCAGGCATAAAATGAGTATTAAGACAGCACGTTCTTCATGGGGTTTTATAAAGTTAAATAGACATAAATCTTATAAAGTTCCTTTACAATGCTTAGCATACTACAAATATTCAAAATGTAGCAGCAATTACTACTAATGGATATTTTAATATCTAAAGAAACCACTAAGAAAACTATACAAACTACACTAAAAAAATACATAAAGCAAAATAAGATGGAATCCTTATATTCAAGCAGCTCACAGGAAGCCCAGAAAAGACAGAGGAGTGAGAAACAGAGACAATGAACAGAAAACAAATAACAATGAGACTTAAATCCTAACAAATCAATAATTACTTTAAATGTAAATGTCTAAATATACCATCAAAAGAAAAACACGATCCAACTATATGCTATATACAAGAAACTCACTTCAAATATTTACCTATAACATAGGTAGGTTGAAAGTAAAACGATGGAGGCAGACATATCTTGCTAACATTAATTTTTAAAAAAAGAATGCATGAGTGGCTATAGGAATATCAAAGTAGACTTCAGAGCAAAGAAAATTACTAGAGAGAAAGAGGAACGTTACATAATAAAAGGATCAACCCACCAAGAAGACAAGCAATCTTAATTATGTATGCACCAAAGAGTTTCTAAATACATGAAAGAAAAGTTGATAGAAATAAAGTAGAAATTAAAAAATCCACAATTACAGTTGGAGGTTTCAAGACCCCACTGTCAACAACTGTGAGAACTACCAAGTAGAAAATTAGCAGAGACACAGAAGAACTGAACAACATCAACCAACAGGATCACAGTGACATCTACAGAACACTCTACCAGACTATTGCAGAATACAAATTCTTTTAAAGTATCCATGGAACATTCACCTAGTTTAACCATATCCTGGGTCACAAAACAAATGTCAACATATTTAAAATAACTGAAATAATATACAGTATGTTCTCTGATCATAAAGGAATCAAAACAGAAATCGGTAACAGGAAGACAATAGGAAAATCTTCAAACAGTTGGAAATTAATGTAAGTAATTCATGGTCATAAAGGAAATCTCAAAAGAAATAATATTTATTTATTTGGATTGCAGGTCTTTAGTTGTGGCAGGCGGGCTCCTTAGTTGTGGCATGCATGTGGGATCTAGTTCCCTGACCAGGGATTGAACCTGGGCCCCCTGCATTGGGAGTGTGGAGTCTTAACCACTGTGCCATGAGGGAAGTCCCTCAAAAGAAATTTTTAAAAACACATAGAATCGAATGAAAATACAACAAATCAAAATTTGTGGGACACAGCTAAAACAGTGCTGAGAGGGAAATATATAGCACTGAATGCACACATAAGAGAAGTCTCTAATCAATAATCTAAGCTCCCACTTTAAGAACCTAGTAAAAGAAGAGCAAAATAACCCCAAAGCAAACAAAAGGAAGGAAATAATAAAGATAACATCAGCAATCAATAAAACTGAAAACAAGAAAATAGAGAAAAATCAATGAAACCAATACCTGGTTCTTTCACACGCACACACACAAAACAAAAAAAACAAAAATTGATACATTTCTAGCAAGTCTGATAAAGAAAAAAGAGAAGGCACACACCAACAATATTAGCAATGAAAAGGGGGTTATCATTATAAATCCTGAAATCATTAAACGGATAATAAAGGAATACTCCAAACAACCTTACACTCACAAATTCAACAACTTGAAAAAAATGGACAACTTAAAAAAAATCTATTGAACTACCAAAACTCAACCAAAATAAAAGATAACCTGAATAATCTTATAACTATTAAAGAAAAGAAATATGTAATTTAAAAGTTCTCAAACATTTAAAGAAAAACTAACACCAATTTTACACAATTTCTTCCAGAAACTAGAAGACAGGATACTTCCTAACACGTTTTATGAGACCAGCATTACCTTGTTAAAAAAACAAAGACAAAACAACAACCAAAAACAGGAGCAAGAGAGAGAGAGAACTACAAAACAATATCTCTAATAACCTTAGAGGAAAAACCTTTAAACAAAATTAGCAGACAAATCCAACAATGTATAAAAAGATTTATACACCAAGATCAAGTGGAATTTACTCAAGTAGGATTTTACTGCAAGGCTGGTTCAACATCTGAAAGTCAAGGTAATCTACCATATCAACAGGTTAAAGAAGAAAAATCGTATGACCCAACACTCACTTTGATAAATATTCTCAGCAAATTAGGAAAAGAGAAGAACTACATCAACATGGTAAACCTACAGCTAATATCATAGTGAAAGACTGAAGGCTTCCCCCCGAAGTTCCTGAACAAGGCAAGGAGATCAGCTCTCACAACTCCTACTCAACATAGTACTGAAATTTCCAGCCACTGATGAGGCAGGCAGAAAGAAAAGTCACATAGATGGGAAAGGAAGACATAAAACTATTTGCAGACGACATGATTGTCTACGTAGAAAATTCCAAGGAATCTACAAAAAAACTCCTAGAACTAATTAGTGAGTTCAGTAAGGTTACAGGATACAAGATCATAAAAATAAGAATCACTATTTAAATTGGAAGACTCAGCATAGTAAAGATGTCATTTCTCTCCAAACTAATCTACAGGTTTAATGTACTTTCTACCACAATTCCAGCGAAGTTTTGCCACAGACAAGCTTATTCTAAAATTTATATGGAAAGGCTTAAGTCCTAGAAGAGTTAAAACAACCCTGAAAGAGAAGAATAAAGTGGGAGGAATAATGCTCGGGCTGACGCTACAGCTACAGAACAGGCATGCCTCGTCTCGCTGTGCTCTGCTTTACTGTGCTTCACAGATATTGCCTTTTTTTTTTTTTTGTACAAATTAAAGGTTTGCGGCAACCCTTTGTCAAGCAAGTATATCTACACCACTTTTTCCAATGGCATTTGCTTACTTCCATGTCTCTATGTCACATTTTGGTAATTCTCACAATGTTTCCAACTTTTTTCATTATTATTATATTTGCTATGCTGATCTGTGATTGGTGATCTTTGCTGATCTTGGTGATCTTTGCTGAAGGCTCAGATGATGGTAAGCATTTTTTAGCAATAAAGTATTTTTTTTAACATCTTTATTGGAGTATAATTGCTTTACAGTGGTGTGTTAGTTTCTGCTTTATAACAATATGTTATATCAGTTATATCAATAACTGATATAACAGTTATTATCATATATATATTATTATATATCAATAACTGATATATATCAATATATGTATCAGTTATACATATACATATGTTCCCATATCTCTTCCCTCTTGCGTCTCCCTCCCTCCCACCCTCCCTATCCCACCGCTCCAGGCGGTCACAAAGAACTGAGCCGATATCCCTGTGCCATGCGGCTGTTTCCCACTAGCTATCTACCTTACGTTTGTTAGTGTGTATATGTCCATGACTCTCTCTCAATAAAGTATTTTTTAGTTAAGGTATGTACTGTACTTTTTTTAGACATAATGTTATTGCACACTTAACAGAATACAGTGTAGTGTAAACATAATTTTTATATGCACTGGGAAACCAAAAGATGCATGTGACTTGCGTTATTACAATCTTTGCTTTATTGCGATGGTCTGAAAACACACCTGCAATATCTAAGGTATGCCTGTAATCAAAAGAGTATGGTATTCACAGGGAACTCAATATTATGTAATGACCTATACGGAAAAAAAAAATCTAAAAAATAGTAGATATATGTATAACTGACTCACTTTGCTGTACATCTGAAACTAACACAACATTGTAAATCAACTATGTGCCAATAAAAGTTTTTTAAAAAATAGAGTATGGTATTGGCAGGCAGTAAGACACAAAGGTTGATGGAACAAAAATCGAGGACCCAGAAATAGACCCTGTTATGGACTGCCAACACATGGATCTTGGACTTCCAGCCTGCAGACTTTGAGAAAGTAAATTCTGTTGTTTAAGGTACCTAGTCTGTGATATTTTATTATAGAAGTCTTAGCAGACTAACACAGATCCACATGAATATGCCCAACTTTTTACAAAGATGCACAGACAATTCAATGGAGAAAGGACAGACTTTTCAACAAATGGTGCCAGAAGAATTGAAAAAGAACCTCAACCTCATACAAATTAACAAAGAATGGATCACGGTCTAAACTATATATATAACAGAAAAAAAAACCAGAGGAAAATCTTCTGGTTCTAGGGCTGGAAAAGAATTTGACACCAACAGCACAATCCATAAAAGGAAAAATTGGACCCCATCAAAATTGAAGACTTTTGGTCTGTGAAAGAATCTGTTAAAAGGATACAAAGACGGGCTTCCCTGGTGGCGCAGTGGTTGAGAGTCCGCCTGCCGATGCAGGGGGCACGGGTTCGTGCCCCGGTCCGGGAAGATCCCACATGCCGCGGAGTGGCTGGGCCCGTGAGCTGTGGCCGCTGAGCCTGCGCGTCTGGAGCCTGTGCTCCGCAACGGGAGAGGCCACAACAGTGAGAGGCCCGCGTACGGCAAAAAAAAAAAAAAAAAACTAAACCTGTAACTACCACACTACCCAGCAACCGCACTCCTGAGTATTTATCCCAGGGGAATGGAAATCTGTATTCATACAGAAACCTGTACGTGAATATTTACAGCACCTTTATTGTAATAGCCAAAAACTGGTAATAGCCCAGATGTCTTTTATCAGGGGAATGGTTAAACAAACTATAAGGTACATTCAAACCATGGAATATTACTCAGCAATAAAAACTGCAGCAGCAAACAACCCCTACTGACACACATAACAACTTGGATACATCTCCAGAGAATTAATCATGCTGAGTGGGAAAAAAAAAGCCAATCCCCAAAGGTTACATACTGTGTGATTCCATGTGTACGTCTTTCTTGAAGTGACAAAATTATAGAAATGGAAAATGGATTTAGTAAGATTGCCAAGGATCAGGGACTAAGAAAGGACAGCAGTGGGAGGTGAGTGGATGTCGTTATGAAAGAGTATAAGAGAGATCCTTGAGGCGACAGAACTGTTCTGTATCCTGACTGTGGTCGTGATTACATGAATCTACATATGTGACAAAACTGCACAGAACTAAGCACACAAACACACTCACACAAAGGAGTACATGTAGAACTGGTGACATCTGAACATGGCTGAAAGACACGGATGCCGGCTGCCTGCCTGTGATACTATGCTGTGGTTACGTGGGCGGTAACTACTGAGGGAAGATGGGTAAAGGGTATGTGAGATATTTATCATTTCTTACAGCTGCATGTGAACCCAGAATTACCTCAAAATAAGAAGTTTAAAAATGCTCTCTAATCACTTACAATTATCTTACACTTACTGAAAGAGATTTTTAAAATTTTATTTGGACAGTTAAAGATCTATTCATCATTTTTCTTTTTTTTTCTTTTTTGCAGTGCGCAGGCCTCTCACTGTTGTGGCCTCTCCCATTGCGGAGCACAGGCTCCGGATGCGCAGGCTCAGCAGCCATGGCTCACGGGCCTAGCCGCTCCGCGGCATGTGGGATCTTCCCAGACCGGGGCATGAACCCGTGTCCCTTGCATCGGCAGGCGGACTCTCAACCACTGCGCCACCAGGGAAGCCCTATTCATCATTTTTATAAAAACTAAAACACACAAGAAATAAATTAAGGCATTAGACGGCCAAATGGCCACATACTACTCCTATGCTTGTATACATGCCCCTTTGCACTGTGCCTTTGCCATTCTTCCCATAAAGAGGTAGATACAGCCTGTTTCTCCAACCCTTAAATTTGAGGTTGGCCAGGTGACCTGCTTTGGTCAACGGGACATTACCAAACACAATGCAGACAAAGACCTGAAAAGCGCTTGCACATCAGTCCCTGCTCTTCCTTGTGTTAGGAACTCTTCTATAGCCAGGTGAACAGCCCAGGCTAGCCTGTGAGATGATGAGTGACATATAACCCTCCTATCGCCTTCTCTGACAACCAACTAGACACCAACCAGACACTTGAGAGAAGCTACTCTAGAACAACCCACCCCAGCCAACCTGCCAAAACCAACCAGAAAACCCATAAGCTCATGAGCAGTTACAACTTAGCTGTTGTTTTAGTAAGTTTGGGGTGGTTTGTTATGTAGCAAAAACTGATTGACACGATCGGCTGAGGTATTCCTAAAACTTCTTCACATTCAGAATCCAACTCTTCTGAACTGGCTTTTCAACTCGGAGTTGTCAGCAGCCGTGCTTTCCAACGTCTATTGAGAACATTTGCGATGCAGCGTTTCTTAAGAGTGTTCCACTATGGCCTCTCTGACGCCCCTAATGCAAATCTGGATGCGTATCCACAACAGGCAATGACAACTGCTCCTTCACTGATGCCTGACTAGCATAACCAGGTGCATCACGATCTCAGAGATATTTAAAATGGTGAAAGACAAAAGTAGTCATAGTCAATGAAATACAGGGAAAAAGCTGTGCAGGAATTTTTTAAATGGAAGTTTTCTCTATCCTATAACCCCCGAAAGTTTCTACTCACATTTTCCCAGGCTAGTCACTTCCAAGACTAATCACTTCTAAGGTGTATATCCTTCTAGTCCTTTCCCTAAATGCATACGTATTTTTTAAAAATAAGACAAATTATTGTTTAAAAAAATCTTTCTCTGAATCCCATTCAGAATTCTCTATGGTTCTCAATAGTTTATACCACCAAGCAAGCATGTTGTTACTCCTTCACTTTTTTTCCTTTTGTTTTTAAGGCGTATGCACCTGGGGATAGGAATGGGAGAAGTGCAATCCAGAGAGGTAAAAAATGAAAAATAAAAGCCTCGCTTTGCTAAAGGTCTCTTCCATATTGTCAAACACTGCTAACAGTTTCCTGTGACAATTATTCTTTAAAAAAAAAACAACAACCCAATATGGCTAATGTGAAAAACAAGGCAGGTTTACATGTTCAATATATTTGAAAGAGTATGTTAGGGCTAAGACATAAGGTCTGTAGCACTGGAGACTTAATAAATCAAGGTGATAAGTGCTCTCAAAAATCCAAGGGTGACTTCTGGATTGAGATGTTGTTGTTGTTGTTAGTTATTAATATCCTTAGATGTACTTAAAATATAAGACTCAAGACAGAAAATTTTGCAAATCATTTTTAAAAATAGCTGTGTTAACACAAGTTCAATAATCAATTTATTAAATCATTAACAGATTGACTATCTCTGACATAAAGTTATAATGAGTTAATGGGTATAGCAATTATGACTATGCTATATTAGGTGGAAAAGCATCTAAGGGCATAGGTGATCTTATTTCTTATTACTCTTCCCCTAGATGAGAGATCAACCATCTTTTTAACTCAGAATGTTCCAGCAGGGCGTAATGAACAGATCCTTCCTGAATAAGTCAATGAGTGAATGAAAGCCAAGTGGTACTGGCAAGTATAAAACAAAGGAAAAAACGAGAAAGAGATAAAGAGGGGATACTATATACAAAAATAAGTTCCAGATAGATTAAACAGGAAAAGGCTAACAGATCTGACTAGGTCCAAATTAAAATCACTGTTGGTTGAAGACGTTCTGAACAGTTAAAAGATAAGCAACAAGGACTTCTAGTTAAAATGTAGCAGATTGAACCCATGCTTTAAAAATCTCTGCTCCCCTGTAATATCTACTACATGGCAATAAAAGGAATAAAAAGACAAAGAGAACAGAAGAAGAAACAATAACAGACAGGAGGTATCAGCAAAATGTTAGAGGAAGGACAGTGGACAGATAAGTAGTAACTGACTCAGCTGAGTCGAAGATGCTAAAACCAAATTAAGAAGCAGACTTCAAAGGCTTCGGGAATTAGTGGCAGCATATACCACTGAAATTAGGAATGGGGATGAGGGACAAAAAACCAGAGGATTAATTAAAACTGGTTTAGGGAATACTTAGATCTCCCACCTTCTACCTATATCTCTAGATGACTACACCATCCATTTCCCAAAGAAGATGGGAAGTTTACTTTTTGGAGAAACTAAAACAGAAAGAGGAATGAGTCACTAAATTGATAAGAAGGGGAATTAAGTGAAAATCTGTGTGCTGAATGGTGAGACATTCCATGCCGCCCCCGCCCCCATCCTACCAGCTGGAGGAGCAGCTGGCTATCTTTTTAGAAGAGAATGTGCCAATATTTATTGCAATATAAAACACGCCTATTGTTTGACCCTTCTAGGAACTGAAGTACTCAGACATATACAGAAGGATATGTATAAAAAGATTCACTACAGCTCCATCCATCAACAGGAAAGTGGTAAAATAAATTACAGTGCATTCATACAATGGCATACTATAGAATATGTAAAATAGTTCCATTTTATGGTCCCATATAGACCAAAACAACAGATAAATGTGAAACTACCATTTAAAGTGGACTGTGAGGACACTTATCAAACTATTGACAATGGTCGTTTCAGAAAAAGGGAAGAGAACTGAGAGGTAAAGGTATATTCTCTATTCTTCCATATTATTTAACTTTTTTGCAAGTAAACTTTAATATATTTATTTCTGTAATTTAAAATATTTTTTAATAAACAAAAGAAACATAATATAGTAAGGAGAAAATAAGAGAGTGTGGGAAATTAAATACAACAAGGAAATCCCAAATGGTGTACAATCAACTCAGGTTAAATCTGTGTCTAATTCTCCTTTAAATATTACTGAATGCAATTAAATATTACTGAATACAGCTAAAAATATGGTACAGCAAATAAACGGTAAAATCCAGCTAACAGCAATGACTGATTTTTTTTTTTTTTTTTTTTTTTTTTTTTTTTTTGCGGTACGCGGGCCTCTCACTGTTGTGGCCTCTCCCGTTGCGGAGCACAGGCTCCACACGCGCAGGCTCAGTGGCCACGGCTCACGCAGCATGTGGGATCTTCCCGGACTGGGGCACGAACCCGTGTCCCCTGCATCGGCAGGCGGACTCTCAACCACTGTGCCACCAGGGAAGCCCTGACCAATTATTTTTGACAAGAGTGTATTATAGCACTGAAGCAAATTCAGTCACTTTCACTTTGACTTGCTTCCACTTCTATTTTGTCAAAACTATTATTTCTTTTCCTGTTTGTATTCTGAGGCTCTTGTTCAAAGGCCACCATCTCAAACAACCAACAGATTGTTTCAGACAACACATACTTAATCATCTTTATATTTGCCCTAATTTTCTCCACACTATACCCTCCCACATGACAACAGAGCCCTCTTTAGAGTTCTATGGTAATTCTGAACTTTTCTCACTATTCTTGCTAGCTCATATTACAGCACACAGTCCAGATACCCTAGCAAAGGATGGCACATTACAAGTTTAAACCAACTGAAGGATAAAAACAAAAGTGTGACTGACATCCATGACTGAGCTTTTTTGCCCACTGAAGCCTCTAAACTGAGAATTACTCCTGGAGGGTATTTCAAAACACCCGTAATTCGGTGGCATGTACATGGCTAATGGATATTCAAGAGCAGGACCCTGTTAACTGGGTAGTGGTAAAAATGGGATTAAATTTAGATAAAGCCAAAGCTAAAACAGAAGTGATCTTATTATCAATCCAATATACAACAAAGACTACAAAATCTAACTGGGAATAATTCCATCTAACAGCTTTTATAAATCTCTAAGCTCGCAAAGCACATAGAAGGGACAAACCAGGTTTTAAAAACTGACAAAAAGCTACTTCAAACTGGGAAAACAATTTTTACATTTTAAGTGGCAGAACAAACAAGTGCAATTTTTTATATAACAGAAAAACACAACACTGGGAAGTAAATTTTAAACACAAGACATGCATTTTATCATTTTTGGTATTATGTTCCCAAACTGACATGGTGAGTCCCTAAATACACAACAGAACATCTTTTCCCAAAAACATCAAAGTAAATCTTCATGAAGCTAATTATTAGGAGAGAGAGCATGATGTCTTACTACTCTTAAAATTTAAGTATAAGAAATATAGAAGAATGTTACGGAACGGCTGAGGCTCCAGGTTCTAAGGCCGGTCCTCTTAAAGTATTCAGAAGACCCTAAGTGTGTACTGAGGGGAGTGATCAAGGTGAGAACGTTTCCACAGTTCCCTTCCTGTTCTTCGTTCAGATAACAATTGCCTTCAGGAGCAATGAGATACCTCCCTTTCCGACCCCAAAGCATCAATAATATGTACAGTGTATATGGACACTTGTCACATTTATCTCCCCAACCTGACCAGAAAACATGTTTTTTTCCTTTTTCAGAAATTACACTTTCTCAGAAACGAGGTCAAATCTAAGATAAATTCCTTTGGAGTTTGGACACTCAAGATTCTGATGAACTTAAATGTTTTTCTGCTGATGACAATGTACTGCCAATTCATGCTTTTCTATTATCCTATTTGGTGGTTCCTAGAAAATACACAGTATCCTCATGAATATTTTAAGATTTAAAGATGTTATAGTATAGAAGAGAAAATAGTTATAATAGCAAATCTCCTCACAATATCGTTGTTGTAGAAACAGGGATGAGGATGGTAACAATGCTTTACCTGTATAATCAGTTGTTTCTCAGAAGAATCCCATAAAATAATCCTATTGTTATTCCCATCACTTTATAAGATGGAGGAAGTGAGGCTTGGAGAGATGAAGACTCACTCAGGAACTTGGTCTCTAACCACCACACTCACTGTCTCTCCTAAGTAAAGTCACATATTCTACCTCAATACTGGGTTTTAGAACCATATCTTGAACCATGAGGACCTGGAACACCCAACTTTCATCAAATATGGAACAAAGTCTTCCCTTAATATCATAGATTGTATTTTGTTAGTTTTTTTTGCTACTTTTAAAATTCTATCATCATACAGGAGCGGAAAAGAACTAACATTTATTCCTATGTATTATATGCCAAGAACTGTGCTGAGCAGCTCAATATCTTATTTAATTCTTACATTCTTCCAGTGAGGTACCTTTAATTTTACACATGAGAAAACTAAGGCTCAGGAGGTTAAATAATTTCCTCAAAGGCAAATGGCTAATAACTGACATAGCTGGAATCTGAACTCAGGCCTACACAAATAAAAGTCCTTGGTTTTTGGTTTTTTTTTTTACCTTATCCTGATACCTTCTAGAATGTAGAAGCCATAATACTTTTAAAAATATTTAAAGTATACTTTAAAAAATACACATTATTTAACAGATGAAATGCAAATTTCTATATTACTGAATACATCATACAAATATATAAAAGATTAAGAATTTGCTAAAGGATTTGTAAGTCCCTAAAGTTTTCCTATACAAAAGATTACTTTATGAAAATATAAGACTATTTAAGCTACCACTCCACTTATTAATCCAAACAAATGAAAGGTTCTCAAAAATGAAAATATTACAGTGCAGCATACTACTACAAAGGTTAAAATACAGACTACATTTTCCTAAGAATTCCTGAGGTGTTTGCTATTTCTATTTAATCTTACCATAAAAGTAAATGAATCCCTTCTAACTGAAAATACATCAATAAAAATTCAATGAAATGTTTAGCTGATGACATCACGGGCGCCATAAAAAATAAACAGCATAGCAATACTGTTTTCCTTTTGATTGAGGAAGATGTAACACCTCTAGAAAAATCTCCAGGAAAGTAGATAATGTTTTATTACTGGCTCAAAGCATCTAGGTATGCAGCCAAAGAATTTCAAAGCCTCCTAACCTATTTGTTTTGAGTGGCTTTGAATACAAGAAACTTGTGTCTCATTAATGCAACCGTTTTAAATAAAAGATACCAGCGTAAAACTTGAAGGTTGTAATGTTCCCCAAAACTGAAGGATGATCTCATACCCAGTATTTAATGTATTAGAAGATTTACCAGGTAATCTCCTGCTTTTAGCAAGTAGAAAACTGTCATCATTTGCAGTTCTCAACACTTCTATGTCACAGAAATTCATGATGCATTTCTGCCATATAATTTTACTTCTTTATTTTCCTTATCCAACAACTAGAATTCAGTGAAATCGTAGCATTCTTTTTAAAAAAAACACTGTCAGATTTCTTTTAGGACATCACAAAGATGTTTACACAAAGTTTTGAAATTCAGGTAAATATCCAAAACCTACAACTGAACATCTGCCAGATTTAATCTCAATCATTGAGTTTTATAAACCTATGGCATTAAGACTTACCTGCTTCATTGTTAATTGGGAACTCCCACAATTTCCCCTCTTTTGTCAATTGGATCATCTCTTCAAAACCATTCTGAAAGGGTTGTTCATTGACTGCCGCTAACTGCTTAGCAAATTCTACATCCCAAAGAGAAGGTACTGCCTCTGTAGAATAAAAACATCCGAATTACACACAATTCCATATAAATATCTTTCTTTTTAAAAATGTTATCATCAGGGCTTCTCTGGTGGCACAGTAGTTAAGAATCCGCCTGCCAATGCAGGGGACACGGGTTTGATCCCTGGTCCGGGAAGATCCCACAGGCCACGGAGCAACTAAGCCCATGTGCCACAACTACTGAGCCTGCCCGCCACAATGCTACTGAAGCCCACATGCCTAGAGCCTATGCTCCACACCAAGGGAAGCCACCACAATGAGAAGCCTGCACACCACAACGAAGAGTAGCCCCCACTCGCCACAACTAGAGAAAGCCCATGCGCAGCAATGGAGACCCAACACAGCCAAAAATAAATAAATAAAATAAATTTATATTTAAAAAATGTTATCAGCTCTGAATTGATAATATATTTTCAGATCTAGAAGCTCATAATTAAACAGTATATAGGGACTTCCCTGGTGGCGCAGTGGTTAAGAATCCACCTGCCAATGAAGAGGGACATGGGTTCGATCCCTGGTCTGGGAAGACTCCACATGCCTCGGAGCAACTAAGCCCGTGCACCACAACTACTGAGCTTGCGCTCTAGATCCTATGAGTCACAACTACTGAGCCCACACGCTGCAACTACTGAAGCCCACGTGCCTAGAGCCTGTGCTCTGCAACAAGAGAGGCCACCGCAATGAGAAGCCTGTGCACCACAACGAAGAGCAGCCCCTGCTCACTGCAACTAGAGAAAGCCCGCGTGCAGCAACAAAGACCCAATGCACCCCCAAAAAAACCACAAAAAACAAAACCAACAAAATAAAAACCAGTATATAATGAAAGGTCACTCTTTGATAGCTAAAATTGAAACAAAAATAATATATAAAGACTGCAACCACAATAATTGCAAGCCTTACTTTTTGTTTTTACTACAATGCTAGGTAATTAACCGCTAGTCTCACTGCCCCCTCTATTGGAAAGGAAAAAAGAAATGTCTATTCTGTTCACAGATCTTTTTATGACTGAATATTTTTTATACAACATGTGATTTAGATCTTTAAAGTCCAGTCTGTTTATCTTTATTTTTAGTCTGTTAAGTCACAAATGTACTACTAATAAAGACCAAATAAGTTAAATTAACATAATTACAATGACAATGATAATACTATTAATGCGTACTGGGCACTTATTCTGTGCTAAATGCTTTTTATACATTAGTTCATTTAATCCTCACAACCAACTCTATGAGTAAGGTAATAAAGTGTTAGCTTTTTACCACCATCATATCACATGTTTCAATCATTTATTTGTTTTGAAAATTTAAGACATCTTTAAAGAATGAGTCACATTCCCACCAAACATCACTGGTGGAAATGTAATGGTACGGCTGCTCTGTATTGAATAAAAGAGTGTGGCAGTTTCTTAAGAAGTTAAGAATATACTTATCGGGACTTGCCTGGTGGCACAGTGGTTAAGAATCCACCTACCAATGAAGGGGACACGGGTTCGAGCCCTGGTCCGGGAAGATCCCACATGCCGCGGAGCAACTAAGCCCGTGCGCCATAACTACTGAGCCTGCGCTCTAGAGTCCACGAGCCACAACTGCTGAGGCCACATGCCACAACTACTGAAGCACGCACACCTAGAACCCGTGCTCCGCAACAAGAGAAGCCACTGCAGTGAGAAGCCTGTGCACCACAATGAAGAGTAGCCACCGCTTGCTGCAACTAGAGAAACCCGCGCACAGAAACAAAGACCCAAAGCAGCCATAAATAAATAAATTTACTTTTTAAAAAAGCAAGCTGGCTCCTTCAAGAACCCATCACCTCTTCTGGCTGTTCATTAGGTGAACCTTAGCAGCTGCCCTGACAAAAAATTCCCATTTTGGGTCAAGCTTAAGAGTTGCCACTTCAGGAATTCCCTGGTTGTCCAGTGGTTAAGATTCACGGCAGTGGCCAGGGTTCAATCCCTGGTCCGGGAACTAAGATCCCCACAAGCTGGGCAGTGTGGCCCAAAAATAAAGAGTTGCCACTTCAACAGGGGAGAGGTGATCCATTCTCCACGCCTGTGCATTTTGCATTTCCTTTTCATCAATCATAGAAGACAGAATGCAGTTGTCACAGTACAAGAAGGGGGGGTTGTTCTCTTAGCTTCATCTTCAGCTTAAATGAACAGTGATTGAATTGATGCCTTTCCTCCATGGATATTTATTTTATAGCTCAATTTGTTTAAAAAAGGATTTAAGATAACGGATTCCTATTATTTGTAAGCCACTTGGCTAGGGGCTATTGGGTATACAAAAATCAATGAGACCCAGCCCCTAATATCAAGGAGTTTATTGAATAGTGGGAAAATCAGATGTTTTTATAAGTAACTGAAAGATTAAATGAGCCACTGGAAGATGGCCTAGAAACTTAAATATCAAAAATAAAATTATTTCTACCAAGGTCCAAAAAGTTAACTGATAATCCTTAGAAATGAAAGTCACTTATAAGCTAAGACCATTTGTATGGAGTTTCTTCATTTATTTTAAGTTATCAGTAAAACAAATTTAATGTCAAGCAAGAGGACACTTATTTCTCTTTTAATTAGGCTTAAAATGGTGACTGTGAAGGATTTGACTTCTTGCCGAAAGAAGAAAGGGGGAAGAACAGAGAACAAACACTAACTGTGTGTTAAGAAAAAAACACTACAAGTCTGCTAAATATATTCCCTGAATGCTCTCCTTCCCATCTCCTAAATAATCTCTAAATCACTTCAATAAATTAGCACCTATAAGTGCCATCTCCTCTTCTAGATAGTAAGCTGCCTTAGGGCAGACACCACAATTTATCTTTACATAATAGTACAAAGATGTGTTGCAAATAGTAGGTGATCATTAACGTTCTAACCCAAATTAGCAGCCAATCTATAGCTCTGGATTCATGTGGCTGATGGTACTTACCTCCCATTGCCTCACGGGCTGCAGCATTTCAAGGGAGAAATCTGACCAACACTAACATGTCAACAACTACGTTAATAAGAAAGATCCAGGTCAAGGACAGGATGGAATATTAAAATACCTGATGATTATGCAATCAAAACATGAAGGACATTTTCCAAAGATGGAATGTTTACACCTGAGAAATAGTGTTATTTTCTTAACAAACCTGTTTCAGGTGCCTCTTCAGTAACTGCCTTAAGCTCAAAAATATTAAGCCTCTTCCCCTTGAATATATTTTTCCTAAAACTGAAAAAGAAAAAAATTATTTTAATGAATATTTTATACACAGTCAACAAAAAATTGTTTATGAGAAGAAAATTTTATATGAAATATTCAACGTAAAAATTAAAAATAATTCTGCTGCCCCACACCAGACATTTTAACTAAATTGCCACGTCTTTAGGACTGATAACTAAAAACAGGAACAAGTTCACCTGAATTTCTGCATCATAATACAACAAAGAAGTTACAACAATTTAACTACCAAAATACCTAATTGAAAAGATCAGCTTAATTTGCCACAATCTTTATTTGATCCATTTCATATTAAGGTTTTAGAAAACCTGACATTGTGGAAAGCTACTAAAATATGCTAAGTTAGAAGTTGTTGAAGTCAACATTTGTCTTAGTTTAAGGGTAAAAAACACTGCCTGCTTAATTATAAATTATAATTATAAAAGATTGCACAGGGGCTTCCCTGATGGCGCAGTGGTTGAGAGTCCGCCTGCCGATGCAGGGAACACGGGTTCGTGCCCCAGTCTGGGAAGATCCCACATGCCGCGGAGCGGCTGGGCCCGTGAGCCATGGCCGCTGAGCCTGCGCGTCCAGAGCCTGTGCTCCACAACGGGAGAGGCCACAACAGTGAGAGGCCATGGGAAGCTCTGGCAGGTGGATTCTTAACCACTGTGCCACCAGGGAAGCCCCACAGTTATTTTATAATAGAAAGCTGTCTGTATTTACATAAAGTTTCTGTTCTTTCTCTCCTTCAAGCCTATAAAGTGACAGTTGGGGAGGGGAACCAAATATTTAGCATGGTCTGACAAACACTAACTGAACTTCATAGCAGGAGGTGCTTACAGAATGTCTTCTGTGTGTTGTGTATTCCATGGGTTTTGTTCTATGTATAATCTCAGGAACCTGAGTTAGCTCCTTCTGGGTGTTAGATTATTAATTTGTACAGGAAGATTGGAAAAGATGGTCAGCAGTTAACAAAGGAAGTTCAGGGGTTATAGTGACTTCGGAAGATTATTTGAATTACTAATTTAAAGTGATATTTATATCTATGACATTGAATAAAGCAGAATGTGTACTTGGAGTTTAACTTATTAAATATTGCCCTGGGACTTCCCTGGTGGTGCAGTGGTTAAGAATCCGCCTGCCAATGCAGGGGACACGGGTTCCATCCCTGGTCTGGGAAGGCCGCACATGCTGTGGAGCAGCTAAGCCCGTGCGCCACAACTACTGAGCCTGTGCTCTAGAGCCCACAAGCCACAACTACTGAGCCCGCGTGCCACAACTACTGAAGCCTGTGTGCCTAGAGCCTGTGCTCTGCAATGAGAAGCCACCACAATGAGAAGCCCGCGCTCCACAACGAAGTTAGCCCCCCGCTTGCCACAACTAGAGAAAGCCCATGTGCAGCAATGAAGACCCAACGCAGCCAAAAATAAATAAATGAGATAGAAAAGGCATTAAATTTGTTAAAAAAACAAACCAAGAAATATTGTCCCAAAATATTTAACTTTAGTCTTCTTTAAATCAGTCTTCTTTGAAATGATGCCATGCAACTACATCAGAATGTTATATTATAGATTGATTTTTTTTTTTTCGGTACGCAGGCCTCTCACCGTTGTGGCCTCTCCCGTTGTGGAGCACAGGCTCCGGACGCGCAGGCTCAGCAGCCACGGCTCACAGGCCCAGCCGCTCCGCGGCATGTGGGATCTTCCCGGACCGGGGCACGAACCCGTGTCCCCTGCATCGGTAGGCGTACTTTCAACCACTGTGCCACCAGGGAAGCCCTAGATTAATTTTTAATGATTCAAGCTGTCATCAAAAATTAGAAGGTGGTGAGGAAGAAGCTGAAAAAGTAGGCAGGGGGTTTATATGCATATAATGACTGCATTAAAAAGCGGCCTAGGACTTCCCTGGTGGCACGGTGGTTAAGAATCCGCCTCCAATGCAGGGGACATGGGTTTGCGCCCTGGTCAGGGAAGATCCCACATGCCGTGGAGCAACTAAGCCCGTGCGCCACAACTACTGAGCCCGTACTCTAGAGCCCGCGGGCCACAACTACTGAGCCCCTGTGCCACAACTACTGAAGCCCGCATACCTAGAGCCTGTGCTCTGCTACGAGAAGCCGTTGCAATGAGAAGCCCGTGCACCGCAACGAAGACTTGCCCCTGCTCACCACAACTAGAGAAAGCCCGTGTGCAGCAACAAAGACCCAACGCAGCCAAAAATAAATAAAATAAATAAATGTATAAAAACACAACCAAAAAACTATGTAACGCATGGCTTAGCATCTTTAAGAACTGCAAATTACCAAATTCAGATTGCCACAAATAATCTACTACTTTAAGGTATTATAATGGATCTTCTTTCTTTTTCTGATGGTGGGTTATTTCTCTAAGGTATGAAGAAAGATGATTATATATAGAGATAGAGAGAGTACATGAATCTACACTGTTAGGCACACATCAGAATGAACAATAGTGTTTCTCGCAAAACATTCATTTGTTCAGAATTCAGTCAGCTCCACTTACTCTAAATCAGGAGACCTTTATTCACCGTGGGTAAATGTGAGGCAGGGCCCATTCTGATTTACGATATAGAAAAATGTAGGGCTGCTAAACCCAGTACATCTTTCCCTCTCTAGGAAATGGGACGTGGAGAGTAAGGAGACAGATATAAATGCAGCCGTGACGCTCAGACACCCAACAGCAACAATATGCACAGCAACAAAGTAAATCTACAGTTCAACAAACAAAACCAAACTGACTGCAGAGCCTGAATACCTTCTTCTCAGATCAGCAGGCTTCGCTTGGCCAACAAAATCATCAGTCCCTTCATCAAACTGAATCTGATGCACTGGTCTTGTGCTAACTCTCGCTGTGGCAGATCTGGCAACTTTCATATCTGATATGATGTCAGTGAAACTGAAATAAGAAAAAGGTCAAGTGTGTTAGAAATTGTAGCTACAGAAGAGTAATAAACTTTCTTTTTTTTTTTTGAGTAATAAACTTTCTTAAACATGAGATTCATATCACTTAATTCTTACTTCACTTCTATGCACTAATACTGAACAAAAAGTCATGTTTAAATAAAAAATTATATGTTGCCTATTAATACCACAGACCACTAAGATTGATGTGGCTTTCTCTCTTTTAAAGATGTTCTTCAGAAATGTTCATTTAAAACATAATTAAAAGTATCCCTCATGAAAAACTGTCAAACATTCAGACAAGTAGATATCAAGATCTGTATACCTAGCACCTAGATTAAAAACCTGTATTAAAGTTGAGATTTAGCCATATTTATTTATTGCCTTGCATTTGTTCAAAGACAAATAAAATGCATGATCATATTGTGCATAAAACCAGCATATTATTTAACTAAAAGAAAAACTTCTCAGAGAAATTGTCTTATTCTATTATTTATTTCTTTATTTTAAATAACATTACTGAATTTACCACTTCTTTTTCAGGGACAAGAAATTATGTAACTTCTCAAAAGAAGTTTAATCATTCAATTGGTCTTTTAAAACTGAAATCTTACTTAACACACGAGTTTTAAAAGAAATCAAACTGCTAATACTTATGAGGCATATTTTATATATAAATGAATATATTATGTAATGTAGCTCATCACTCACATGAAGCCAGCCTATTTTGACATATCAGCATCACTGACACAGCTATTGGATTCACCAACCTAATTTTAGGTCTCTCTCCATCCTTCTGTGCCCTCGAGGCTTCCTCGTGCTGCTGGAGCTGCTTCAGCAGATCTGACTTGGTCATCTGCTTGTCAAAAGGGAGAGAGTCTGCAACCGCGGAGGCAGCCGCCACCAACTCCGGGCTCAGGGACTCACTTCTGAGAGAGAATATGGAAGACAAATGAGAGAAAAGAGGCATTACTTCAGTGGAAAGTAAAATGATTTCTTGGGAGAAAACTTTTTGTCCTTCAAAAAGTATCATTCAATTCAATTTCTGACAAAATCAAGAATTCTTAACACAGCATTGTAAATCAACTATACTTCACTAAAATTTTTTTTTAAAAAAGAATTCTTAAACACTAGGTGTCGGTTTTATAAAAATGTTACAATATTGAAAGTTAAAGTTAATGGATCCTTAATGAAGCACAATACTAACTCAGAGCAACAGATTAAGGTGGAGGAATGAGGGATCAGCCTCGAAAGTGATAAATTAGTGGATTTTTAAGTTAGATGCCATTTTATTTCAAAAACAATACAGGCTGCAAGCAAATATAAAAGTGGTTAAACCTGTTTATACAAGCTTTAATGGTAATATCCTCAAATTGGAAACAACCCAAAGGTCTATCATCAGAACAGATAAACAGTGATATATCCACACAATGGAACAGTACTCCGCTCACTCCACAACATGTATGAAACTGAATGAAAGAAGCTGGATTAGAAAAAGTATATATGGTATGATTCCTCTTATATCGAGTTCTAGAAGAGGCCAAATTAAGGTGAAAAAAAATCAGAACAGTGGCTGCCTCAGGACAGAAGGTTACTGATGGGGAAGGTGAAGATGGGAAATGCTCTGCATCTTGGAAAGTATGTGGGTTACATTGGCACATCAATTTGCCAAACTCCTACAGCTAAGATTTGTACACTTTAACGTATGTAAATTTTACCTGGAAAAAAAAAAAAACATAAAATCACCACGTGGGAGATGGAAAGTGGGTGAAGGTATAGATGACAAGAATGGCAAGATTTGATAATTATCAAAACATCATACGATTTTGTTTATGTTTTAAACTTTCCATAAGCTAAAAAAAAAAAAGCTGTTCTGCAGTAAATTAGGGTAAGTTAGGAGAAAAATATGCCGGATATAAAAAGTTATTTACATTTTTTACATCACTGAAAATTGCCACCTCAATGAGTGGGATCTGAATTACTGTTTTACTGCACCTGGCTTTCTACCTTAGGAAATGATGTCTAACTTGCAAATCAAAGTTCCCACATCCCTGAAGCTGGGCCTCAAAGAGACTGTCAGAGACTGGAAACGCTCAAGGACGCTGAGAGTGAGGGCTGTAGGAAAATCAATGTTACTGGAAGCTGGAGGAAAGGGGACCTAATGAATAGGTAGCTGAAATCAGAGCAGGTAGTTGCTTGGTTAAGAGAATGTTACTTAAAGGAGGAGCTAGAAACTATGGTTATCACTGCACCCACCAGGGGTCTTGTAAGGTTTCACAATACATGCAGACTCACAAGACTACCACTGACGTGCCTAGCCCGGACTACTCAGAAAGGTAAAGGGCAGAACCACAGCAGGCTGGCAGGGCAGCCTCAGGTGTCCCTCTTGGGGAGCCCCTGCAGCACTCGCGGGCGACACGTCACACAGCCATCCGGGAGTTAGGATAGGAGACCCATATCGCGCAGGTGCAGGAGCTTAGCGCCCCAAAGGAACCAGTATCTCTTGTAACAAGGCCACAGGCGGAGTATCTGTGGTCCCTACAAAGGACACGCAGTTACAAGAGTAACTGTGCTCAAGGAAGCCCTAAGTACACTGAACCATACGGTACCCATAGTTCGCCCAATCCAGATGCAATCAGTTATTCAGGGGGTCAATTTTATCATGATAATGTTGCCTTCAATACAGCTGACAACTACAGTAATCAGGTTAACGGCTGTGGCGGATACTTTCCTAAAACAGAGACAGCAGTGTTTCGGGTCCCACAAGCTCTTCCAAAACCTTGCTACAAGCCCATCTAGAGAGGCAATTTCCCCTCCCCCTGAAACCAGGGGAGACTTCGTGACTGCCTCAATGAACAGACTGAGAAAAATGATGCCCTGTGACTTGTGAGGCTAGGCCACATAATGTGACACGACTTTTGTTGGGATGTCTCTTGAGACGTGTGTCCGTGGACCCCAGCTCTCTGGTTGTGAAGAAGCCCAGGCCACTTGGAGAGGCCCTGGGTAAGTGTTCTGGCCAAGAGCCCCAAATATGGTCTCAGCCAATAGGCAGCATCAAGCGCTGGAATGTACTGTACGTGGGCAAAGCTTTCAGAGAATTCCAGATGCCAGCTTTGAAGATGCCTTGCTGACGCTGAGTGGAGCAGACACAACTATGTGCAGCTCTTTGCCCAAACCGCAGAGAGATGCTGCCCCCAAGCCTTGGGATGGTTTGTTATGCAGCGATAGATAACTGGAACAGATTTTGGAGCCTGGAGCTTGGGCGCTGCTGTTATAAAACAAAAACAAAAAAACCTAAAATGTATGGGAGAGTTTTGGGTACTGGCAGAGGGGGGAAACCGGAGAGATCCTGAGGCAAGTGTTAGAGAAAGCTTCGGGCCTCAAACAGACTGTTAGAGCCTGGCGGCCGCGTGAGCACTATAGGAAAATCAACGTTACTGGAAGCTGGAGGAAAGGGGGCCTTTGTTTAGGACATTATTGCTTGAAGTAATATGGCAAATGAGAGAGATGCTCAATGAATTGGACGACCGAGCAAGGAGCCTTCCAGACAGAATACTGAAGGTGCCTCCTGCCTTCTCAGTGGCCAATGGTAAAATGTGAGAGGAGAGAGAAGAAAGAACTGTCCCACATAAAGGAGCCAAGACCTGCTGGGATCAAAAGAAAACATTTCTCATTCTTAGCCCCTCCAGATAGCAAATGATGCCAAAATTTAGAAATGGCTTCTGTACAGAGATCAAATCCAGGGCAGCATTAGGAAAACGGTCTAAAGATAAAGCCATGGGCATGACTGTAAAACCCTCTGTTAAGATCCTAGAAAGATTTAAGATGGTGCCTTAGAGTGCCCGTCAGACAACAAGAATTCTAGGAAACTTAAAGGTGTGGTCCCAGGGCCTTTCACGGGGAGCTGAGAGGACCCTGGTTCCCAAACTGTGCCCTAAGGCACCCTGGAGTACCATAGGGAAATATCAGCCACGTCTGTCAGTGACTGTGTGAACTACTAACTCAAGGTAGTTCACAGTTTCAACATTAGACTACCGCATTCCTTTCAATGCCACCGTATCTTTGTGAAGATGGTTCTCCAGCAGTTGCTGTGATGAAAAAGCAAGAACCCTTCAAAAATCAATATGGAACAGGAATGAGAGTGGCGGTGTCCAGTCTGACTCCAAGGCTAGGTCATAAAACGATACAAATTCCTAGGGGCTCGTTTTCTCTTGGGACACTCACCCTTGGAACCCAGCCACCATGCAGTGAGGAAGCCCAGGCCACATATAGGTGGCTCTGTAACAGTCCTGGCTAAGGTGTCAGCTAACAGCCAGCATCAACTGTCAGACCTGAGTGAGCAAACCCACAGATGATTCCAGCTCCCAAACTTCCAAGTCTGCCAGCTGAGGCCCCAGACATCACGGAACAGAGGTGAGCCTTCTCTACTGTACTCTATCCAAACTGCTGACCCACAGAATCCGTGAGCATTAAAAAAGGCTGTTTTATGCTGCTGAATTCGGGGGCAATTGTTATGCATCCATGGTAACTATCAACATAGGGGAGGGTGTTCGACATATAATACAAATAAACGAGCTAAAAGCGGGCCATGCGCGGGGCAATGATGACAGTACATCATGAATCAAAGACGATGACGAACCAAATTCTCTGCATCTGGGATTCCTTAAAAAAAAAAAAGCGGACTGGAGGGGGGTGGGAATCATTAAAAGATACATTTTTGAAAACTCAAAATAAATGTATCTCATTCACCAACCTTTTGATATAGGATCAAAGCCTCTTCTTTGAACACAGGACCACTGACAGAAGTTCCAAGGTATCGATACATCTCTTATATGTATACTACACCCATAGTACATCCTCCAATATTGCCAATTTTGGTTTCTTTAAGGTGGAAACATGGAGCAAGAACTTAAAACGCTTACAAAGCAGTCTGAGTGCAGAATTTTCCTGGACTTCTATGCTTGTCTCATTCATACCTAATTGGAAAGCAACTTTTAAAATTACCTCTACTGAGTCTTTGCAAAGCAATCAACTTATTTTAACCACTTCATTAATAGTTAATTAAACTGTATAATTATAATAAAAAGCAAAATGAATCATGAACAGGTCTGGAAGCTGGGAAAAAAACCTTACTCTTCATAAGTAATTATAAAGTGTGTCGGAGTATTACCTAATTACATATGTATATATTTTTTATTTGTTTTATATTGTTTCTAAAAAGGAGGAGGAGAAGGTACTTAACATGGTCATTTCCTGTTTGAATTAGCTTACTCTCTACCACCCAATTATGCTTTCCAGTGGTAGTTTAGATACAATATGATACAATGTAGAAACTAAGCAGTTCTGTTAAAATGCTAAGTCATTCTGGGAATAGAAACCTATACTATCTGTTTATTCTGCTAAGAGAAGTCAGAGATGGGGATCTTAAAGCCACATTTCTTATTACTTGAATTGACTATGTCACTGGTGTAATCATTATATATCACTAAAACAAAATACTGCCATTTAAACTACAACACAATACTAAAATATCACCGATTGCACTTAGAATCAGTAAAATATTATACTCTTTTGACAAGCACAAGTAATTACAATACTTTGAGGAAACCACGTAAGCTGAGAGCCCTGATAATTACTGGTCAAAGGAAGTAATATAAAATAGCTGTAATTAACATGACAAAATTCTATCCTAGGTGGAATTTTTTTTAATGAAATTTCAAATAAAGAAGTCCTTCAGAGACACAAAGCAACCTTCAAATCAGGATGTAAATAATTTGTTAATTAACAGCTTAAAGAAGCAATTAAATGCAGTTAATAACTGATGAAGGGCTTTCCTGGTGGCACAGTGGTTGAGAGTCTGCCTGCTGATGTAGGGGACATGGGTTCGTGCCCCTGGCCGGGAAGATCTCACATGCTGCGGAGCAGCTGGGCCCGTGGGCCATGGCCACTGAGCCTGCGCGTCCGGAGCCTGTGCTCCGCCACGGGACAGGCCACAACAGCGAGAGGCCCGCGTACCGCAAAAAAAAAAAAAAAAAAGTGATGAATATGTAAGAGAATGTGGAATTCTCAGTTAGATCACTACTCTTTCCCTCTCTCTAGACTCCATACAGATATCCATTTATTTAAATATAGAATAACAGTATTTCTCATTTAATTATTAGTCTCTGTGTTTACAAACTAATATTTAGTCTTCATTAACTCTGTATCTCCAATGTTCTCTAATTAAAAAAAATTTTTTTCTAAAAGAAAAAGACTGGAGTTTCAAAAATTACTTTCAAAGAAAAACATTCAAATTGCAATTCAATTTACCTCTTTTGGGGGGCATCTTCTGGAGCACTCTGAAGTCTGACAGTTGAAGCCTCCAAACTTTTAAGTTGTCTTCTGTTGGGTGGCTTTGTTGTTTGTACATTTACTGAGCTTAATTCAACTTTCATTCCCTTAAGAATATTTACCAAGTCTTTTTTCGTATTCTCCTTTACACTGTGTTGGCTCTCTGTCTCCTTGGAAATCTCACGGGCTGGAACAGGCTGCTCATCTTTCTTGCTATAGATCACACTGTTAGTGCCAAAATATCTTTGGATATTATTTTTTGTCCTGAAAAGATTAAAGAAAACAGAAAAACACTGCAAAATAATACAGGACTCAAAACGCTGCTTCTACGTGTTTAAAATTTTTTCAATTAAACCCTTCCCTTTTGCTTATTACTGTTATCAGCAACTGTAAGGACAGCAATTTAACATTTACTGAACATATACTATGTGCCTAGTCTTGTGCAGCATTTTATATACATTTTCTCATACCCACATCAACTCCAAAAGGTAGGTATTATCCCCATTTTGCAGATAAGGGAACTGGAAACCAGAGGAGTAACTTAGCCAAGGTCATGTAGCTCAGAGCTCACTAAGGCCTAAGACCCGCTGGTGAGCACAAATGAGTTACAGGTGTGCTGAGATACTGACCACCTGGTCCTTGAAGTGGCTGGGCAAGGAGCAGGGCCGCTGGTGCACCTGTCTGTTGCTGCCTCCCATTTATCTCAAGGTCTGGTACAAATATCATTGTCTATGTTCCATGACATTAAAAAAGTTGCGAAACACTGACATGGTTAATAAATTTCAACGTATTATTCTCAAACCCCAAACTGACAGACCGCCAAGTCCTTGCTCTTAACATGATGTAAGACCTCTATAAAACGTCACAATTAAACAATATGAAAATAAAGAAATTTCTATCAGTAAAAAAAAGGTTACTTTCTTCAAACAAATTCCTGGGTGTGATTCTAATCTATTCAACTTTCTCATTGAGCTCCATGCCATTTAACTGATCACTATCTGTAAACTAAGCTAAACTGGAACAGGAAAAAAGAACATTCAGTGGCTAGAGTTGTCATTCTGCTTTCTTCTTTAGATTTATTTGTGAAAAAGAACAACACAAACAATCACATCTATTTCAAACTCATGCAAAAAAAGACTTCCCAATTCTAAGGAACCCAAATATCTAACTTTATTTTGTGGCATTAAGAACCTTTTGAGAGTTAATGTTGAAGAACTTTAAAAACTAATGAATGTGTTAGTTTCAGTAAGAGGGTATAAAGTACAAAAAGTCATTTATTAAATATAATGAATATCTACTCTGTGCTGGGCACTATACTAGGCATTGATGATGCCTTAGTAAATAAAAATTTCATGGTGCCTATTTCATGAAACTAACAGGCTAGAGCACTGTTTCTCAAACTTTAATACGCATAATAACTACCTAAAGGACTTGCTGAAACACAGATTCTTTGGTTCCACCAAGGAATTCTGATTCAGTAGCTTTGGGGAGGAACTCAGAGTCTGCATTTCTAACAAGTTCCCAAGTAATGCTGATGCTGCCCATCAGAGGCCCACATCTGAGTAGCTATGTTACACATGCCATTTAATCCTTACACTCTTACAGAACAGGTTTTATTATTCCCATATTACAGAAGAAACTGCTGCTCAAAAAGGTTAAATTAGTGGTTCTTAACCTTCAGAGGTTATATGAATCACCTGGGGAGCTTATTTAAAACATGGATTCCTGAGATTGTCAGTTGGTAAGTTTGGAATCAGGCCCAAAGATCTGAATTTAATCAAGACCTCAGGTGATTCTGGTGCAACTGATCTCAAGAACCTGCATCAGACTCTGGGTTAAATAGTATCTCAAGTTCTCGAAGCTAGTAAGTGGTAGTGCCAGATGAGGGAGGCTTTAATGAAAAGAGAAATGGCTATTTCCAAAAACGCTGAAACAAACTATTTGATCTGCTCATAAAAATGTCAGAGGCTAACACATCAGACACTTAAAAATCAGAATGAAAACCAACTGCTTAACCAATATCCTTATAATCAGTACACAGGGGACTTCCCTGGTGGCACAGTGGTTAAGAATCCACCTGCCAATGCAGGGGACACGGGTTCGAGCCCTGGTCCGGGAAGATCCCACATGCCGCAGAGCAACTACGCTCATGCACCACAACTACTGAACCTGCGCTCTAAAGCCTGTGTGCCACAACTACTGAGCCCGTGAGCCAAAACTACTGAGCCCAAGAGCCACAACTACTGAAGCCCGTGCACCACAACAAGAGAAGCCCCGGCAAAGAGAAGTCTGTGCACCGCAACGAAGAGTAGCCCCCGCTCGCCGCAACCAGAGAAAGCCTGCGTGTAGCAACAAAACCATAAATAACACAGCCATAAATAAATAAATAAATTTATTAAAAACAAATCAGTACATGGACACATTATAATATTCAATATATGGTACCACTGAATTTAGGAAAATGCTCTATTATTTTACATGTGAAAGTTAAATTAATACTAAAGGTATTATAACAGGAAGGTGGCAATCAGGAGAAAGAATCTCACATATAACCCGTACTTCAATGTTTCCTTCCAAGACTGCTCTAGTGCTACAGAAAGTAACCTATATTTATACCAGGAAAATCATGTATAAGGAAGTAACTCCATAACACTAAAGTAATAAAACTCTAGCCCTAACCTCCCACCTGGGCTTGTTTCCACTAACAGCATCTCATCAGCACTTCAAATGCAGCACATCCAAGACCACATTCAAGAGCTTGCCTCTCCGACTGACTTTCCATTTTTCACTCTTCTGTACTGAAGGGGCCTCTTACCATAAATAGCTATTTTTGTATTCTAAAAATTATGACATATTTTAAAACCTGCCTCAAAGCTGGTCCTCATTCTTCTGTTAACATTAATGGTACCCGAATCCTGCCAAGCAGCCAGCTGAAATCTTTGCTCGGACTGCCCTACCCTTACCTCATCATATATCACATCCCAGCAATTTCACCTGTGAATTCTTTTCCATCCAGCTACTTCTTCCCATCCCCACGGCTCCTAACCTGCTTCAGGGCTATACTTAACCAAAAGGGCCCCCAACTGATCTGCATGGAATATATATGCCGGAGAATTAAGTTTTCATAATCATGAGAGTTCTCAGAGAATAAATACCAACACCAAGTATGCTGCAAATCTTCTTCTTGCCTGGCTAACTCCAACCCTTGGGCCCCCTTTAGATTTTATCAGGCTTCTTTTCCCGAAGGGATACTCTGAACCTCTCCTGCAATGGTCAGGCGTCTCGATTTGCTCACCCAGCAATTACCAGTTCAATGAATTCTGTGGCACTCTGCGCTACCTACACTATCTCAGCGATTACTCCACTATACTTGAATTGCCTACGTGGTGGAACTCTAAGCTCGGCGACGGCAGGACTGTGTTACTCGGGGCTTAACCCCAGGGCTGGCACACGGTAAGCGTTTTCAATAATGAAGGTAAAAATGAAACCATCACAGACTTGGGAGGCAAAAAATTTAAAAAGAATTAAAAAATAAAACAACTTCGCTTTCTGGAACCTGGATAAAATGAGGGGAGAAGTGGCAAGAGAGATGAGGCACGGTATGTAGCAGAAAGAGCACAGGCGGACCAGGCCTGTCACCATGACCTTGGGCAAGTCATTTTATCTTTCTGGGATTTCCCTTTGCTCAGATTTAAAGCGACGGCTTCTAAAATCCCGCGGATCATAACATAGACTCCAGGAAGCCGGAGAAAGAGAACTGAATGTGCAGGAGCGGGGAGAGGGGTTGCCTGAAGACCTGCCGGGCCAACAGCGCTGCAACGCGGTACCTGACAGATCCATGCGGAGAAGCGAGTAGCACGACGGCGGCCGCCGATACCTCTGGGTCTCCGGAGCACAAAGGGAGGCGGGAAAGGGGGCGAAGAGGGAGGAGAGCCGAGACCCTCGGAAACATCGCGGAGAAACAAACAGAATTGGGCACACAGGGGCGACGACGCGTCCTCCGACAAACACGCCCCCCCGCTCCCGCTTCCGTTCCCCAACCCGACGCGATCCTCTCGTTCGTGCGCCGGCTGACAACAGGGGCTGCTAACTGTGTTCCGGGTTCGTCCGCGGCCGAGCCCGCTGTCTCCAGGCGACTCCTCCCCCGCTCGGCGATTCTGGCCCCATCCCAGAGGTGGAGTCAACTGAGGTCAGCAAGGGGGTGGCGCTGGGGGCGCGGCCCTGACCCGAGAACTGAGAGTGGAGGGAGCGATCGACTGTGCAAAATCCTGCTGATGGGGCCAGTAAGATGAGGCGCAGAACAGACCCCGCTGTGCGGCGTTGGGGGAGAGGATCCACAGCGTTCATCATATTCTCGAAATGATCTATGGCCACCAAGGAGGTTAAAAAACAAAATTAACATGGGACATGCTGTCCGATAAATTAGTATTTCTTTTCAGTCTGTTTTTGACGGAGAATCAAAACATGAGAAATATGTTTCATTGACCTAAAATGGCCTTAGAAATTAAAAAAAAAAAATGCAAGAGAAAGACCTGGCTTTCTCCTGTCCCGTATGAAGGCAGTGAACAGTGGCCCAGAAGAGATGAGGGATTCTCAGATCTGGAAGGGCATGAGCGTACACACCCGGGTGAAAAATGCCGGCTAGTAGGTCACATGCCAATCTCTAGCTTAGAATTCCATACTGTCGGCTGAATATTGGCATCAACATTTTCCCTGACGCTTCAAAAAAGAAGCAAGATTGGTGGAGAATTTTTTAAAATAAATTTATTTATTTTATTTATTTATTTTTGGCTGCGTTGGGTCTTCATTGCTGCGTGTCGGGCGTTGCCGTGCTGGGGCTTCTCATTGAGGTGGCTTCACTTGTTGCGGAGCACGGGCTTCAGTAACTGTGGCTCTCAGGCTCTACAGCGCAGGCTCAGTAGTTGTGGCGCAAGGGCTTAGTTGCTCCACGGCATGTGGGATCTTCCCAGACCAGGGCTCAAACCCGTGTCCCCTGCCTTGGCAGGTGGATTCTTAACCACTGCGCCACCAGAGAAGCCCTGGTGGGGAATTTTTTGTGATGCTGAAAACACAGGTTACGTTGAACAGATCTTGCTAAGATCCACTAGCCCTGGCAGAACTTTTGTGACAATGCTAAACACAGTACACTCAAGGATGCTTTCCTTTTTTTTTTTTTTTTCTGTCTACAAGAAATGCACTCTGTTTGGGGGTGGGGGGTGTTTGTTTTTCCTCCAGTTTTGTTGAGATATAATTGATAACCAGCACTGTGTAAGTTTAAGGTGTGCAGCATAATGATTTGACTTGCATACATCATGAAATGATTACCACAATACGGATAATTAACAGAGTAGTTCTAACTGGCCACAAATTAAACCACAAGAGAACTTCAATACATTCTGAGAAAAATAAGAATAGATCTGCCCTTTGAAAAACCATAACTTGTGCAATTGTCCAGAGCAATCATTTATGAAAGTGACAAAAACATAGCCTAAAAGAAAATGTTTTTCGTCCTCCTTCTCTTCTGGCGCTGATTCACCAGTCCTTTTCTTCCCAGTGCCCCCTTGAAGTGCACTTTCTAGAGCAATGTGCCTTGGGCAAGGGGCAGCAAATCAACTGAAATAGGTCCTGACATACATCAGTGACTTTGGCCTAAATGTCTCATGAAATTCTACACTAACTGACTCGATAAGCCTGCCATGAAAATGAAAAAAACAAAATCATTCTATATCCCAGTTATCGATTGCTACATAACAGACAACCCCAAAACTTAATTAAATGGCTTAAAACAACAATTTATTATCTCTCATGGCTCTCTGGTTGACTGGGCTCAGCTGGGTGGTTCCTGCTTGGGGTCTCTCATGTGGTTGCAGTCAGATAGCAGCTAGTTGGACGTCCAACATGGCTTTTTCTTTCACATATTTGATGGCTTAGCTGGAATGGCTGGAAGAAATGGGCTGGCTGGGCAACTCTCTCTCTCTCTCTCTCCCTCTTTCCACGTGGCCTCTGAGAGATAGCAGAATATGCCAGCACAAAATATGCCCCTTTGGTATAAAGATTATTTTGAGCTGTAAGCATTTGAGAAGAAGCAAACACAAAAAAAACCTATCTGGCTTCCCTCTGTTTGCCCAAAAGCAGGACATAAATTTGTAGAGATGTCCCCACCCTCCTCTACCAGAAAGAACAAAAATTAATCACCGAAAACAACCCTAGACGCTTGTCAGCCCAGAGATGACACTAAAAGAATCCACATAACCCACTTTACTCACTAACCTCTAACTTCTGTTAGTTCCCCCATATATCTGCCTTCTCACAATCTGCTGCCCTAGAAACTCAAAGTCTTTCGCTTTGGTTTCACCCGTCTCTAAAAATGTACTGCTTTTTTGTTAAGATGCTCTATAACCCTGAGTTATAACCACTCATTTGAGTTACTCACTCTGAGTGCTCCCACGTGTATGCATGATGCATGTGTTAATAAACTATTATTTGTTTTTCTCTTGTTAACCTCTCTTTTGTCAGTGTAATTTACAGAGACCCAGACGATGAACCTACAATGGGTAAATGGAAGAAAAGAGATCCTTTTCCTTCCCTTCACCTCTCTACATGGCTAGCTTGGGCTTCCTCACAGCATGGCACCTTAGGGTATTTGAATTTCTTACGTGGAAGCTGGCTTGCCTTGCCGTGAGGGTTCCACAGACGCAGGCTAAAGCTGCACAGCTTTTTATGACCTAGTACCGGAAGTCACATAACATCACTTCTATGACATTCTATTGGTAAAAAAATGAGTCACAGGGCCAGCCCAGATTCTAAGGGAGGGAACTACATTTCCCTTCAGATTCCAGGAGTAGGGACTTCCCTGGTGGTCCAGTGGTAAAGAATCCGCCTTACAATGTAGGGGACTTGGGTTCGATCCCACATGCCGCGGGGCCACAAGTACTGAGCTCGTGCACCTCACCTAGAGCCTGCGTGCCGCAAGCTACAGAGCCCACGAGCTCTGGACCCCACGCGCCACAACTAGAGAAGAGAAAAACCGCACACCACAACTAGAGAGGAAGCCCGCACACCACAACGAACATCCCACGCACCTCAACGAAGATTGCACATGCCGCAACTAAGACCCGATGCAGCCATAAATAAATTAATAAATAAATCTTTAAAAAACCCCACAAATTCCAGGAGGAGTGGCGCATTGGGACCATCTTTAGAGACTTGCTACCATCACATCTTTTTCTTTTTTTTTTAATGTTCTTAGCAGCATTGTTCTTAATAGCCCAAACTGGAAACAACCCAAAAGTCCACCAACAGTAGAATGGATAAATAAAATGTGGTATACACAATAGAGTATTATGTAGCAATGAGAATAAGTAAACTGCAATTATACACAGTAACATAAATCATTACAGTAAATGAAAAAAAACAAGCTACTAAAATTCCTATAGTGTGATTACACTTACATAAAAGTCCAAAACAGATAAGATCAAATAATACTGTTTAGATATGCACACATAGTGGTAAAACTCTAAAGAAAAAGGAAACGAATTGGGGAGTTGGAGCGGTTATAAGTGGGGTGGGACACGCAGGAGAGCGGGTAGTGTTCTTTTTCTTGAGCTGGTGCTGACTGCATGGATTTGTGTTTATAGTAATTATCTAAACCATAATTTCCGCTTCATGGACTCTCCTGGTCACATGTTATGTTTCATAATGAAAACAATATTTAAAAAGAAGAGGAACAAGGAGTAATAGGAAGAGGGAAGAAGAGAAGAAAGAAGAAGGAGAAGAAGGAGGTGGAAGTAGAGGTAGAGGTGAAAGAGGAGAAGGAGGTCTACCACCACATCTTGGCAAACTTTTAATTAAGCCCATTCACTTTATCAGTCTATTCTGCCGGGGTTCTTTTTTTCCATTTCCAACCACCTTGATGGTCTTTTAAGAAGTTCACATTTCGATTTATATAAAATTTTGCACCCTCCCAGCACACAGATGTGTTCGCCAACTCCAAAGCTCCTGCAGAAGACAATTTTGGTTGATGCTAAATTATCGAGAAGGCTAGTAAACACTGTCCTTTATAAGAATGTCTTATGATTTCAAATGGGCACACCTGGAGAGCACCAAAGCCAATTTTTTTCAGCAGTTACTACTTCTGGACCGAACAGTGAACTTTCATCAGTCAACCCTTATCAGAGAGTCCAGGGAGAATATATTGCTGTTGTTTTTAAGAACTGTAATATATTTCTACATGCAGGTGCTAAAGAAAATGAAATGAAAGAATTTTTTTAAATCAGGAGAATATTGATTCCAGTCAATTCATAGTGCGGCAGACCTCTGGAATCTACGGTTCAAAGGCGGAAATCTAAGTAAAAGGAATATTGATATTGCATCAGTTGTGTTATAAAGCAATATGTGCACGTAGCATTCGATATTGAGAACAGTTTTTCAAATGTTCTGATGATAGTACATCCTTGGGTGAGGCGAGCCTGAGAGTTTAGGAGGGGTCATATCCTGACACATAGATAGGCATTCTTGGCTCTCTGCCGCACGATGGGCAGACAGGAAGGACCAGCTCTGAGAATTAGACCTGCCCTTGGGTGTCACCAGATACAAAGGGAAAGGGTTGGGCCAGCTGCCAGCATACAGTGGTTGAAGCCTGTGCTGATAGCCACCTAGAGTCCAGTGTGATAGTTACATTTATTGCCATGTAACACACACACACACTCCACTCAAATGATATATACTACTCTAATTCCAAAGCACTCCATGAATAAATGATCATTTGAAATTTGTTAGCTAATGGGTTAGAAGTGGGATTCAATAACTGGTGGTTCACTAACCTGTAACACTGTTATGCATAGTATTAATAATTATACAGAAATATTGAAAACAGGCTAAGTTATACAATGTTACAAAAGAGCAACAAAGATATTAAAATAGCAGCTTAGCTTAATGGTACAAGCAATTTCACTTCATCTTCATGAACTTCCTTCCCATACTATCTAATCTACCCCAGATTCATTTCCTACATTATTTAATTACTATGCTAGGGACTTCCCTGGTGGTCCAGTGGTCCAGTGGACTCTGCACTTCCACTGCAGGGGGCCCGGGTTCGATCCCTGGTAGGGGAAATAAGATCCCACAAGCCACAAAGCACGGCCAAAAAAAAAAGTTTTAAACAAAAATTACTCTGCTAATTCTATGAAACACCCTACATCTGAGTAAATAATACATCTGGGAAGTATCTAAATGAATAACACACCTAGAAAGATACAGGAAAATTTAGAAATATCCTGGTAATCTGACATTTGCTGCCAATCTGCTCATGCTAGGGGACCACAATAGGACAAATAGAGAGGCCACTTCTCCCCAGTGCCAGGAGAGTGGAACACAAATGTCACAGCACAGATGAGTTTTACAGGTACTGTGACTACTTGCTCATGCATCCATCAAAATGTTTGCTGCTTGTCTTATTCTACCTTACATTAGACTTGCTCTGTCTGCATATACTTCATATGCAATCAGATTTAATCTATATTATGAATTGCTTTTCAATCACTAGCATCGCCTGTATATGTGACTTCATTTTCCAATAAATATGTTGCTTTGTTGTCTATTATATACTAGCTTACATTGCTACCAATATACTTATTTTTAGCTATACAATTTTCTATTTTATTTTCAGGGTTGGTAGACATTGTTTTTTTTTCATTATGGTTTATTACAAGATATTGCATATAGCTCCCTGTGTTATAAAGTAGAACTTTACCTATTTTATATATAGGTAGATGTTGTTGAATATCCAGGATTTATGATTTAATATTTCCATTTCATAGAATCAGTATACTTTATTTGACGTGCAAAATAATCCTTTTTCCCTAAAATCAACTTTAAATCAATTTTCAATGCTTCTATGTAAAAGAGTACAAAAAAGTAAAACCTTTCCAACAGAATTGGGAGGTGCTATATATATCTGCAGCGTAGTAATTAATGATAATAACAACATTAACTGCCGTGTTGAGCACTAAACAATTTATATCTGTTACCTCACTTAATTTTCTTTTCTAAAAAAATTATTGTATTGAAGTATAGTTGATTTACAACGTTGTGTTAATTTCTGCTGTACAGCAAAGTGATTCAGTTATAGGTTTATACACATTCTTTTTCATATTCTCCTCCATTACGGTTTATCACAGGATATTGAATATAGTTCCCTGTGCTCTACAGTAAGACCTTGTTGTTTATCCATTCTGTATACAGTTTGCATCTGCTAATCCCAGACTCCCAATGCATCCCTCCCTCATCCCTACCTCCCTCTTGAAAACCACAAGTCTGTTCTCCATGTCTCTCAAATTTCTGAATAACATCTGGATGATCCGAGGCAGGGTAATTGTGTGTCACAGCAGATGATGACATCGTGTAACAAGGAGTCCAAGAATTTGAAATATCTGAAAATCCAACTAGCCACGTCGCCAGAGGCACTGAGGTTTGTTCTTTGTGAAGTAAGCCTGAAGAATAAACCCACTTATCCAGCAGTTTTAGCTAACCATTTCAATACACTTGTGACCCCACTCACAAAAGTGTTAAATTACCAGGTACCAATGTACCAGGTAAAGACACGGAAAGAGGTAGAGAATGAGGCTGGATGGCTCACCTTGGGGTGAAGCCTGTCCCGAAGTTTTCTGGTCTGGGTGGGGCATGGCTGTGTGGGGCAGAGCGTTAGATGCAGAATTTGTATTCTTTTTTCAGAGGTGGAGTAAGAGGAGTTTTGTCTCCACACCTTCCACAGTGGGAAATTTTTTATCTTTCTCCCTGTATATACATATATTTCCAGCTAATCTAGTTTATAAACCAGGGCAAACTAGAGTATCAAACACAGCCTAAAATAGATGAATAGATGCGTGTACCTATATAAAAGAAATAGAGATATATGGGATCAGCATAAACATGTAGTACTTGTTATGTGAAAATAAGGTTTTAGTCCCCTTGGAATACAAAAATGAGTAAGAATTCATTCCTGCTTCAAGGGGCTGGTGATCTGGGCGTGGTCACAGGTAGGTTAGCAGGTGGTGTGACAAGACACAGAAGGCAGCGGCGCAAAGTGACGCAGGCACAGGCTCCTGGGGGGCCCAGGTGGCGGAGCCTGCCCGATGACGTGAGTCTTTTCACAAGGTCTTCAGTGCTCAAAGCCAAGGACAAGGTAAGGGCGGAGGGGGCTTTGAGACAGGCCGTGGCAGCGTTTATGCAAGATGCGATGGAAAAGGAAGTGGTTTTGTGCCCTTCAAATTAGACGTCTAGATGCTTGCCTTTTCCCTCTCTGTGTAAAATGACTCATTCTCAGTATATTTATATATAAAATTGCTTTGGACTTTTAAGTTTATCAAAGACCAGGATCATATGCTAACGTGTATTGCCCAGCAGAAGACAGAGAATTATGGTGAAACAGCGCTTAGCAAGTGATCTCTGGAGATGACAGAGATGTTTCCAGGCAAAACTGTCCTCGGTCCCTGTTCTGAAGTGTCTGAAAGTTCCCCGGTCGCCCCATCCCCACGCCTTTTCATACTCATCCTCTCCAGGCGCCCTTCTCTCTGCTGCCCTCGGGCTTCTCCGAACCACCCTGTTTTGGGCCTCAGCTGGGCCTGGCACCCTGGCCAAAGGCTCCTCTGCAAACGAGCCTTCCCTTCCCAGCTCCTGTCTATCAGACGCCCTCTCTCCCATCCATCCACTGGGAGGACTGGCTGTATCATTTAACTAACTAACAGTAATACATGAAAGCCCAAATTACTGGCTTATTATACGAGCTATCGCAAGAAAATATAATTTTTAAAAGAAGGCGTTTTAAGCTCCAATAAGCAAAGGCTGTAGCTTCAGCTGAGATTGTTTTCTCTTTGCTTTTCTGGCCCTCTCAACTGATGCCCTGCGGGAAACTGCTTCTCTGCCTGAGTTAATGTGCTCTGACCCTTGGAGACATTTGTAACGTTCAGGTGCCCTCTGGCGGTGAGAATAATCTCATGTTACATAAAACATGTATACCGTGTGTGTGTGTGTGTGTGTCCGTGTGCACGCACATGCGCACACTTCCACCAAAAGACTACAGTGATCAGAGCCTGTGCTGGGGGTCCCATCATCCCTCTTCCCACCATCTAGACCCCAAGTCCAGGCCTTCATTGTCTTGGGCCTTGATTGCTCCACTAGTCACCTGCCTGGTCCCCTTCCCCTCATTCTCAGTCTCCTACAATTTCTTCTCTACCCAACCAGCAAAGTGATCCTTAATAACTTAATTTAGGCCATTTTTCCCACCAATTTAAAATCTTGAAGTCTCCCCCTTGCACTTGGAATTTTTTTCCCCCAGAGGGCAAGATTTCACTTTGTCACTACATCAAATCTCACAAAATAAACCCAACACAGCCAGAAACACTGAGCAGATAAAGTGCCAATCAAAAGATATTTCTATTACACAAGAGTGAGAGCAGCCAACTTAAGAAGCAATCTATTCCACAGACACTGTGAAGTAAGGAAGAGAAAATCTTACCAGGTGGGGTCTGTGCAGGGCAAGCAAATAGGCATAAATGTGGTAAATGACCAGCCTTAGCCTACTGCTCTGACCTCCTTCCCTACCTCTCTGTACCCCTTGCTCACTGCACCCCAGTAACTTGGGCCCTCTTCCTGTTCTCTGTAGAGCCTTGCTTCAGGACTGTTAGCTTTGGCATGAAATACTCTTGTGCCTGGAATATCCTTCTCAAAGAGTGTCCCATGATTGGCTCCTTCACACCTTGACTTAGCTCGCCAGTCCCTTTGTCAGTCACTTTCACATCTAGTGAAGCCAACCTGCCGGCTTCATCACGTGGCCCTAGCACTCATCACTACCTGACATGATTTTCATTCACTCACCACATTCATTGAATGCCTGCAGGGGGCGCTATCTCATGCACTCGAGATACATCAGGGTACAAACAGACCAGCTCCCTGCCTCGTACAGTTTACAGATCTTGTCAATCCTGTTTTTTACTTATTTCCATTAGCCTCCCCGGCTAGGATATGGAAGCAGGGACCTTGGTCAGCCTTGTTCACTGCTTTATCCCCAGAGCCTAGAACAGTGCCTGGTACACCATTTATGGCCAATCACTATTTGTTGAATGAATAAGCAAACGTTTCTATTTTTTATTAGGGTACACAAAACAACATGTTCAATTCTTATCATTGTGATAAAATTAATTCATTTACTGTAAAAATGAGGCAAACAAGATACCTAATTATCAATTATTCCAGTGATTGATAACAATAGTTAGCATTTATGGACCACTTACTATGTGTCAGTCACTGTACTAAGTGCTCTATATGTATTATCTCATCTTCAGAAAATTCCATGACACAGGTAGGGCCATTCTCCCCGGTTTTTTGTTTTTTTTTAAATTTTATTTATTTATTTAGGCTGCATTGGGTCTTTGTTGCTGCGCGCGGGCTTCCTCTAGTTGCAGAGAGCGGGGGCTACTCTTGGTTGCGGTGCGTGGGCTTCTCATTGCGGTGGCTTCTCTTGTTGCGGAGCACGGGCTCTAGGTGCGCAGGCTTCAGTAGTTGTGGCTCACCGGCTCTAGAACGCAGACACAGTAGTGTGGCACACGGGCTTAGTTGCTCTGCAGCACGTGGGATCTTCTCGGACCAGGGCTCGAACCCGTATCCCCTGCATTGGCAGGCAGGTTCTTAACCACTGTGCCACTAGGGAAGCCCCATTCTCCCCTCTTTAAGATGAGGAATTTCAGGCTTAAAGAAGTTGCCCACCATCAAATGGGAGGACAGGACAGTCCAATTCCAGAGTCCATGCTTTCAACCTCCTCTGTGTGCTACCTCTACACACATCCACATTCACATGAAGAAGGTCTACTTTACTCAATGGCTCCCTCTCCCACCCTCTGAATAAACTCAACACTCTTAGCTGGGCACGTGGGTCCCTTACTGAGCAGCCCTGCTCCTGTTTCCCTCACCTCCTACTCTGCACTGAAGCTTCAAGGCTCCCAGACTTCCATGCTGCATTTCTCTCCTTGCAATTGTATGGTTTGTTCCCTCCTTTGAAACTCCTACTCATACTTCAAAACTCAGCTCTCACTTTCTCCAGATGCCCTTCCTGGTTTCCTGGGCTGGGTTATGTGCCTTTTCTCTGTTGCCCCCCAGCACCTTTGACATGTCTCTATAATTCTCAGTAAACTGTCTTCCCTCCCTGCATTAGAAGCTACTTGGGAGATGAGGCTTTGCTTTTCATCTCCAGATTTCCAGAGCTTAGCACAAAGCTTGGAAGAGAGGTGTTGAATAATGCTTTGAATAATGGATTTTTATTTGGGGATTAGTTGAATGCCATGCTTTAGTATTTTACACACAGTGAGGAAAGGATCCTATGATAAAGAGAGGGTTAGAATGTGGCACGTGGAATTCTTCATTGATGAGACCACATGGAGTGTAAAAATGGGGGGCTGAGAGGCACAGGCATGGGCGGAGTGGTACTTAACGCAACAGTTGGTAGAACTGAATCATTCTCTTTATTCTCGCCCCAGTGGAAGAAGAGATACTGGGATTTCCCCCTCAGGCCTCTGACTCCAGAGCCTGTGCTAATCTCTAGGCCAGGTTGCCTCAAATATACTGGGCCTTCCAAAGAATGGGTGTATCCCTTTATTTGTGTATCCTTTCAGTGGTTATATCTGTCTGTGTTTGCAAAGAATAATCAATTTTCTAGAAGCACATTTTTTTTTTTTGGCTGCACCACGTGGCTGGTGGGATCTTAGCTCCCACAGGGATTGAACTTGTGCCCCCTGCAGTGGAAGCACGAAGTCCTAACCACTGGAGCGCCAGGGAATTCCCTAAAAGCACTTTTAAAACGTTCATAAATAGGGCTTCCCTGGTGGCGCAGTGGTTGAGAGTCCGCCTGCTGATGCAGGGGACACGGGTTCATGCCCGGGTCCGGGAAGATCCCACATGCCACGGAGCGGCTGGGCCCGTGAGCCATGGCCGCTGAGCCTGCGCGTCCGGAGCCTGTGCTCTGCAACCGGAGAGGCCACAACAGTGAGAGGCCCGCGTACCACAAAAAAAAAAAAAAAAGTTCATAAATAGCTAATTGCCTAACGATGGGTGCACTGTCTTAATTTACTCAAGTTTACACAACGACTAATAGTAGAGCAATTTGCCTCTAGATACTCTTCTCTTAACCACTGGCCTATCTTGTCTTAAAACAACTCAGCCATTCAATCATTTGTTCTACAAATACGTATTGAGCTCTACAACATGCCAGCTATTGTTCTAGGTCAGCAACGTTCAATAAAATTTTGGTGATGATGAAATAGCCTGTATCTGTCCTGACCAATATGGTAGCCACTAGCCACAGACGGCTCTTTAGCACCTCCATGTGGCTAGTACAACTGAAGCACTGAGTTTTAAATTTTACTTCATTGCAATTAAGTTAAACTAAGTAGTCACATGTAACAAGGGGCTACCAAAATGGACAGTATAATTCTAGATGCTAGGGAAACATCAGTTAGAAACAAAGATCCCTCCTCTTGAGGAGTTTACATTTTGGGGATGAAGGTAGAGGTGAGAAAGGAAGAGAAACACAGTAAATAAAACATAATAAATAAGTGAAATATATAGCACATGATGTGCTACAGAAAATGAAGTGTGCAGCAGAGGAAGGAGGGCCTAAGTTGCATTTTAAAATAGGGGGGTCAGGGCTTCCCTGGTGGCACAGTGGTTAAGAACCTGCCTGCCAATGCAGAGTACATGGGTTCGAGCCCTGGTCTGGGAAGATCCCACAGGCTGCGGAGCAACCAAGCCCACGCGCCACAACTACTGAGTCTGCACTCTAGAGCCCGTGAGCCATAACTACTGAGCCCGTGAGCCACAACTACGGAAGCCTGCATGCCTAGAGCCTGTGCTCCACAACGAGAGAAGCCACCACGATGAGAAGCGCGCACACCCCAACGAAGAGTAGCCCCCGCTCGCGGCAACTAGAGAAAGCCTGCACGCAGCAACAAAGACCCAACGCAGCCAAAAATAAATAAAAATTTAAAAAAATAAAATAGGGTGGTCAAGTTAATGTCAGAACTTTTGGATCCTTTGGTTACGATAATTCAGTCCAATCCAATTTCAACCCCAATTTCTCTTCTCCTCTCCCTCCTCTCAAGCCCCTCAAGGATGGGGCAGGAAGGGGATAGAAACGGCAGTCTTGCCTTTTTTGTTGTTTGTGCTCTTAATTCTAATTCATTTGTGATTGTATTTACATTTAACTATTTAGACACATAGTTAGTATATGAAGCAAAGCAATGCTTCCTAAGGGATGGTGTTCAGGGTCACCGCAGCCCTCTCCACGGTGAAGCACCTCCTCAGAGAAGGGCAGCCAGGCTTCCTTCTGCTGCTGTTAGCTCACCCCCAAATGCCCTCTTCTGGTGGGGTATCACCTCCTTTGGCTCCCTGGGCAGCCCTACGTCTCCCCTTCCTGTACTATCCTCCTTCATGGGGAATCATGGGAACCACTGAGAACCCTGCTACCCTTCCCCAGGCCACTGTTCCTTCGAACCAGCTGGCCAAGCCTCCCCACCTTCAGAATCTCTCTGTGAGAAATAGACACCAGTCCTCATGTTCATGAGACCCCTGTACACCAGCTGTCCCAAGACAAGCTCTTCCAAGACCCCCTCATCATGCTCAGCTCTGCTTGGACAGTAAGTGCACTAGTGGCCAGCTGGGAGAGAGCTAAGTGGATTCCTTTCAATGTCCTGGTGACCCAAATGATTTTGTGAAGGGAAGGAATAGGCGTCTCGACACAAGCCCTGCACCCTCCCTGCCCCCTCTCCCCCAGGTGGCCTACGATTCATGACTAACCTCTCCCCTCACACACTTAATCAATTCCTCTCCCAGTGATGGAACAGGAGGCTGGGATGGCGGAGCTTGGGCAAGGAGGGTCGGGCTGATGGATGAGGAAGCAGCAGGTGTGACACCTCGTGGTTAACCCTACAAGGAGGCGTTATTAGCCACTTGTGGTGGCTCTCTCTAGAATGCCCTTCCCCTAAGCACTGAATCTTAGCATCAGTTTGGACAAGAAAAATCCTACCCAGCACCCCATCATATTTTTGGTGTTAAATCACACGTGTAATTTTTAACCCTGTATTAAATGATCAAGGGGGGGTGGTGGGATGAATTGGGAGATTGGGATTGACGTATATATACCACTATGTATAAAATAGATAACTAATGAGAATCTGCTGTTTAGCACAGGGAACTCTACTCAGTGATCTCTGGTGACCTAAACTGGAAGGAAATCTAAAAAAGAGTAGATAGGGACTTCCCTGGTGGTCAGTGGTTAAGACTCTGCACTCCCAACGCAGGGGGCCCAGGTTTGATTCCTGGTCAGGGAACTAGATCCCACACACCACAACTAAAGATCCTGCATGAGGCAAAGAAGATCCCGTGTGCTGCAACTAAGACCGGGCACAGCCAAATAAATAAATATTTTTTAAAAAAATAAAGAAATAAAAAACAGTGAAAATATGAAAATAAATAAATAAGTAATCAATATACACAACCTTCTGGGCATACAATATACAGCTTTCCTTCTTGGGTTGTCTTGTTTGGCTCATAGAAGGGGATTCTCCACAAGAGAATAGAGACAAACTTCAAACCTGCCACTGACCACAGTGAACAAAATATTGGGTGGGCCAAAAAGTGCCTTCGGTTTTTTACATAAAAGACATATTTTTCATTTTCACCAAGAACTTTATTGAACAACGTATTCACCCTTTTGTTCCACTACCTTCTGCCATTCTTCAGGCAACTTCATAATTCCATCTTCTGAAAACTTTTTATCTTTTTGAGCAAAGAACTGTTCCAGGTGCCTTTTACAGTCTTCCAGGGAGTTGAAATTTTTTCCATTAAGAGAATTTTGTAAAGGCTGAAATAAATGGAAATCTGAAGGTGCAGCGTCTGGTGAATACAGAGAATGAATCAGAACTTCCCAGCCAGCCAAGCTGTAACAGTTTTGCCTGCTCATCAAAGAAACATGCATTCTTGCGTTATCCTGATGGAAGATTATGCCGTTTTCTGTTGACTAATTCCGGATGCTTTTCGTGCTTTCAGTAGGTCTAATCGGGAGCAGTACTTGTTGGAATTAATCGTTTGGTTTTCTGGAAGAAACTCATAATAGAGGACTCCCTTCCAATCCCACCATGTACACAGCATCACCTTCTTTGGATGAAAACCAGCCTTTGGTGTGGTTGGTGGTAGTTCATTTCGCTTGCCCCACGATCTCTTCCATTCCACATTGTTGTACAGTATCAACTTTTCATCGCCCGTCACAATTTGTTTTAAAACTGGTACATTTTCCTTACGTTTGAGAAGAGAATCGCATGCAGAAATATGATTAAGAAGGTTTTTGTCGCCGAACTTATTGGAACCCAAACATCAAAGCGATTCATATAACCAAGCTGGTGCAAATGATTTTCAACGCTTGATTTGTATATTTTGAGTATGTCAGCTATCTCCCACGTGGTATAACGTTGATTGTTCTCAATTATTGTTTCAATTTGATCGCTATCAACTGCAATTGGTCTACCCAACCATGGAGCATCGTCCAACGACAAATCTCCAAGCACAAAACTTCGCAAACCACTTTTGACACGTTCGATCAGTCACAGCACCTTCTCCGTACACTACGCAAATCTTTTTGTGTGTTTCAGTTGCGTTTTCGCCTTTCTTGAAATAATAAAGCATAATATGCCGAAAATGTGGCTTTTTTCCTTTCCATGTCCAATATTAAAATGGCTACACAAAAATTCACCGATTTTGATGTCTTTTTTTTAAATACACACTGATATGACAGCTGTCACATACAATCTAACAAAATTGTTTCGAATGAAGTTAAAGACATCTAAGTGCTACTAGAGTCATCTTACGGAAAAAGACGAAGGAAACTTTTGGCCCACCCAATACGTGAGAGAAGAAGAAAGATTTAAGAACTGTGAGCTTGATGCAGAGCATGATGGGTACCAAGGCAACTCTTCTGCCATCATTTGTGTCACCTGCCCTGCTCTGGTTAATAGTGACCAAACTAGGAACTGTTCCCCCAGATCTGACCGTGAAGATACTATATATTAAGTCCCCGAGCTGATGGCGGTACTTCTTTGATAGTTCAAGCTGAATTTAATGCTTGTTGCCTCGGAAAACTTGAAGGCATATACCTGATTGCTGTAGATGTGAAGATGAGAAAGGACAAGGGGAGCCTACAGGAGAAAATGTATTCATCAGATACTTTTGATATATTTGTATTTTGAAGATAATAGAACCAATAATAAGTAGATTTTGCAGATTTTAATAATCGAAATAGAAAAAAATAAAGGCAAAAAGAAATGGCCTTTACAGTTACTTTGTTTGAAAAATATATAAAATGCTTGCACTGCCTACTTTGGCTCATTAATTTGGTATAAGTGTAAACGATCGGCAAGTTTGATAATGTTTTCCATTTATTTTACGATGAGATGGATTCTTGTTCATTCTATTTCTCAAGCCATATTTTATGACTTTTTAAAAATGGTTTTGATCTTACATTCAAATGGAGGCATCATCAGAGAATACGGACGCGGCTCTGAAAGTTAGTAATTGAATACTTCTCATACTGAAAGCAGATTAGCCTTTAGAAGAGTATCCGTTGGAGATAGGCCCAGTTGTGGGGAAAGACACATGTGTACACAAGCACACACACACACAAGAGAACTGTATACACCGGCAACTTTCATACTGGTAAATTTTACAACAATGATGCAATCCAACAGATTTATTATAATGATTCATATCAACAGATGGTGACTAAAACCCTCCATGGCCAAAGCCCTGGGCCAGGCAAGGTGTAAATCACAGCTTCTGTGCCTTAGCTGGGGACACTGAGTAGATTAGAGAACAGCGGCCCTGAGAACTCTGCAGGTGGCTCCTTCCACCTCCGAGCCCCACCTGCCAGCACTCCCTGCTTTATACTCCAGCAGAGCCAAACTGCTATAGTTCCCCAAACGTGCTGTCCTGTTTCATACCTCTGTGCCTTCAGACGTGCCGTTTCCCCAGACAGGAATGCTTGGCCCATCTGGAGTGGGCATGTGTCATGTTTTCTGGCTGCTTAAACTTGTCTGAAAACCCTACCTACATTCAGGGAACTTCCTAACAAGCGAGTCCTTCCTCTCCAAGACAGAAGCCAGAAACCCCACACTCCCAGACCTCCCTTTACAGATCAGGGTCCAGGCACGTGACCCGGACTCCAACCATCAGCTGTATCTACAGGAGACATCAACTTGGAATGAGAAACACAAGGCAGTGAACATGGCGTGGCAGTGATTTACTGGGCAGAGCTGGGAACCAAGGTGCCCAGCTTTGGAAGAGCAGTAGCTACAAGGCTGAGGCCCTGGCACAAATGGGACAGTGGTACAAACTATAACATCTACAGCTCGGAAGGAGCTGCAGCATGGGTTCCACGGATGACCAGCTCTGCAGTGGGTTTGAGGACTTGTTTCAAGTTCTTCAGGAAGTACCATCTCCCTACTCAGCAGTGGTGAGAGTCATCCAGCATCCTTTTAACCAGCTGCTTTTGTGCTCCACCAGCCAGAGATAGCTTCTGTTGATTGCAGCTAAGAGCCCTGGGTGGTACATCAACAGACTTTCATCCTCTTAAAAAAGGGCCACTTTTTCTTTCAGAACCCACCCTGATACGGGGGTCTCCTAGGGGCCTCCCCTGAAACCCTCTTTTCCATCTTTTATTCATGCCCTTCTCCGAGATGCTACATTACCCATACCCCTCTTGCTGCACGCTCTCCCTGAATTATAATTATTTGTTTCTTCCTCCTCTGCTTGGACTGAGGTCTCTTTAAGGCTAGCCATTGTCTCTTTCATTCTGTATTTCCAGCACTCAGTTTGGGTTGACAAAGAGCCTAGCACATGATCGGTGCTAAATTTGTTAGGAAAGTTTGATAGGAAGCAGTGATCTAATTTGTTTAGGAGGACCAGGGACCAGGAAAGGCATTTGAGGAGCCATGTCTAATACAGGTCTTGGTGAAGAGCGGGGGTTTCAACGGGCAGGATTAGTTGGGATCATCCAGTCCATATTGACATGTAATCTGCCTTCTAAAATTTATATCCTGAGCATTCTTCCATATCCTAAATACATGGTAGGGGACCTTCTTGATTGCCTAATAGAACTCTGCTTTATTTTATTTTACTTTTTTAAGGTCTGCAGTGGTGATGTCTCCGGGAAGGTGGGTCTCTCCTTATTCCCAAGAGGATGAACCAGAGGTTGACAAATCATGGCCTGGTAGCCAAATCTAGACTGCCACTTACTTCTTTATGGTCACGAACCATACAAAATGGTTTTTATTGCTTGTTTCTGTTTTTTACAGTTTTAAATGATTGAAAGAAGTTAAAAGAAGAATAATATTTCGTGACAGGTAAAAAGTATATGAAATTCAAATTTCAGTGTTCATAAAGTTTTATTAGAACACAACCACACTTATCTGTTGGCAGCGTCTGTGGCTGCTGCTTTACAACAGCAGAGTTGAATAGAGGCAAGAGATTGTATGCCCTGCAAAACCTAAAATATTTCCTAGCTGGTCCTTTTCAGAAGAAGTTTGCTGACCCCTGTTCTAAACCAATCATGTTAACTTCATTCTCTTCCCAATGTTTATGTTTGGGGGAGCATGAGACCCAGTTCTGGGCCAATGAAATATAAGGAGAAGTTTGACAGAGGGCTTCTAGGAAAATATTTTTCTCTGATAAAAAGTTAGTATGGAAGAATGCTTCCTGCCTTTGGATGTTGCATGTGAGAATGTGATCAGTAGAGCTGTGGCAGCCATTTTGTGGTCATGAGGAAAAGCGAAGAGAATCACAGAGAAGGGGGCCCAGATACTTTTGAGCTGCTAACTTAATCAACCCTGGAACTTCCTACTTCTAGATATATTTTTATATTCAAAATAAATATACTGACAGTTGGACATTCTATTACTTGCAGCCAAATATGTACTAAAACATATGAGAATATGATTTTTAAAATTATGGCATAGTATTTCCTCTTATTGATAACCCATTAAGGTTTAACCATTTATGGGCATTTCTCCTAATTCTTTGTGTTATCTTATTTTTAACACATATTTTACAAATTCAAACTTAAGGCTCATAAAACGTGCACATTTGCTGACTTCCTTTTTCTTATTTTTGCTTGTACCATTAAAAAGCTGACAAGGAAAAGACAAAAGAAATTGTCCCCCTTTAAAATATGGCCCTAACAACTCTTTCATGAGACACGAATTACCCTCTTATTCCACATTGAAAGACAGAAATCCAAACCCATGTTTATTTCAAATACATACTCTACCTGATTCCAAAAAATTTTGAGGGAGTTTTCAATAAGTTACATCAGCAGCCAGGAATGTTCAATGGGAGTTGAAATTGTGTAATCAAAGCATTTTTTTCTTCTTTCTCATTAACTAAAAGTACCCTTGAATCAGAGATAATTTATATTTTTGAATTATTTGCAACTCCAATTAACACTTTGTTAAAACACACCCACATGGTTTCAGGGTCCAAAGCCTTCAAGTGGTGAAATGATTTCTCCTTTTAGTATCATTAACCAGCACATTGTGAAATTCTGTTGAAACAGCAAAAGGTCCCTTTTCCATGTAACCACTCTGTCTGTCCCCTCACCTCTGACCTGCGTCATACCTGCCCTCTCATCCCAGAGCCAGCCCCACTGATGTTCCTGGATTGTGCAATCCCAAGTTCAGCAAACAGATGCCTGGAGCAAAGAGGTCAGTGCATTGACTTATTTGCTGTTTTGAACCTGGATCTGAAATACCATTGGGTTGACTAACCTCTATGGAGAGCAGTGATGCATGACTCTAAAACTCTGTTCTCAAGAGGCCATTGGGTTGCTGGGGAATTACCCTTAGGACAAAGCTTGCATGGACACTTTCATGATTTAATGCCAACCAGGTGGTTTGCCAATCCATTCCCTGAGCTCCTGTGAGATGTTAAGCTTTTCTACATCTACATATTTCTCTATTCCTAAAGCAAAGATAGCAGATAGGGCCACTGCTGTGAAGGATTTTAAGCAGTTGAGGTTATTTTATAAAATATTATGGAGGGAGACCTATTCCAGGAGAAAGGACTTCTGGTTCCTGCAACCCTCTTGCTTTTAAGAGGAAGCCTTCTGGGAGGTATTAATGTACAGTGTAGCAGTTAACAACACAAACTTGGTTGAGTCCCAGCTCCCCCCTTAGTAATTTGTTTTCGAATTATCTGCCACTCCAATTAACACTTTGTTAAAACACACCCACATGGTATCAGGGCCCAAAAGCTTCAAGTGGTGAAATTATTTCTCCTTTTAGTATCATTAACCAGCACATCGGGCAAGTCACTTGACCTCTTTAAGCCTCAGTTTCTTCACCAGCATCATTGCCAGCCGTGGGGTACAGCAAGCAGGACAGCAGGCAGAGAAGAGTTTGTGCAAAAAGGCAACTTTGCAGATTAGGGGTTAAAGAGTTGCACAGAAGCTTCCTAATTGCTTCTTAGTTTACAGAACTGAGGCTGAGGGTTGTTTAGGGGAGGCGAGGGAGAGAAGAAATGTAAAAGGCTTGGGGAGAGTGATGAGAGTTTGGGACAGCCCTTATGAGGGTAGGAGAGGAAGGTGCTAAAGCCAGAAAGTATCAGGGGGGAGCTGATAGCTCAGGGAGACCCAGATCTGGAGTAGCAGTGCCCTCCCCTGCCCCCATGCTGGATTGTCCCCAAGGCTCCCACAGCAGGGGGTTGCAGAGGAAGCCAAGATACTGTTACGTGATGGCTGGGGTTTAAAAGGGTTAAATGACTCACTAAATTTCACAGAGATTTTAACACAAGTGGCCTGGCTCCAAGTCCAGCTCTTTCTAATCTGTAATAGGAGATCTAAGCCTGTCCTAATTAGCTCCTTTGGGCCTCATCTTTCTGGTTTGCAAAAGCCAGGTGATACTGAAAGTCCTAGTCCTATAGGACGTTATACCATAGGTTCTGTCCTGATCTGCTTCCCACTTGTTATGTTACATGTCACTTTGGGCAAGTCACTCAAACGCCCTGGCTTGCTTCTGTAATTAAATTTTGTTCTAAAGCGCAGCAGAAGACGGTCTTGGGCTGGGTTGAGGAGGGCCCTTGTTTATCAGGAGCTCTGAACCTTCACAGCACCTCCCCCTTTCCCTCCTTCCCCAAGGTCTATTCAGCTCGGCACCGGTGTTTAAGGACTAACACAAGTCACCTCAAATATTTGTCACTGGCCCTCACCCGAAATCACTTAAGTTACATTGGCCGTAGTCTAACACCACATCCAAACAGGGCAGAAAATTGTAAAAGAAAACGATAGCACGGTTTAAGGAAGAAAACACGGTGTAGAAAAGGAAAATAAATCCATGAGGTTTGAACCAAAGCACTCCGAAGGCCGCGGCTGTTAACATCGAGCAGCTGTCAGTAATAGACCAAGACACTTCCAGCTGTGCGGGTCTTAGCCTGGGGCACTAGAGAAAATTCCCTTACTCCCGGTGCACAACAGACTCCTGCTTTCTAATAAAATTCCAGAGAACCATAGAACTAGCCTATAATTCACTGGAAACTAAAAGGACATTTAGAGTTACAGTTTTCATCGGTGGGTGTGCTTTCCGAAATGTCATCGGTGGAGATGGATGTCCTCGCGGAGGGCGGACTGGGAAATGTTTGGGGTTTTGTTTTTACCAGCAATAAGCAAATTTATTTTTCATCACTACCTTTCCAGTACTTTCGCACTCAATTATAACATAAAATTAAAGCCTTGAGCCCCGAGTCCCTGCAAAGCTAATCAGCCTGAAGACTTCAGTCCCTCGTCCTCACTCCGACACCCCCCGCCCCCGCCCCCGCCCCGCCTGAGGTCGAACTAGAGACGAGCTCACCGAGGGCCTCCGGGAACCGAACGGCAGGAAAGCGACGTGGAGGCCGCGGCTCCCAGCCCTCCCCCCGGCCCCGCCAGCCCCTCCCGCTCCCGGCGCGCCCCCCGGCCCGAGCGCGCCGCCGCACCGCGCCGACTTCCGCTTCCCCGGCAGGCGGGAGGCGCCCCGGCCCCGGCCCCGGCCCCGGCCCCAGCCCCAGCGCAGCCCCTCCCGGCCGCAGGGGTCGCTCCTGAGCCCGCGGGGCGCCTGCAGGCGGCAGTCTGGCGCGGGAGGCGGGGCGGAGGGCCGGCCGGTAGCCCACGTGGGTGTTAAGCGGCCGCCCCCGCCGCCGAGCCAGAGTCGAGAGCTGGCGGCTGAGCGCGAGTAGGATGTGGCCAGTCGGCACGGCGGTGAGCGCAACTCAGCCGGGCGCTCGCGGGCTGCAGGCAACCGGCCAGGAGGAGAGGGAGGGAGAGGGAGAGGGAGCGGGCGGGCCGGCCGGCCGGCCTCCGCGCCTGGGCGGCGTGACCCTCCCGGGAGGCGGGGTGGAGATCCGGGGTCCCGGGCCCGCCGCGCCGCACACGTGCCCGGGGGCCCGCGGGCGCCGCCTTCCCGCGCTTTGCCTGGGATTCCATGGAGACTCGGGCCCCGCCGCCTCCTGCGCGCAGTGGTCACGTCCCGGGAAAGGTTGCCCTCATTTGCCCGGTCGTAGTGTCATGCCGGCACCGCGCCGGGCAGGGAGGGCGGAGGCGCTTATGAATGGGAGACCCTCGCAGGTTGTTGTGGCAGAGTCAGCGAACGTTTAGGGCCGGGAAGACAACAAAGTTGGAAGTTGTCTCCTTAAGCTGACCCTTGTGCGGATCGGGATCCCGAGCCCCGGAGCAGGAGCTCCCGAGCCAGCTGCTGAGCGGCGAGACTGGTTTGCATCCCAGCGCCCGTGGGCCCCACCAGCTCTGGGCGCTCGGATGGCGGGCGCCAGCTTCGGCCTTGAAGCTGGAATCTTCCCGGAGCAATTCGTGTTACCTAGTGGGGAATGCGGCCTCCTCGGATTCTCCCACACGATAAGTTAATTTCCCGAAGGAATGAAAAAGATACATGGTCTGCGTTGTTTCGTTTGGAGTTTGACTCCGGTGTAGTTTGAAGGAAGGGTAAAGGGACGCTGAAAGGATTCCGTTTTTCTCTTCCAGTTGGTACGAAGGCTCACGAATCAGTTTAATTAACTCAACTTGATCAGTCTGGCTGCCTCCACGCCCCATTGCCTCCTTCAAGCCAAAGCTACGCGTAATTTGAAACAGATGCCCTTTCTGAGTTAATCTGTTAAGACTGTTTGTTAACTGTTCTAATAATTCTACAAGTAGTTATTTGTAGGAGTTGATGTGTTTGTTTGACTTGCCTAAAAGGGTCGAATCTAAAAGGGTTGAATTCGCATTGATGACACAGTACCATCTGCTGTGCCTCTTCTAAGAAAGAAATGTCCACCCCCTTCAAGGGAATGGGCTGCATTGGATGTGACCTGTCTGTGACTCCTTTCCCCCCTTGTCTCCATTTTCCTCTAAAATGCAGGGTTGGGTGTTTTGTTTTCTCTTTTTGGCCAGGTGGGAATACTCTGCTTGATAGAACAGACCCAAAAGGCAAGACTTGAGTTGAATCCTGTCTCTGCCACGGACTTGTTGTATGACCTTGGACAAGTCCTTGTCTTCCTCTGGACTCAGTTTTCCATCTGGAAAAGGAAGAGATTGGGTTAGGACCCTGATATCCTTCTCTAGATACTGGATGGTCACCGTCTTATCAACCTTAGTAATTGGTACTGCCTCTCCAGGTCTATCAGTAACATAAAGTCAGTGTTTTGTACATCTAATTGTATGTCTAATTTTAGTTGCTTTATTAAGTAGTGTTCTTGTGCTGTTGCTGGTTTTAACATTTTTTGTAAAGATTCTTGGTGTCTAGTCATTGACAACATGCTTCAAGTGGTTAAAAAACTTCTTGGTGGCTAAAATTATTCTCCGCTGCTGCTGATTAGGAAGATGTTGGTATTCATTGGTCATCCAGCCTGCCCACCCCCTCCTCTGAGAGGTGTCCTGACTGGGATCACACAGGTCTTCAGTGTGATGGATAAAAAGCATTCCTTGTTATTCAGGCGTTAAGTCAGTGACATAGCTTGAAAATCATACAGAATTGGTTTCTGTATTGGTTATTTTAATATTCTATGTGAATGAAACACCTCTCCTTTTCTAGTCAATATTAATTAAGTCCATGCCTTGCCAATGGTTGATTTTTGTCTAAAGTAGAGGAGTAGACCCTGGTTTTCCCAAACTTCTAGGCTCCAGCTCAAACCTACTGAATCAACATTTCCAGGAGAGCAGCCTGGTTATTGGAATGTTTAACAAGTGTCCCAGGTGATTCTTATCAAGCAAATTAGGGGCGCAATGGACCCAGGGGTTGCTTCTCAAAGTATGGTTAATAGCCAGGCATCATCAACTTCACCTGGGAGCAGGTGAAGGCAGGCAGCATTTCTGGTCCCACTTGAAGCCAATCACATCAGAATCAGCCTTTTAACAAGGTCCCCAGGTGATTCGTGTGCATGTTTATGGTTGAGAAGTTCTGGAAGGCCTATGATGATAGTAATGTTTGGTGCTGTGCTTTGTAGTTGTTCTAAGACCTCCTGGTGTGTGTTCACAGTTCATCGTATTTGTCCGATGTGGCTGTTTGATTGCCCTCGTATTATAATGATAGTACTTTTATTTTTCACCTTGTATAGATGGGAACCTCCAGCTTTAGGGGCCCAAAGGGCCACCATACCAGTGGCAGAGCAAGCATTCAGACCCAGGCGTGTGTCACTTGGCCGAGCTCCTAACCCATTCCTTTCCGGGCTACTGTTTTGTGACCTTCTCTTAGGGTCTCAGGCCGCTGTCTGAATTTGGAACAGAACCCAGTGGACTGATGGTTTAACTTAGGCCTCTGAAAAACTGGTTTGATGGGGCTTGGGACGTGCGGTTGGCTTGCTTATTGGCATTCGTTTCTTGAGGGTTTCAGAAAGGTTGGTTGAAGTGCCCTCACCTGTGGCTGTAGCAGTGCTACGTGAGCAAGGTTTTTGGTCTGCGTGCTTTTCATGGGGAGGTGGTGGGCAGGGAGAAGGGGAGGCGGATCACTAAGCTGCTCTGACAGCTCGAGCCCCCTCCTTTGGAGCAACGTAGAGACAGTTTCCCGGTTCCCTGAAGTTCAAGTCCAGTAGCTAGGCAGCAGGCCTAGAGAAAGGGGGGCTGCGGAGGCCCGACTGATGGTGAACTCTTGCCTCCTTCTAGGAATATGAGGTGCCCATTGTAAGCTCGTGAGAGTTGCCCTCCGCGGAACCCAGCAGAGGAGTGGGCAAACATGAAATCCAATCCTGCCATCCAAGCTGCCATTGACCTTACGGCGGGGGCCGCAGGTAATCCCAGAGAAAACCCCTCCTTTGTTCCTCAAATACCTTCTGCAAGTGAGCTCTGGTGAAGACATTGCCTTTGTAGCTCCAGAAGCGACATGCTTTAACCCTGGAATGAATCCACTTAATACAGGTGTGATACTGTGTTGCAAACACAGCAGAAGGTAGAGTAGTTCCTGCTGTATTAGAGCTATGAGTCAGGGTATGGTGTGGGAGTGTCCCCGGGTGACAGCTGGAACATATCACAGCTCAGAGCTGAAGCCGCTCGTCCATTGCCATGTGGCTGGGATATGCAGGATTCCACCCCAAGCCTGGCAGCCTTCAGAGGCCTTAGAGTGCAAAAATAACACTGTGCCATCTCTCCAGGGAAAATCCTAGTTACTGTCCTTACAACTGCTGGGGGAGAGAAAGGATACCCTTAGAAATGTCATTGGTAAATCAGGCTGACTTTTTACTGTGTCTTAAAGCCCTGAAAGGAGGGGCCCCAGGATTGGCCGAGGAGTGGTGGGCGGGGCGAGTGCTGGGGCGGACTCTGGCCCCACTAGGCACCATCGAGTTCTGGACAGCACCTGCCACCGCAGGCCACTCTTTAGAAAGGTCACCTTTTTTCAGCCTGAGGCAAGTGACAGACTTGGAAGTGCCTGGGTGGTTACTTGGTTCTCCAGATTCCTGGATGATTCTAGGGCTGGAGGAGCGCTGGAATGCCCATACTTCCCAGATGCAGACCCTGGCTTACCCTTGCCTCCCTCACCGATTCTTATATTGGGTCACCGCTCCTTGGAGTGAAGAGGCCAGGGGAGCCGGTTGCCCATTGTCCTTTTATCTGGTGGGACCTCCTGAGTCAACAGATCAAGAGCAGTCAGAGCCGCCTTCTCTCATCCTGTCGTCTTTTTTTTTTTAATATTTATTTATTTGGTTGCATCGGGTCTTAGTTGCGGCTCACGGGCTCCTTAGTTGTGGCATGCGAACTCTTAGTTGCAGCGTGTATGTGGGATCTAATTCCCGGACCAGGGATCGAACCCGGGCTCCCTGCGTTGGGAGTGTGGAGTCTTTTTTTTTTTTTTTTTTTGCGGTATGCGGGCCTGTCACTGTTGCGGCCTCTCCCGCTGCGGAGCACAGGCTCCGGACACGCAGGTTCAGCGGCCATGGCTCACGGGCCCAGCCGCTCCGCGGCATGTGGGATCTTCCCGGAACGGGGCACGAACCTGTGTCCCGTGCATCGGCAGGCGGACTCTCAACCACTGCGCCACCAGGGAAGCCCGGGAGCGTGGAGTCTTAATCACTGTGCCACCAGGGAAGTCCCCTGTCGTCTTCTTAATTGTAAAAAAGAAATCATGGGTTCAGGGAAGATCGAAGTATTTTTCCATGAACCAGAAATCGGCCAAAGTAGGCTCATGAGGAAGTCTGCAGACACTGATAAGTTCAGGCGAGGGCGCTCCCAGGTCAGAGACGACAAGGAGCAGGGGAACCAAGGGCTGCCTGGATTCCACCCCACGGCCTCTTACGCGCTGAGTGCCTTTGGGTCAGCCCCTCACCCTGCCGTGGAATCAAGCCCCCCAGGCCCTGTGCACCATCCCCGACCCCTTCACCACTCCCCGCTCCCCCAATGCCATACTGCGGAGGATGCTGACTTTGGCAACAGTGGACCCACTTGCTTGCCCTTGGCATCCTCTTACCCTCCCGTGAATGCCTGGGCTCAGTCTGTGTCTCTGCAATAGAAGGGCATTTTACCCCATGAGGGATGCTCAGCTTTTGGAATTTTATATCCTTCAGTCACTCTATCAAAGATAGACTGTAGGATCTGTTGTGATAGAATTAAAATGCATCTAGGTTGTCAAAATTATGAACCCACTTTAAAATTTCTGACATTCACCTCTTTTGGAATTTTTTTTTTTTTTTTTTTTTTTTCCTGCGGTACGCGGGCCTCTCGCTGTTGTGGCCTCTCCCGTTGCGGAGCACAGGCTCCGGACACGCAGGCTCAGCGGCCATGGCTCACGGGCCCAGCCGCTCCACGGCACGTGGGATCCTCCCGGACCGGGGCATGAACCCGTGTCCCCTGCATCGGCAGGCGGACTCTCAACCACTGCGCCACCAGGGAAGCCCCTTGGGAGTTATTCTTTTTTTTTTTTTTTTGCGGTACGCGGTCCTCTCAGTGTTGTGGCCTCTCCCGTTGCGGAGCACAGGCTCCAGACGCGCAGGCTCAGCGGCCATGGCTCACGGGCCCAGCCGCTCCGCGGCATGTGGGATCTTCCCGGATCGGCGCACGAACCCACGTGCCCTGCATGGGCAGGCGGACTCTCAACCACTGCGCCACCAGGGAAGCCCGGGAGTTACTCTTAACAGCCCTCCCTCCATCTCTACTTTCCACAACTTCATTGGAGTAACTGTGTATTATGTCTAAGTTATGAAATTGCATTTCTGAAATATGTAAGCCTTCTCTTCAATTTTGCTGAGGTTTTAGTCACCTCATCCAGTGGCTGTTTCCTGACACAAGCACGGGACGTCCCAGGCCCAAGGGGAGGTGGAAGCATTCACCAGTGACAGACAGTTCCCCAAATGCTGACCCAGTTCAGGGTCTGGAGATATTACAGGGTTTAATAGTTCATTCTCCTTACATTCAGAATTTTTATCGAAGTAATTGAATGCAATTCAATGCTTTTGTCGTATAAAAGCATATAAATATATGATTTATGCTAAGCAGGGGTAAGTTTCAATCCATTTCCTGTCTGAATACAAATCATTAATTGGTAGAGTCCAAATAAGATGTTTTCCCATAGGGTCAAACATTTAGCTCTTCAGGGACTAATTAGACCCTTTGTTTTCTTTATCTGTGGCCTATTCCTCTGTTATTTCCCTGATAGTCATTAGGACCACTGGGCGTCAGACAAAAGAGTGATTAACACCAGACTCTTCCCTTCCCCTTCTTTTATGTGGACGCACACACAGACACAGTTAACCGCTGTAAATGAGCCACTTGTGGCGTAGCAGCCAGTATGTTAGAGCCTTATCCTAATGCTCACGTTAACCTGATAGGGAATCGAGGCTCGGAGGTCGCGTCGCTTAGCCAGGATTTCACAGCAGAGTCGGGCTTTGAGCCCAGGTCCCTCTGACCAGTGCTCCTGAACACACGTCACACCTTCACATCCGGTGGCTTTGACTGTCAAACACACGTCCTCTCCTCTACCGAGTTGAGCTCCTTCAGGGCTGGAGCGGGGTGCCAGACTCATGAAGGACCCCTAGAAGTTTTATTGGACTGAGCTAGAAGGGTTGGCGGGGGGGAGGAGGTCAAAATGAAGTGACCCAGAGGTAAGCCCTGCGGTGGGCTGCCTGTCCCTCATCTCCATGGGTCCTCGAGGCCGCACTCTACCACGTGGCTGTAGACTGGTGCTGGACGAGGATTCCTGTCCTGGTTGTAGGGGGCACAGCATGTGTACTCACCGGGCAGCCCTTCGACACCATGAAGGTGAAGATGCAGACGTTCCCCGACCTGTACAGGGGCCTCACCGACTGCTGCCTGAAGACCTACTCCCAGGTGGGCTTCCGGGGCTTCTACAAGGGGACCAGCCCAGCGCTGATTGCCAACATCGCCGAGAACTCCGTCCTCTTCATGTGCTACGGATTCTGCCAGCAGGTGGTACGGAAAGTGGTTGGATTGGAAAAGCAGGCGAAGCTGAGGTGAGTTGAGGTCACTGAGACCTCTTTGAGAAACAACACTTGTGTAGTCAAGCTTTTTGTGAGACCTTATGGAGAAGAACATTTCCGTTTTTACAATAACTACTTCCTTTGATTAAGAAGTCATACATTGCCATCATAGAAAACTGGGGAAACGCACATGTGTTATGCAAAAGGAGAGTTGCCCATAATCCACCGCATAGAAACAACCACCCTCACGTTCCTTCCATTCTTCAGGAAGATGCTTTTCTTTCTTTCTTTAAAAAATTATTATTTTTTTATTATTTTTCTTTTTTTAATTGGAGTATAGTTGATTTACAATGTTGTGTTAGTTTCAGGTGTACAGCAAAGTGAATCAGTTATGCATATATATATATATATATATACACACATTCTTTTTCAGATTCTTTTCCCATAGAGGTTATTACAGAATATTGAGTAGAGTTCCCTGTGCTATACAGTAGGTCCTTGTTGGTTATCTGCTTTATTTAGAGTAGTGTGTTTATGTTCATCCCAATCTCCTAATTTATCCCCTCCCCCCATGTTTCCCCTTTGGTAACCTGAAATTTGGTTTCGAGATCTGTGAGTCTGTTTCTGTTTTGTAAATAAGCTCACTTGTGCCATTTTTAAAAATTAAATTCTAAATATAAGTGATATCATATGATATTTGGGGAAGATGCTTTTCAAATGCTGCTGTTGGTGCCACTTCTCTGGGCAGAAGTGCAGAACTTAAACCATAGATGCAACTTGTGACCCGAGCTTTGGGTTTCACGTCATCAGCAGAATGCAGGGTATTGGAAGAGCCAAATAGGTTTGAGGAAGAACTTGGAATTTTAGGAAGGGTCAGAGCATCTGAGAAGATGCAGGTGAACCTACTGTTTCATTGGTCGAGTCTGCCCCAAACATCAGACTTGGGTGTGTAGTTGGTCATTCCTTGGGTATTTATTATACCGAGACTAAAAGGAATTCGGAAACCACTGGGATGTTTAGCCTTTACTCCTTTGAACATTGATTTATTTTATAAGTTTTCACTCTTTTTAAAAAAAATTATTTATTTATTTTTGGCTGCATTGGGTCTTTGTTGCTGCATGCGGGCTTTCTCTAGTTGCGGCGAGTGTGGGCTACTCTTCGTTGCGGTGCGCAGGCTTCTCATTGTGGTGGCTTCTCGTTGCAGAGCACAGGCTCTAGGCGTGTGGGCTTCAGTAGTTGTAGCATGCGGGCTCAGTAGTTGTGGCTCGTGGGCTCTAGTGCTCAGACTCAGTAGTTGTGGCACACAGACTTAGTTGCTCCGTGGCATGTGGGATCTTCCCCGACCAGGGCTCAAACCCGTGTTCCCTGCATTGGCAGGTGGATGCTTAACCACTGTGCCATCAGGAAAGTCCCCATTGGTTTATTTTAAATCATTTAAAATTATTGTTATCAGCTTCGTGGTTGCAGAGGGCAGTCTTGCCTGTTGTTTTGGTGGGAATTCAAGACCCTATTGCAAACACAGGTCCCACGTGGCTAAAGTAGGTTCCTTTTGTACTGAAGTCTTTGGGGGTGCCTGGAGATGTGCCCATTTATAGCAGGCATCCCATCTTGATAGATGGAACTTGTTTTTTAAAGGCTTGGGACTGGATGAGATCCCCCAGGGAGACAGTGTTTATAGGACTGAGCACAGATCCTAGGACCCTCCAGCAGGGAGGGGTCAGGAAAAAGAGGAAGTAAAGAAATAAGCAGAAGATAAACCAGGAGAATGTGGTGTCCCGTGGTAGAGACAGACAGGAAGGGCACTGCAGTGACTGCAGCTCTTTGCACTGGAGCGAGAGACTTCCTAGCTGAGGAGACCTGGAGCTGAGGTCTCCGTCAGCATCCTTGGAGAAGGACAGGGAAATGGAGCAACCACAGGAGATTCTGGAGCAGGTTCTGCAGTGAAGAAAGCTTCCTCTTTCACTCGGCCTAACCCAGCACCCACGTCTTTTTTGAACGTGGGGGACAGGAGGGGGGCTGCAGCTTTTTCATCCTGCAGAACAGTGGTTGCTCATTACCAGTGAGCAAATGCTGCCTGAGAGCTTACGAAGCTCTGACATGCGCGTCGTGCTTTCTTAGCCCTCACCGTGGTCCTGCGCGAGAATCCAGGCAGGTGATGGTATCCGTTTTATAGATGGGGAAACTCTGGTACAGATACTGATGTGCTGAAGATCACTGGGTTAATAAGTGACAGAGCCGGGACTGCAGCCCGTGTCTTCTGCACCCCCAATCCGGCATTCTTCCCTCAAGACCACAGGCGGGGCTCTGGAGTACTTTGTAGGGGTCAGGTCTAGAGAAAACATTAATAATTACACAGAAGCAGGGAAAGGAACTGCTTGTGATCACCTGTTACGAATTTCTGCAGTGATACAGTAAATATTCTCGGTTTGAACACTCCCTGAGTAGCGCTCTCTTTTCACCTTTGGCTGGACGGGCTCTGACACAGCAGGAGTGTTTAGGAACATGTTTGTTGAGTGGGTGACAAAACGGTTGATTCCTCCAAAATCCCATCCTATGCCGACTGCCATTTGAGATCCAGTTCTAAACGTTTCTACTATAGGCACAGCCTGGGGCCCAAGTCCCTCATCTCATGCACTGGTAGGTGAAAGCATTTATTAGCCAGAGTCCACTGCAGATCTGACTTGGCCCCGGGTTGCCCTGTATCAGCATGCTTGGGGTTCGTTCAGGCGTTACCGCCTCTTGGATGAAACAGGCGTCCGTATCTGTCGATACCACCTTTGTTCCAGCGAGACTGGCAAACCCTGGTCAATGACCCTGATTGACTACGGCCTGTCAGCAGGTTGACAGAGAGTCCCAGAGGGAGGCCAAGTATGGATCTGCAGACTGGCCAAGAGACAAACCCTTTAAGCTTTGGTTTTGACAAACAATTTAAGTAGGAGTGAAGGGGGAAGGATAGAGGGGATGGCGTCGGGCACTTCCCACCCCTAGAAAAAGCCGCGTGCCGGTACAGTTGTGGAGCTGGCTCTCCTAGTGACCGTCTGACGCGTCATTCTTTAAAATCGAAAGGAAGGCCACACTGCAGGCGGTGTCTTCCTCCTGAAAGCAGGCCTGCTCCAAGCCAGCTCTTCTGAGGCCCGGCTGTGTTAACAGGCCGGCTCAGCCCTGGGCACCCACTTCACATCCACCTGAGGCACCAAGGCACCAAGGCCAGACCACCAGGGATAGGAGATCGGGACCGGGATGGTAGGCAGCCCTTGGCTTTGTGCAGGCACACGTCAGATATTTGAGGTTCGGTTCCAGACCATCTTGCAAATTTTTTGGTTTCCCAGTGCATATAAAGCTGTGTTCACACTATACTGCAGTCTGTGCAATAGTGTTATGTCCCAAAAAGAATGTACCTACCTTAATTTAAAAATACTTTATTGCTAAAAAAAAAAATGCTAACCATCCTCTGACAACTCAGGGTTGCCACAAACCTTCAACTTTGTTATAAAGCAGAAACTAACACACCATTGTAAAGCAATTGTACTCCAATAAAGGTGTTTAAAAAAAAAAAGAAAAAGGAATTTAAAAAATGCAGTATCTTCAAAAAGTAATAAAGTGAAGTGCGATAAAACAAGGTTTGCCTATAGTAACGTTTGACCTCAGTTTCTATAACTATTAGTTCATTGTAACTTTTTTTATGGTTTCAAAACACTTTTTATAAAACATTTAAAATTTTTTTATTTTATATTGGAATATAGTTGATTTACAATGTTGTGTTTCAGGTGTACAGCTAAGTGATTCAGTTATACATATATCCATTCTTTTTCAGATTATTTTCCCATATAGGTTATTAAAGAATATTGAGTAGAGTTCCCTGTGCTATTCAGTACATCCTTGTTGATTATCTATTTTATATATATGTTAATCCCAAACTCCTGATTTATCCCCCCCCCACCATGTTTCCCCTTTGGAAACTATAAGTTTGTTCTCAAAGTCTGTGAATCTGTTTCTGTTTTGTAAATAAGTTCATTTGTATCATTTTTTTTAAGATTCCACATATAAGTGATATCATATGATATTTGTCTTTCTCTGTCTGACTTACTTCACTTAGTATGATAATCTCTAGCTCCCTCTGTGTTGCTGCAAATGGCATTATTTCATTCTTTTTTATGGCTGAGTAATATTCCACTGTATATATGTACCACATCTTCTTTATCCATTCCTCTGTTGATGGATGTTTAGGTTGCTTCCATGTCTTGGCTATTGTAAATAGTGCTGCTGTGAACATTGGGGTGCATGTATCTTTCTGATTTGGTTTTCTCTGGATATATGCCCAGGAGTGGAATTGCTGGATCATATGGTAGTTCTGTTTTTAGTTTTTTAAGGAACCTCCATACTGTTCTCCATAGTGGCTGTATCAATTTACATTCCCACCAACAGTGCAGGAGGATTCCCTTTTCTCCACACCCTCTCCAGCATTTATTGTTTGTAAGCTTTTTGGTGATGGCCATTATGACTGGTGTGAGGTGATACCTCATTGTAGTTTTGATTTGCATTTCTTTAGTAATTAGTGATGTTAAGCATCTTTTCATGTGGTTTTTGGCCATCTGTATGTATTCTTTGGAGAAATGTCTATTTAGATCTTCTGTCCATTTTTTTTATTGGGTTGTTGTTTTTTTGATATAGAGCTGCATGAAGTATTTGTATATTTTGGAGATTAACCCTTGTCAGTCACTTCATTTACAAATATTTTCTCCCATTTTGTAGGTTGTATTTTTGTTTTGTTTATGGTTTCCTTTGCTGTGCAAGAGCTTTTAAGTTTAATTAGGTCCCATCTGTTTATTTTTGTTTTTATTTTCATTACTCCAGGAATAGATCCAAAAAGATATCGCTGTGATTTATGTCAGAGTGTTCTGCCTATGTTTTCCTCTAAGAGTTTTATTTTTTTAAAGATTTATTTATTATTTTATTTTTGGCTGTATTGGGTCTTAGTTGCGGCATGTGGGATCTCTCGTTGCAGTGCAAGGGCTCTTCCTTGTGGTGTGCAGACTTCTCTCTAGTTGTGGCACACAGGCTCCAGAGCATGTGGGCTCTGTAGTTTGTGGCACACAGGCTCTAGTTGAGGCACACGAGCTCAGTAGTTGTGGCGTGTGGGCTTAGCTGCCCCGTGGCATGTGGGATCTTAGTTCCCTGACCAGGGGTCAAACCCACGCCCCCTGCATTGTAAGGTGGATTTTTTACCACTGGACCACTGCGCAAGTCCCCTCTAAGAGTTTTATGGTATCTGGCCTTACATTTAGGTCTTTAATCCATTTTGAGTTTATTTTTGTGTATGGTGTTAGAGAATGTTCAAATTTCATTCTTTCACATGTAGTTGTCCAGTTTTCCCAGCACCATTTATTGAAGAGCCTTTCTTTTCTCCATTGTTTATTCTTGCCTCCTTTGTCATGGATTAACTGAGCATAGGTGTGTGGGTTTATTTCTGGGATTTCTTTCCTGTTCCATTGATCTATATTTCTGTTTTTGTGCCAGTACCATACTGTTATGATTACTGTAGCTTTGTAGTATAGTCTGAAGTCAGGGAGTCTGATTCCTCCAGCTCCTTTTCTCTTTCTCAGGATTGCTTTGGCTATTTGAGGTCTTTTGTGTTTCCAGACAGATGAAAAAATTTTTTGTTCCAGTTCTGTGAAAAATGCCATTGGTAGTTTGATAGGGACTGCATTGAATCTGTAGATTGCCTTGGGTAGTATGTCATTTTGACAATATTCTTCCAATCCAAGAGCATGGTATTTTTTTTTTTTTTTTTGTGACCGTGCCACATGGCTTGTGGGATCTTAGTTCCCCAACAAGGTATTGAACCCAGGCCCTCTGCAGTGAAAGCATGGAGTCCTAAACACTGGACTGCTGCAGAATTCCCCTGTTTATGTCATCTTTGATTTCTTTCATCAGTGTCTTATAGTTTTCAGAGTACAGGTTTTCTGCCTACTCAGGTAGGTTTATTCCTAGGTATTTTATTCTTTTTGATGTGATGGTAAATGGGATTGTTTCCTTAATTTCTCTTTTTGATCTTTTGTAGTAAGTACATAGGAATGCAAGAGATTTCTGAGTAGTAATTTTGTATCCTGCAACTTTACTGAATTCATTGATGAGTTCTAGTAGTTTCTTGGTAGCATGTTCAGGATTTTCTATGTTTAGATCATGCCATCTGCAGACAGTGATGGCTTTACTTCTATTCCAATTTCGATTCCTTTTATTTCTTTTTCTTCTTTGATTGCCATGGCTAGGACTTCCAAAACTATGTTGAATAAAAGTGGCCAGAGTGGACATCCTTGTCTCACTCCTCATCTTAGAGGAAATGCTTTTCAGCTTTTCACCGTTAAGAATGATGTTAACTGTGGGTTTGTCCTATATGGCCTTTACTATGTTGAGCTAAGTTCCCTCTGTGCCCACTTTCTGGAGAGTTTTTATCATAAATGGGTGTTGAATTTTGTCAAAAGCTTTTCCTGAATCTATTGTTGATCGTATGGTTTTTATTTTTCAGTTTGTTAATGTGGTCTGTCACACTGATTGATTTGTGGATATTGAAGAATCCTTGCATCCCTGGGATAAATCCCACTTGATCATGGTGTATGACCCTTTTAATGTATTGTTGGATTCAGTTTGCTAGTATTTTGTTGAGGATTTTTGCATCTGTGTTCATCAGTGATATTGGCCTGTAATTTTCCTTTTTTGTTATATCTTTGTCTGGTTTTGGTATCAGGGTGATGGTGGCCTCATAGAATGAGTTTGGGAGTGTTCCTTCCTCTGAAATTTTTTGGAATAGTTTCAGAAGAATGGGTGTTAACTCTTCTCTAAATGTTTGATAGGATTCGCCTGTGAAGCCATCTGGTCCTGGACTTTTGTTTGTTGGGAGTTTTTTAATCACAGTTTGAATTTCATTAGTTGTGATTGGTCTGTTCATAGTTTCTGTTTCTTCCTTGTTCAGTCTTACAAGGTTGTACCTTTCTAAGAATTTGTCTGTTTCTTCTAGGTTGTCCATTTTATTGGCATATAGTTGCTTGTAGTAGTCTCTTAGGATCCTTTGTATTTCTGTGGTGTCGGTTATAACTTTTTTCATTTCTAGTTTTATTGATTTGAGCCCTCTCCCTTTTTTTCTTGATGAATCTGGCTAAAGCTTTATGAATTTTGCTTATCTTTTCAAAGAACCAGCTTTTACTTTCATTGATCTTTTCTATTGTTTCCTTCATCTCTATTTCATTTATTTCTGCTCTGATCTTTTTTTTTTTTTTTTTTTGCTGCACGCAGGCCTCTCACTGTTGTGGCCTCTCCCTTTGCCGAGCACAGGCTCCGGACGCGCAAGCTCAGCGGCCATGGCTCACGGGCCCAGCCGCTCCGCGGCATGTGGGATCTTCCCGGACCGGGGCATGAACCCGTGTCCCCTGCATCGGCAGGCAGACTCAACCACTGCGCCACCAGGGAAGCCCTTTGCTCTGATCTTTATGATTTCTTTCCTTCCACTAACTTTGGGTTTTGTTCTTCTTTCTCTAGTTGCCTTAGGTGTAAGGTTAGGTTGTTTGAGATTTTTCTTTTTGTTTCCTGAGGTAAGATTGTATTGCTATAAACCTCCCTCTTAGAAGTGCTTTTGCTGCATCCCATAGGTTTTGGATTGTAGTGTTTCTGTTGTCATTTGTGTCTAGGTATTTTTTTAGTTCCTCTTTGATTTCTTCAGTGATCCATTGGTTGTTTAGTAATACTGTTCAGCCTCCACGTGTTTGTGTTTCTTACAGTTTTTTTTTTTTCCTGTGATTGACTTCCAATCTCATAGTGTTGTGGTTGGAAAAGATGCTTGATATGATTTCAGTTTTCTTAAATTTACCAAGGCTTGCTTTGTGGCCTAGCATGTGGTCTATCCTGGAGAATGCTCCATGTGCACTTGAGAAGAATGTGTATTCTGCTGCTTTCTGATGGAATGTTCTACAAATACCAATTAAGTCCATCTGGTCTAATATGTCATTTAAGGCCTGTGTTTCCTTATTGATTTTCTGTCTGGATGATCTGTCCATTGGTGTGAGTGGGGTGGTTTTTTGTAACTTTAGGACAGTTGAATATGGTAGGTCTGTTAGGCTTCTCTGCTCACAGATGGAAGAGAAATCGTGAGGGGACCTCGCCACCTGGGCAGGCTGCCTAGGGGGTTACCTTTGGGGGCTCCTGGAGGTCTGTGAGTTCTGGTCGTCCAGTGACAGCCGGATGCTGGCAGTTAACAGGCGAGTGTCACAGCTAGTTGTTGCTGTGAGCAGCTCAGTCCTTTCTGTGCAACTAAAGATCGTCCCCGTAGGTGCCAGCGGTGCTATCGTGACAGAACATCCTCCCAAGGCTTGGAGAGGGTCTCCTTTGCTGACCCCCGTGAACTCTCAGGAGTCTTCCTGGCAATTTGTTTCTTGTACTTTCCCCCGTATTCTTTCCAGTTTCACTCCCCTGCTGGTGACTGAGGCTGGTGGTACTGAACCCATGTGAGATGAAGTGAATTCTTGCATTTTTGTACTATGTGCATTCATTTTCCATTTATATCTCCAGCTTCGCCCTTTGCCCTACAACCGTCGAGCTTGCTGACTCACACTGGTAGCACCACTGGCCCACTTCATGCCCTCTGCAGCTGAGGTCTGGGAGGTCATCAGCTGAACTGGGAAATCTTTTTTCAATGAGCAACATTTTGGTTAAAAATGTATCCTGGGTTTTCATCTGCAGCAGTTACATTACACTTGTGGTTGTCCTGGGCTGAATCCAGAGGCACGCAGGGATGGCCTCGAAACCTGTTTTTATTTAAAGCTCAGTGGCAAACACACTGAAGTATTAATAGTGTGTGTGTTGGGGTGGTGGGACCATAGGGAATTTTTTCCCCCACATTGTTTGGTTTGGTTTGGTTTGGTTTTTCTGTGTCACTTCTGTGTTAGTTCTGGCTCTGCTAGAACAAAATACCCCAGGCTGGGTGGTTTAAACAACAAAACTTTGTTTCTCATAGCTCTGGAGGCTGGAAAGTCCAAGAACAAGATGCCGGCTGATTCAGTGTCTGGTGAAGGTCCTCTTGCTGGTTTGCAGAGGGACAGCTGGCTGTGTTCTCACATGGTGGAGAGAGCGCCAGCCAGCTCTCCGGTCTCTTCTTACAGGGACACCAATCTCATCAAGAGGATTGCACCCTCCTGACCTCATCTAAACCTAACTACCTCCCAAGGGCCTTCCTCCAAATACCATCACATTGGGGGTTATGGCTTCAACTTAGGAATCTGGGGGTGAGGGGCACAAACGTCCAGCCCACAGAGCTATGCCTAATAAAGGAACACGGGCTTGCAATCAGGCAGACCTGGGTTTGAAACCTAGCGTTGCCGCTTAGCAGCTGTGTGACTCTGAGCACAGTTCGTGGCATCTCTAAGCGTCATTTTCGCCATATGAAAATTGGGGTACTGCTGTCACCCTCACAGGGTCGTGGGCTCCTCAGAGGAAGCAGCAGGTGCCTCATGGGCACTGAGGAAGTCTTCTTCTCCCCTCAAGCTTGCTCTCCTTTACCACCAGTGTTTCGGCATGCTGAGACCGAGCGAATGAATAATGGGTGGGTAACCGCCTCCTGTGCTTGCGTCCTTCCAGTGATCTGCAGAATGCAGCTGCTGGTTCCTTTGCCTCTGCCTTTGCTGCTCTGGTCCTCTGCCCCACTGAGCTTGTGAAGTGCCGACTGCAGACCATGTATGAAATGGAGATGTCGGGAAAGATAGCCAAAAGCCAGAAGTAAGTGCTGCTTGGGCACAAACGTGGGGTCTTGTTGCCTTGGTGTATCCCGTATTTTTAAATTTTTAAATTTTTTTAAATTTAAATTCTATGTTGTACTAAAATTAAGTGACAGAGAAACAGTTTATCTAGTCCAAACACCCCTCTCCACCACCACTCTGAGGATAATTTTCTGAACACACTGTCTGTGGTGGTTGGAATCACCATCCACCCCATAGAACGTTGTAGGCAAGTATTTAATATCCCAAAAGTGGAGAAGCAGGGGCGTACACCCCTTCTGGCCTGTGGAGTGCATGAGGCATGACCCCCAACTATACTGGGAGGCACGTAGCAGCGGCTTTGGAATCGAGGGCTGGGCTTTTCCTAGCTGCCAGTTTGGATTCTGGGTTGAGTATTTGCTCACTCCCCAGTCTCCCCAGCACCTGGGCGCTCAGGCTGATCATCCCAGATTCTAGCAGTGACTTCCTTACCTCCTCCCGAATCCTTCAAGTGCACCTACAAACCAGTCAGCTTCTGAAAACATCCACGCAAACCCTCGTAAGCATAGCAGGTCTTCAGTGATCCAGTCACTCTCCAACTCTGTCTTAAAAACAGATTCTAGTTACCCTGTGAGTGTATGTATCATATAGAATCTGATTTATTATATATTTGAATTGAAAATCAGTTTATTATCCTTGTTAATCTCAAAACTTGCTTATTTATCTAAACTAAAGGTTTGCTCGTGGTTGTTGCTGAAGTTAACTCAAAGCCAGTAAATCTCCTGGGAAAAACCATTAGGTAAACTGACCATTTTTAGAGTCATCACTTTCCATCCAGTGAGGATGGGGTTCATAATAGCGCCCTATTTCCTGCACCTGTGAGATTCATTACAACCAATTCAAATCAATTATTCATAGCCTAGAAGTTCAAAACTTTAAGTCTTTAATGCTTTTTTATTGAGATACAGTGTACACACAGTAACAGGAACACACCCAGAAATCACAGGAAATCCTAGGTGTGCAGTTCCACAAGTAGTGACAAAATGAACATGCCTTTGTAAACTGGTACCTAGATAAAGAAACAGATCATGAACAGCACCCAGAAAGTTGCCCTTGGGTCCCTTAAAAGTCGTTTAAAGTATTTTTAAAGAAAGCAATTGTTAGATCCAAAGGACTTAGGTAGACGGACACTCTGTACAAAAGTAAATATTGGCTAACTGTATTTTAGGTATAGCAGTGCCCAAGCCTGGGATTTGGTAGCTTGGGGTTAAGACCTGGATTGGAAGCAGGCTAAGTGTGTGGAGTGGGATGACTTTGTTTCTTCTTCATTGTATTGATAGAAGGAGGGGGCACTGCAGGCAGGGCCTGGCTAGGGGGTAATGCCTGGGAAGGAAGATCATCAATAAAAGCAGGTGGCCTTTGTTCCTGGGGGCCTGATCCTTCCCTGATCCAAGCCAGGTCACCTGCTGAGAACAAAGTGAGGAGTGAGGGGCTGGCTAAGCTGACGGGTGGTTTGTGGTGCTTCTCCTCCCAGGGATAGGCCTGCGCCGCTACACCACCAGGAAGAGGAGCCTGCACGGAAAGTGCCCGTGTTCTGGCTCCCGCAGGCTCTGATCTGCTTCAAGTAAAAAATGTTTACACACCGACCTCGCTAAGAACTAAATACTGGGTGCATCTAGAGCCTTACAGGAGCTATAGCTCAGCTCTGAGAATTTCTTTTGTCTTGCCTTTAAGTAACATTTAAGGCTTGTTGCTCACTTCCCTGGACGAATGCAAAACAAAACAAACCCTAAACACCTGAACCAATTCCCTCAAAATACACAAGCTCAAAAGAAAGGCTGAGGAGATAGGAATCAAGGCAGGTAAGGGACTGGGCACGTACAGTGCCATTTTATTTGCTCTGAGTTTGGACAATCTCATTGTAATTTCACTTACTACTGAAAAAATGGGTATTGGCTCTTTTAGATCTTTGACAACGATTTCTAGAAATGTATGCATTCATTGTCATAAAATATCTTTACACAGACTAGTTCAAGTAATAAAACTTGTTACAAAATAATTGTAAACTTGTCTTTCTCGGAGATATTTCCTTCCCACAAAAACCTTTTATTGCTGGAATTCTGGTTCCTCTGTTTATAAAATGAGCTACTTCCTTGTTGGAGCTCCATCAGGTCTGCTAGTTGGGTGTGAATGCTGTTCTTATCTGTCACCCCGTGTGTCCCCCCAGCACAGTTTGGTCTGTCGTGAAGAGTATCCTTAGGAAGGACGGCCCCTTGGGCTTCTACCATGGACTCTCGAGCACTTTACTTCGAGAAGTACCGGGCTACTTCTTCTTCTTCGGTGGCTATGAGCTGAGCCGATCGTTTTTTGCATCGGGGAGATCAAAAGATGAACTAGGTAAGTGTGTTGGCAGGGACAGCAGGTGGATTCGACGGTGTCTGCTTCCCAGTGGTGTAGTCTCGGTGGCTTCTGTGCACTTCGCCCCTTGTGGGGGTTCCGCTTGGCACTGGGAGTTTCTGGATGCCGGGGAGTACCGTGCAGCAGGTAACAGCGAGCACCATCCTCCAGCCTTGGTAACTTCCTCAGGGCAGAGGCTGCAGCAGGACATCCCCAACTTTTTTTTTTTTTAACATCTTTATTGGAGTATAATTGATTTACAATGGTGTGTTAGTTTCTGCCGTATAACAAAGTGAATCAGCTATACGTATACATATATCCCCATATCTCCTCCCTCTTGCATCGCCCTCCCACCCTCCCTATCCCACCCCTCTAGGTGGACACAAAGCACTGAGCTGATCTCCCTGTGCTATGCGGCTGCTTCCCACTAGCTATCTATTTTACATGTGGTAGTGTATATATGTCCATGCCACTCTCTCACTTCGTCCCAGCTTATCCTTCCCCTTCCCTGTGTCCTCAAGTCCATTCTCTATATCTGCATCTTTTTTTTTTTTTAACATCTTTATTGGGGTATAATTGCTTTACAATGGTGTGTTAGTTTCTGCTTTATAACAAAGTGAATCAGTCATACATAAACATATGTTCCCATATGTCCTCCCTCTTGCGCCTCCCTCCCTCCCACCCTCCCCATCCCACCCCTCCAGGCTGTCACAAAGCACCAAGCCAATATCCCTGTGCCATGCGGCTGCTTCCCAGTAGCTATCTACCTTACTATGTTTGTTAGTGTGTACGTGTCCATGACTCCCCCCCGCCCTGTCACAGCTCACCCTTCCCCCTCCCCATAACCCCAAGTCCGTTCTCTAGGAGGTCTGCGTCTCTATTCCTGTCTTACCCCTAGGTTCTTCATGACATTTTTTTTTTCTTAAATTCCATATATATGTGTTAGCATACAGTACCTGTCTTTTTCTTTCTGACTTACTTCACTCTGTATGACAGACTCTAGGTCTATCCACCTCATTACAAATAGCTCAATTTCGTTTCTTTTTATGGCTGAGTAATATTCCATTGTATATATGTGCCACATCTTCTTTATCCATTCATCCGATGATGGGCACTTAGGTTGTTTCCATCTCCGGGCTATTGTAAATAGAGCTGAAAAGAACATTTTGGTACATGACTCTTTTTGAATTTTGGTTTTCTCAGGGTATATGCCCAGTAGTGGGATTGCTGGGTCATATGGTAGTTCTATTTGTAGTTTTTTAAGGAACCTCCATAGTGACTGAACCAATTCACATTCCCACCAGCAGTGCAAGAGTGTTCCCTTTTCTTCACACCCTCTCCAGCATTTATTGTTTCTAGATTTTTTGATGATGGCCATTCTGACTGGTGTGAGATGATATCTCATTGTAGTTTTGATTTGCATTTCTCTAATGATTAATGATGTTGAACATTCTTTCATGTGTTTGTTGGCAGTCTGTATATCTTCTTTGGAGAAATGTCTGTTTAGGTCTTCTGCCCATTTTTGGATTGGGTTGTTTGTTTTTTTTGTTATTGAGCTGCATGAGCTGCTTGTAAATTTTGGAGATTAATCCTTTGTCGGTTGCTTCATTTGCAAATATTTTCTCCCATTCTGAGGGTTGTCTTTTGGTCTTGTTTATGGTTTCCTTTGCTGTGCAAAAGCTTTGAAGTTTCATTAGGTCCCATTTGTTTATTTTTGTTTTTATTTCCATTACTCTAGGAGGTGGGTCAGAAAGGATCTTGCTGTGATTTATGTCATAGAGTGTTCTGCCTATGTTTTCCTTCTAAGAGTTTGATAGTTTCTGGCCTTACATTTAGTTCTTTAATCCATTTTGAGCTTATTTTTGTGTATGGTGTTAGGGAGTGATCTAATCTCATACTTTTACATGTACCTGTCCAGTTTTCCCAGCACCACTTATTGAAGAGGCTGTCCTTTCTCCACTGTACATTCCTGCCACCTTTATCAAAGATAAGGTGTTCATATGTGCGTGGGTTTATCTCTGGGCTTTCTATCCTGTTCCATTGATCTATCTTTCTGTTTTTGTGCCAGTACCATACTGTCTTGATAACTGTAGCTTTGTAGTATAGTCTGAAGTCAGGGAGCCTGGTTCCTCCAGCTCCTTTTTTCGTTCTCAAGATTGCTTTGGCTATTCAGGGTCTTTTGTGTTTCCATACAAATTGCAAAATTTTTTGTTCTAGTTCTGTGAAAAATGCCAGCGGTAGTTTGATAGGGATTGCGTTGAATCTATAGATTGCTTTGGGTAGTAGAGTCATTTTCACAATGTTGATTCTTCCAATCCAAGAACATGGTATATCTCTCCATCTATTTGTATCATCTTTAATTTCTTTCATCAGTGTCTTATAATTTTCTGCAGGTCTTATAATTTTCTGCAGGTCTTTTGTCTCCTTAGGTAGGTTTATTCCTAGATATTTTATTCTTTTTGTTGCAATGGTAAATGGGAGTGTTTTCTTGATTTCACTTTCAGATTTTTCATCATTAGTATATAGGAATGCCAGAGATTTCTGTGCATTTATTTTGTATCCTGCCACTTTACCAAATTCATTGATTAGCTGTAGTAGTTTTCTGGTAGCATCTTTAGGATTCTCTATGTATAGGATCATGTCATCTGCAAACAGTGACAACTTTACTTCTTCTTTTCCAATTTGGATTCCTTTTGTTTCCTTTTCTTCTGATTGCTGTGGCTAAAACTTCCAAAACTATGTTGAATAAGAGTGGTGAGAGTGGGCAACCTTGTCTTGTTCCTGATCTTAGTGGAAATGCTTTCAGTTTTTCACCATTGAGGATGATGTTTGCTGTGGGCTTGTCATATATGGCCTTTATTAGGTTGAGGAAAGTTCCCTCTATGCCTACTTTCTGCAGGGTTTTTATCATAAATGGGTGTTGAATTTTGTCAAAAGCTTTCTCTGCATCTATTGAGATGATCATATGGTTTTTCTCCTTCAATTTGTTAATATGGTTTATCACATTGATAGATTTGCGTATACTGAAGAATCCTCACATTCCTGGAATAAACCCCACTTGATCATGGTGTGTGATCCTTTTAATGTGCTGTTGGATTCTGTTTGCTAGTATTTTGTTGAGGATTTTTGCATCTATGTTCATCAGTGATATTGGCCTGTAGTTTTCTTTCTTTGTGACATCCTTGTCTGGTTTTGGTATCAAGGTGATGGTGGCCTCGTAGAAGGAGTTTGGGAGTGTTCCTCCCTCTGCTATATTTTGGAAGAGTTTGAGAAGGATAGGTGTTAGCTCTTCTCTAAATGTTTGATAGAATTCGCCTGTGAAGCCATCTGGTCCTGGGCTTTTGTTTGTTGGAAGATTTTAATCACAGTTTCAATTTCAGTGCTTGTGATTGGTCTGTTCATATTTTCTATTTCTTCCTGATTCAGTCTTGGCAGGTTGTGCATTTCTAAGAATTTGTCTATTTCTTCCAGATTGTCCATTTTATTGGCATAGAGTTGCTTGTAGTAATCTCTCATGATCTTTTTTATTTCTGCAGTGTCAGTTGTTACTTCTCCTTTTTCATTTCTAATTCTATTGATTTGAGTCTTCTCCCTTTTTTTCTTGATGAGTCTGGCTAGTGGTTTATCTATTTTGTTTATCTTCTCAAAGAACTAGCTTTTAGTTTTATTGATCTTTGCTATCATTTCCTTCATTTCTTTTTCATTTATTTCTGATCTGATTTTTATGATTTCTTTCCTTCTAGCTTTGGGGTTTTTTTGTTCTTCTTTCTCTAATTGCTTGAGGTGCAAGGTAGGTTGTTTATTCGAGATGTTTCCTGCTTCTTAAGGTGGGCTTGTATTGCTATAAACTTCCCCCTTAGAACTGCTTTTGCTGCATCCCATAGGTTTGGGGTCGTTGTGTCTCCATTGTCATTTGTTTCTAGGTATTTTTTGATTTTTCTCTTTGATTTCTTCAGTGATCACTTCATTATTAAGTAGTGTATTGTTTAGCCTCCATGTGTTTTTATTTTTTACAGATCTTTTCCTGTAATTGATATCTAGTCTCATGGCGTTGTGGTCAGAAAAGATACTTGATACAATTTCAATTTTCTTAAATTTACCAAGGCTTGATTTGTGACCCAAGATATGATCTATCCTGGAGAATGTTCCATGAGCACGTGAGAAAAATATGTATTCTGTTGTTTTTGGATGGAGTGTCCTGTAAATATCAATTAAGTGCATCTTGTTTAATGTATCATTTAAAGCTTGTGTTTCCTTATTTATTTTCATTTTGGATGATCTCTCCATGAGTGAAAGTGGGGTGTTTAAGTCCCCTACTATGAATGTGTTACTGTCGATTTCCCCTTTTATGGCTGTTAGTATTTGCCTTATGTATTGAGGTGCTCCTATGTTGGGTGCATAAATATTTACAATTGTTATATCTTCTTCTTGGATCAATCCCTTGATCATTATGTAGTGTCCTTCTTTGTCTCTTTTAATAGTCCTTATTTTAAAGTCTATTTTGTCTGATATGAGAATTGCTACTCCAGCTTTCTTTTGGTTTCCATTTGCATGGAATATCTTTTTCCATCCCCTTACTTTCAGTCTGTATGTGTCTCTAGGTCTGAAGTGGGTCTCTTGTAGACAGCATATATGAGGGTCTTGTTTTTGTATCCATTCAGCTAATCTGTGTCTTTTGGTGGGAGCATTTAGTCCATTTACATTTAACGTAATTATCGATATGTATGTTCCTATTCCCATTTTCTAAATTGTTTTGGGTTCGTTATTATAGGTCTTTTCCTTCTCTTGTGTTTCTTGCCTAGAGAAGATCCTTTAGCATTTGTTGTAAAGCTGGTTTGGTGGTGCTGAACTCTCTCAGCTTTTGCTTGTCTGTAAAGGTTTTAATTTCTCCATCAAATCTGAATGAGATCCTTGCTGGGTAGAGTAGTCTTGGCTGCAGGTTTTTCTCCTTCATCACTTTCAGTATGTCCTGCCACTCCCTTCTGGCTTGTAGGGTTTCTGCTGAGAGATCAGCTGTTAACCTTATGGGGATTCCCTTATGTGTTATTGTTTTTCCCTTGCTGCTTTTAATATGCTTTCTTTGTATTTAATTTTTGACAGTTTGATTAATATGTGTCTTGGCGTATTTCTTCTTGTATTTATCCTGTATGGGACTCTCTGTGCTTCCTGGACTTGATTAACTATTTCCTTTCCCATATTAGGGAAGTTTTCAACTATAATCTCTTCAAATATTTTCTCAGTCTCTTTCTTTTTCTCTTCTTCTTCTGGAGCCCCTATAATTCGAATGTTGGTGTGTTTAATGTGTCCCAGAGGTCTCTGAGACTGTCCTCAGTTCTTTTCATTCTTTTTTCTTTATTCTGCTCTGCAGTAGTTATTTCCACTATTTTATCTTCCAGGTCCCTTATCCGTTCTTCTGCCTCAGTTATTCTGCTATTGATCCCATCTAGAGTACTTTTAATTTCATTTATTGTGTTGTTCATCATTGCTTGTTTCATCTTTATTTCTTCTAGGTCCTTGTTAACTGTTTCTTGCATTTTGTCCATTCTATTTCCAAGATTTCGGATCATCTATCATTATTCTGAATTCTTTTTCAGGTAGACTGGCTATTTCCTCTTCATTTGTTAGTTCTGGTGCATTTTTATCTTGCTCCTTTATCTGCTGTATGTTTTTCTGTCTTCTCATTTTGCTTATCTTACTGTGTTTGGGGTCTCCTTTTTGCAGACTGCAGGTTCGTAGTTCCCGCTGTTTTTGATGTCTGTTTCCAGTGGCTAAGGTTGGTTCAGTGGGTTGTGTAGGCTTCCTGGTGGAGGGGACTAGTGCCTGTGTTCTGGTGGATGAGGCTGGATCTTGTCTCTCTAGTGGGCAGGTTCACGTCTGGTTGTGTGTTTTGGGGTGTCTGTGGCCTTATTATGATTTTAGGCAGCCTCTCTGCTAATGGGTGGGGTTGTGTTCCTGTTTTGCTAGTTGTTTGGCATAGGTTGTCCAGCACTGTGGCTTGCTGGTCGTTGAGTGAAGCTGGGTGCTGGTGTTAAGATGGAGGTATCTGGGAGATTTTTGCCGTTTGATATTATGTGGAGCTGGGAGGTCTCTTGTGGACCAGTGTCCTGAAGTTGGCTCTCCTACCTCAGATGTAGAGCCCTGACTCCTGGCTGGAGCACCAAGAGCCTTTCATCCACACGGCTCAGAATAAAAGGGAGAAAAAGTAGAGGGAATTAGTAGAAGTATGAGGAAAGAAAGAAGGAAAGGAGGGAAGGAAGAAAGAAAGAAAGAAGCAAAGAAGGAAAGAAGGCAAGAAGGAAAGAAAGGGAGGGAGGGAGGAAGGAAGGAGGGAGGGAAAGAAGGAAAAAAGACAGAAGATACAGTAAAAATAAAAGTATAATAAAGTTATTGAATTAAAAAATTCTTATTTAGAAAAAAAAAGGGACGGATAGAACCTTAGGACAAACGTTGGAAGCAAAGCTATACAGACAAAATCTTACACAGAAGCATACACATACACCCTCACTAAAAGAGGTAAAGGGGGAAAAATCATAAATCTTTCTGTCAGAGACCACCTCCTCAATTTGGGATGATTCGTTGTCTAAAGGAGGGAAGGAAGGAAAGAAAGAAAGAACAAAGGTAAAGTATAAAAAGTTATTAAAATTAAAATTGATTATTAAGAAAAAATTTTTTTAAAAATTTTAAAATTTTAAAAAATTTTAAAAAAATTTAAAACTTTAAAATTCAAATTTTTTTAAATTTTTTAATTTAAAAATTTAAATTTTAGATTTAAATTTTATTTAAATTAAATTTATAAATTTAAATAAATTTAAATTAAATTTTAAAATTTTTAAATTAAATTTAAATTTAATTTACATTTAAATTTAAAATTTTAAAATTTTTTAAATTAAATTTTAAATTTTTTTAAATTTTTAAATTTAAATTAAATTTAATTTTAAATTTTAAAATTTAAATTTTTTAAATTTTTTAAATTAAAAATTTAAATTTTTTAAATTTTAAAAATTAAAAAATTAAAAAAAAAAACCATGGACGGATAGAACCCTAGGACAAATGGTGGAAGCAAGACTATACAGACAAGATCTCACACAGAAGCATACACATACACATTCACAAAAAGAGGAATAGGGAAAAAAATCATAGATCTTGCTCCTAAAGTCCACTTCCTTAATTTGGGATGATTGGTTGTCTATTCAGGTATTCCACAGATGCAGGGTACATCAAGTTGATTGTGGAGCTTTAATCCGCTGCTTCTGAGGCTGCTGGGAGAGATTTCCCTTTCTCTTCTTTGTTCTCACAGCTCCCAGGGGCTCAGCTTTGGATTTGGCCCTGCCTCTGCGTGTAGGTCGCTGGAGGGCGTCTGTTTTTTGCTCAGACTGGACGGGGTTAAAGGAGCCGCTGATTCGGGGGCTCTGGTGCACTCAGGCCGGCGGGGAGGGAGGGGCACGGAGTGCGGGGCGGGCCTGCGGCGGCAAAGTCCGGCGTGACTTTGCACCAGCCTGAGGTCCGCCGTACGTTCTCCCGGGGAAGTTGTCCCTGGATCCCGGGACCCTGGCAGTGGCGGGCTGCACAGGCTCCGCAGAAGAGGGGTGTGGAGAGTGACCTGTGCTCGCACATAGGCCCCTTGGTGGCGGCAGCAGCAGCCTTAGCGTCTCCCGCCCGTCTCTGGGGTTCGCGCTTTTAGCCGCGGCTCGCGCCCGTCTCTGGAGCTCCTTTAAGCAGCACTCTTAAACCCCTCTCCTCACGCACCAGGAAACAAAGAGGGAAGAAAAAGTCTCTTGCCTCTTCGGCAGGTGCAGACTTTTTCCCGGACTCCCTCCCGGCTAGACGTGGCGCACTAACCCCCTTCAGGCTGTGTTCAAGCCGCCAACCCCAGTCCTCTCCCTGCGCTCCGACCGAAGCCGTGCCTCAGCTCCCAGGCCCGCCCGCCCCGGCGGGTGAGCAGACAAGCCTCTCGGGCTGGTGAGTGCCGGTCGGCACCGATCCTCTGTGCGGGAATCTCCCCGCTTTGCCCTCCGCACCCCTGTGGCTGCGCTCTCCTCCGCGGCTTCGAAGCTCCCCCCCTCCGCCACCCGCAGTTTCCGCCTGCGAAGGGGCTTCCTAGTGTGTGGAAACTTTTCCTCCTTCACAGCTCCCTCCCACTGGTGCAGGTGCCGTCCCTATTCTTTTGTCTCTGTTTTTTCTTTTTTTTTTTCTTTTGCCCTACCCAGGTACGTGGGGGAGTTTCTTGCCTTTTGGGAGGTCTGAGGTCTTCTGCCAGCCTTCAGTAGGTGTTCTGTAGGAGTTGTTCCACGTGTAGACGTATTTCTGGTGTATCTGTGGGGAGGAAGGTGATCTCTGCGTCTCACTCTTCCGCCATCATCAAGGTCCCCCTATGTCTGCATCTTTATTCCTGTCCTGCCCCTAGGTTCTTCAGAAGCTTTTTTTTTTTAGATTCCATATATATGTATGTGTTAGCATACAATATTTGTTTTTCTCTTTCTGACTTACTTCACTCTGTATGACAGACTCTAGGTCCATTCAACTCACTACAAATAACTCAATTTCATTTTTTTTTATGGTTGAGTAATATTCCATTGTATATATGTGCCACATCTTCTTTATCCATTCATCTGTCGATGGACACTTAGGTTGCTTCCCTGTCCTGGCTATTGTAAATAGTGCTGCAGTGAACATTGTGGTACATGACTCTTTTTGAATTATGGTTTTCTCTGGGTATATGCCAGTAGTGGGATTGATCGGTCGTATGGTAGTTCTATTTTTAGTTTTTTAAGGAATCTCCATACTGTTCTCCATAGTGGTTGTATCAGTTTACATTCCCACCAACAGTGCAAAAGGTTCCCTTTTCACCACACCCTCTCCAGCATTTATTGTTTGTAGATTTTTAGATAATGGCCATTCTGACTGGTGTGAGATGATATCTCATTGTAGTTTTGATTTGCATTTCTCTAATGATTAGTGATGTTGCGCATCCTTTCATGTGCTTCTTGGTGATCTGTATATCTTCTTTGGAGAAATGTCTTTTTAGGTCTTCTGCCCATTTTTGGATTGGGTTTGTTTTTCTGATATTGAGCTGCAAGAGCTGCTTGTATATTTTGGAGGTTAATCCATTGTCAGCTGCTTCATTTGCAAGTATTTTCTCCCATTCTGAGGGTTGTCTTTTCATCTTGTTTATGGTTTCCTTTGCTGTGCAGAAGCTTTTAGTTTCATTAGGTCCCATTTGTTTATTTTTATTTCCATTTCTCTAGGAGGTGGGTCAAAAAGGATCTTGCTGTGATTTATGTCATAGAGTGTTCTGCCTGTGTTTTCCTCTAAGAGTTTTATAGTGTCTGGCCTTATATTTAGGTTTTAAATCCATTTTGAGTTTATTTATGTGTATAGTGTTAAGGAGTGTTCTAATTTCATTCTTTTACATGTGGCTGTCCAGTTTTCCCAGCACCACTTATTGAAGAGGCTGTCTTTTCTCCATTGTATATTCTTGCCTCCTTTATCAAAGATAAGGTGACCATATGTGTGTGAGTTTATCTCTGGGCTTTCTACCCTGTTCCATTGATCTATATTTCTTTTTTGTGTCAGTACCATACTGTCTGAATTACTGTAGCCTTGTAGTATAGTCTGAAGTCAGGGAGCCAGATTCCTCCAGCTCCATTTTTCTTTCTCAAGATTGATTTGGCTATTCGGGGTCTTCTGTGTTTCCATACAAACTGTGAAATTTTTTGTTCTAGTTCTGTGAAAAATGCCATTGGTAGGTTGATAGGGATTGCATTGAATCTGTAGATTGCTTTGGGTAGTATACTCATTTTCACAATGTTGATTCTTCCAACCCAAGAACATGGTGTACCTCTCCATCTGATTGAATCCTCTTTAATTTCTTTCATCAGTGTCTTATAGTTTTCTGTATAGCCGTCTTTTGTTTCCTTAGGTAGGTTTTATTCCAAGGTATTCTGTTCTTTTTGTTGCAATGGTAAATGGGAGTGTTTCCTTAATTCCTCTTTCAGATTTTTCATCCTTAGTGTATAGGAATGCAAGAGATTGCTGAGCATTAATTTTGTATCCTGCTACTTTACCAAATTCATTGATTAGCTCTAGTAGTTTTCTGGTGGCATCTTTAGGATTCTCGATGTATAGTATCATGTCATCTGCAAACAGTGACAGTTTTCCTTCTTCTTTTCCGATTTGGATGCCTTTTCTTTTTCTTCTCTGATTGCTGTGACTAAAACTTCCAAAACTGTGTTGAATAACAGTGGTGAGAGTGGGCAACCTTGTCTTGTTCCTGATCTTAGAGGAAATGGGTTCTCTTTTTCACCACTGAGAATGATGTTGGCTGTGGGTTTGTCATATATGGCCTTTATTATGTTGAGGTAAGTTCCCTCTGTGCCTACTTTCTGGAGAGTTTTTATCATAAATGGGTATTGAATTTTGTCAAAAGCTTTTTCTGCATCTGTTGAGATTATCATATGGTTTTTATCCTTCAGTTTATTAATATGGTGTATCACATTGATTGATTTGCATATATTGAAGAATCCTTGCATTCCTGGGATAAATCCCACTTGATCATGGTGTGTGATCCTTTTAATGTGCTGTTGGATTCTGTTTGCTAGTATTTTGTTGAGGATTTTTGCATCTATGTTCATCAGTGATATTGGCCTGTAGTTTTCTTTCTTTGTGACATCTTTGTCTGGTTTTGCTATCAGGGTGATGGTGGCCGCATAGAAGGAGTTTGGGAGTCTTCCTCCCTCTGCTATATTTTGGAAGAATTTGAGAAGGATCCCTGTTAGCTCTTCTCTAAATGTTTGATAGAATTCACCTGTGAAGCCATGTAGTCCTGGGCTTTTGTTTGTTGGAAGATTTGTAATCACAGTTTCAATTTCAGTGCTTGTGATTGGTCTGTTTATATTTTCTGTTTCTTCCTGATTCAGTCTTGGCAGGTTGTGCTTTTCTAAGAATTTGTCCATTTCTTCCAGATTGTCCATTTTATTGGCATGTAGTTGCTTGTAGTAATGTCACATGATCCTATGTATTTCTGCAGTGTCAGTTGTTACTTCTTCTATTTCATTTCTAATTCTATTGATTTGAGTCCTCTCCCCTTTTTTCTTGATGAGTCTGGCTAATGGTTTATCAATTTTGTTTATCATCTCAGAGAACCAGCTTTTAGTTTTATTGATCTTTGCTATCATTTCCTTCATTTCTTTTTTTTTTAACATCTTTATTGGGGTATAATTGCTTTACAATGGTGTGTTAGTTTCTGCTTTATAACAAAGTGAATCAGTTATACATATACATATGTTCCCATATGTCTCCCCTCTTGCGTCTCCCTCCCTCCCACCCTCCCTATCCCACCCCTCCAGGTTGTCACAAAGCACCGAGCCAATATCCCTGTGCCATGCGGCTGCTTCCCACTAGCTATCTACCTTACTACGTTTGTTAGTGTGTATATGTCCATGACTCTCTCTCGCCCTGTCACAGCTCACCCTTCCCCCTCCCCATATCCTCAAGTCTGTTCTCCAGTAGGTCTGCATGTTTATTCCTGTCTTACCCCTAGGTTCTTCATGACATTTTTTTCCCCCTTAAATTCCATATATATGTGTTAGCATACGGTATTTGTCTTTTTCTTTCTGACTTACTTCACTCTGTATGACAGACTCTGGGTCTATCCACCTCATTACAGATAGCTCAATTTCGTTTCTTTTTATGGCTGAGTAATATTCCATTGTATATATGTGCCACATCTTCTTTATCCATTCATCCGATGATGGGCACTTAGGTTGTTTCCATCTCCGGGCTATTGTAAATAGAGCTGCAATGAACATTTTGGTACATGACTCTTTTTGAATTTTGGTTTTCTCAGGGTATATGCCCAGTAGTGGGATTGCTGGGTCATATGGTAGTTCTATTTGTAGTTTTTTAAGGAACCTCCATACTGTTCTCCATAGTGGCTGAACCAATTCACATTCCCACCAGCAGTGCAAGAGTGTTCCCTTTTCTCCACACCCTCTCCAGCATTTATTGTTTCTAGATTTTTTGATGATGGCCATTCTGACTGGTGTGAGATGATATCTCATTGTAGTTTTGATTTGCATTTCTCTAATGATTAATGATGTTGAGCATTCTTTCATGTGTTCGTTGGCAGTCTGTATATCTTCTTTGGAGAAATGTCTGTTTAGGTCTTCTGCCCATTTTTGGATTGGGTTGTTTGTTTTTTTGTTATTGAGCTGCATGAGCTGCTTGTAAATTTTGGAGATTAATCCTTTGTCGGTTGCTTCATTTGCAAATATTTTCTCCCATTCTGAGGGTTGTCTTTTGGTCTTGTTTATGGTTTCCTTTGCTGTGCAAAAGCTTTGAAGTTTCATTAGGTCCCATTTGTTTGTTTTTATTTCCATTACTCTAGGAGGTGGGTCAGAAAGGATCTTGCTGTGATTTATGTCATAGAGTGTTCTGCCTATGTTTTCCTTCTAAGAGTTTGATAGTTTCTGGCCTTACATTTAGTTCTTTAATCCATTTTGAGCTTATTTTTGTGTATGGTGTTAGGGAGTGATCTAATCTCATACTTTTACATGTACCTGTCCAGTTTTCCCAGCACCACTTATTGAAGAGGCTGTCCTTTCTCCACTGTACATTCCTGCCACCTTTATCAAAGATAAGGTGTCCATATGTGCGTGGGTTTATCTCTGGGCTTTCTATCCTGTTCCATTGATCTATCTTTCTGTTTTTGTGCCAGTACCATACTGTCTTGATAACTGTAGCTTTGTAGTATAGTCTGAAGTCAGGGAGCCTGGTTCCTCCAGCTCCTTTTTTCGTTCTCAAGATTGCTTTGGCTATTCGGGGTCTTTTGTGTTTCCATACAAATTGCAAAATTTTTTGTTCTAGTTCTGTGAAAAATGCCAGCGGTAGTTTGATAGGGATTGCATTGAATCTGTAGATTGCTTTGGGTAGTAGAGTCATTTTCACAATGTTGATTCTTCCAATCCAAGAACATGGTATATCTCTCCATCTATTTGTATCATCTTTAATTTCTTTCATCAGTGTCTTATAATTTTCTGCATACAGGTCTTTTGTCTCCTTAGGTAGGTATATTCCTAGATATTTTATTCTTTTTGTTGCAATGGTAAATGGGAGTGTTTTCTTGATTTCACTTTCAGATTTTTCATCATTAGTATATAGGAATGCCAGAGATTTCTGTGCCTTAATTTTGTATCCTGCTACTTTACCAAATTCATTGATTAGCTCTAGTAGTTTTCTGGTAGCATCTTTAGGATTCTCTATGTATAGTATCATGTCATTTGCAAACAGTGATAGCTTTACTTCTTCTTTTCCGATTTGGATTCCTTTTATTTCCTTTTCTTCTGATTGCTGTGGCTAAAACTTCCAAAACTATGTTGAATAAGAGTGGTGAGAGTGGGCAACCTTGTCTTGTTCCTGATCTTAGTGGAAATGCTTTCAGTTTTTCACCATTGAGGATGATGTTTGCTGTGGGCTTGTCATATATGGCCTTTATTAGGTTGAGGAAAGTTCCCTCTATGCCTACTTTCTGCAGGGTTTTTATCATAAATGGGTGCTGAATTTTGTCAAAAGCTTTCTCTGCATCTATTGAGATGATCATATGGTTTTTCTCCTTCAATTTGTTAATATGGTTTATCACATTGATTGATTTGCGTATACTGAAGAATCCTCGCATTCCTGGGATAAACCCCACTTGATCATGGTGTGTGATCCTTTTAATGTGCTGTTGGATTCTGTTTGCTAGTATTTTGTTGAGGATTTTTGCATCTATGTTCATCAGTGATATTGGCCTGTAGTTTTCTTTCTTTGTGACATCCTTGTCTGGTTTTGGTATCAAGGTGATGGTGGCCTCGTAGAAGGAGTTTGGGAGTGTTCCTCCCTCTGCTATATTTTGGAAGAGTTTGAGAAGGATAGGTGTTAGCTCTTCTCTAAATGTTTGATAGAATTCGCCTGTGAAGCCATCTGGTCCTGGGCTTTTGTTTGTTGGAAGATTTTAATCACAGTTTCAATTTCAGTGCTTGTGATTGGTCTGTTCATATTTTCTATTTCTTCCTGATTCAGTCTTGGCAGGTTGTGCATTTCTAAGAATTTGTCCATTTCTTCCATGTTGTCCATTTTATTGGCATAGAGTTGCTTGTAGTAATCTCTCATGATCTTTTTTATTTCTGCAGTGTCAGTTGTTACCTCTCCTTTTTCATTTCTAATTCTATTGATTTGAGTCTTCTCCCTTTTTTTCTTGATGAGTCTGGGTAGTGGTTTATCTTCTCAAAGAACCAGCTTTTAGTTTTATTGATCTTTGCTATCATTTCCTTCATTTCTTTTTCATTTATTTCTGATCTGATCTTTATGATTTCTTTCCTTCTGCTAACTTTGGGGGTTTTTTTGTTCCTCTTTCTCTCATTGCTTTAGGTGTAAGGTTAGGTTGTTTGTTTGAGATGTTTCTTGTTTCCTGAGGTAGGATTGTATTGCTATAAACTTCCCTCTTAGAACTGCCTTTGCTGCATCCCATAGGTTTTGTGTCATTGTGTTTTCATTGTCATCTGTTTCTAGGTATATTTTGATTTCCTCTTTGACTTCTCCAGTGATCTCTTGGTTATTTAGTAGCGTATTGTTTATCCTCCATGTGTTTTTATTTTTTACAGTTTTTTTCCTGTAATTGATATCTAGTCTCATAGCACTGTGGTCGGAAAAGATACTTGATATGATTTCAATTTTCTTAAATTTACCAAGGCTTGATTTGTGACCCAAGATATGATCTATCCTGGAGAATGTTCCATGAGCAGTTGAGAAGAAAGTGTATTCTGTTGTTTTTGGATGGAATGTCTTATAAATATCAATTAAATCCATCTTGTTTATTAATGTGTCATTTAAGGCTTGTGTTTTCTTATTTTTTTCCTTTTGGATGATCTGTCCATTGGTGAAAGTGGGGTGTTTAAGTCCCCTACTATGATTGTGTTACTGTCGATTTCCCCTTTAATGGCTGTTAGCATTTGCCTTATGTATTGAGGTGCTCCTATGTTGGGTGCATAAATATTTTACAATTGTTATATCTTCTTGGATTGATCCCTTGATCATTATGTAGTGTTGTTCTTTCTCTCTTGTAATAGTCTTTATTTTAAAGTCTATTTTGGGGCTTCCCTGGTGGCGCAGTGGTTGAGAGTCCGCCTGCTGATGCAGGGGACGTGGGTTCATGCCCCGGTCTGGGAGGATCCCACATGCCGTGGAGCGGCTGGGCTCGTGAGCCATGGCCGCTGGGCCTGCACGTCCGGAGCCTGTGCTCCGCGAAGGAGAGGCCACAGCAGTGAGAGGCCCGTGTACCGCAAAAAAAAAAAAAAAAGGCTATTTTTGTCTGATATGAGAATTGCTACTCCAGCCTTCTTTTGATTTCCATTTGCGTGGAATATCTTTTTCCAACCCCTCACTTTCAGTCTGTATGTGTCCCTAGGTCTGAAGTGGCTCTCTTGTAGACAGCTATATATGGGTCTTGTTTTTGTATCTATTCAGCCAGTCTATGTCTTTTGGTTGGAGCATTTAATCCATTTACATTTAAGGTAATTATTGATATGTATGTTCTTATTACCATTTTCTTAATTGTTTTGGGTTTGTTTTTGTAGGTTTTTTCCTTCTCTTGTGTTTCCTGCCTAGAGAAATTTCTTTAGCATTTGTTGTAGAGCTGGTTTGGTGGTGCTAAATTCTTTTGCTTGTCTTTTTTTTTTTTTTTTTTTGTGGTACGCAGGCCTCTCACTGCCATGGCCTCTCCCGTCGCGGAGCAGAGGCTTCGGACGTGCAGGCTCAGCGGCCATGGCCCACAGTCCCAGCCACTACACGGCACACGGGATCCTCCTGGACCAGGGCATGAACCCGCGTCCCCTGCATCGGCAGGTGGACTCCCAAGCACTGCGCCACCAGGGAAGCCCTTTTGCTTGTCTTTAAAGGTTTTAATTT